>NC_136792.1:43955915-44065915 GCF_951216825.1 Electrona antarctica | reverse complement strand
CATCTTGGCCGCTTATCTACTTCCTTCACAGGTGTTACCGATGATACTAATTAAGGCTCTGTTCCATTTAGTGTACAGTGGTTTTCACATTTTTTATTTCAAGGAGATTATGTGTACACTCTCAGAGTTACAGACCCGTACGGGGCCATTTGGAGCCCACTCGAGGACACTTTGAGACCCACTGGTGAGTGTTTCCAGTGAGCCAACACGCACAATAACAGCACCCTGACTCTGTTTGACCAGAGCCTTCATTAGTAGGCTCTGTTCATCACCTGTAACACATGTGAACATTCAGCAAAAAATTGATAAAGCTCTGGCCGCAGCTGAGTGGTCCAGGCACCTAGGCCGGTGAACAAGCCTGACGGCTTCGAGTCGCGGGTTCGAGTCCCGAGCCCGTCGGCCTTTGCCGCCTTTGTCTTCCCCCCCATCTCTCTCCCCCTTTCCTGTCTAATTACTGTACCTTATCAATAAAGGCAAAAACTCCCCCAAAAAATTGCCAAATTGATAAAGCTCACGATGCTTCATAATGTGCAGCGTTGTGAGTTTGTAGATCAGCTATTTTCACTACTGCGTGAAAACAAAGCCTTTAGGGTTTTAGGGGTGCATCACGTAAACCACGCTTCTTTCTGTATGCGTCTGCAACTTGATGGTGGCATATTTTACACAGCATTTCACCGCAGCCACTTTATTTACAACCAGATTAATGTAATCCCATTAAATATAATCTGGTTGTTTTTTCCCCTTTTTTTTGGTAATCTCCTCCGCATCTCTTCAGAGGCACATGCCAGTGGTCATCTACCTTTTACACTCCCCTCATGCTACTTGTCAGAGGAAAACATTTCATGGGATTTCATTACTTGATGAAAAATCCAGTCCATTTGACTCCATCTTTACACTATCAAGAGTTAACGCAACACTGAGGATTTGAGTGTCCAGATTAGGGCTGCTACTATCGATTATTTCCTTTTAGAACATATAAATTTGAGCCGGTAACAAGTTGTGAGCGAACATTTAACGTGCGCAGTTCAGTTCGGCAAAACATAGACTGTGACGCATGCTGAGCATGTGGAAGCGCCGCCTACGCCCGTGCTCTGCGGCCGTGATACGTCACCGAGCCTACCAACAACAACACAACCGGCCCCACAATGGAAAACACACGGTCAGTGGGCAAACATAGTGTGTGTGTGTGTGTGTCTCAGTCGGATAACACTGCGACACCGAATCGTGGTGTTTTTTTTATTATCATCATTTATTTTGAGGGTTTTCTCTTTTTAAGTGGTGCAACCACTTCCTTAAGTGACTTTGTGTGTGGGTGGGTGGCTGACCACTTCCTTAAGTGACTTTGTGTGTGTGTGGGTGGGTGGGTGGCTGGCTGGGTGCGTCTGAGCACGAAAACAGCATGGTTGTTTTTCACCACCTGTGCACAACCTAACACAAACACACGCACATATTAACTGTATATATGGTGATTTCGGGTGTGCCAGTACTGGATTAAGAGCGTCTGCTAAATGCCTAAATTGTAATTGTAAATTGTAGTACAGTACAGTGACGTGACAGTACAGTACAGTACAGTACAGACAATGTACATATAAAATAGCTTCTAGCTTCTAGTTTGTATACGCTTTTTGAAGCTTTTTCCGTAGAATGACAGGTGCAAGACTAGCAGTCGATTATCTCATTGAATTATATCGATTATCTTTTTTTTCAATAAAAAGGAAACGATTAGTTGGATGAACAGCTGCACGCCCCTATAGTGCCAGATGCAGGCCCCCATGTCTCTGGTGAACAACATGGCATGTATGCTGAGTGGCCATCCATCATGACCCCCTGCAGCTATACCGGGCAGCTATACTACTACTGTATACCGCGTCCAGCCCTGCGTATCCCCCACAACAGCAGAGAGAGAGAGGGGGGAGGGGGATGGAAGGATGGGGACACACAGTAAGAAAAAAGGGCTCATAAACATATTCCCCTGGGACGGGGCCACGGGGGAAGGGTGACGACAAAAAACAACAACAACATGGTCCTCTGGTCTGGGAGAGGTGGGGTAGAGAGAGAGAGAGAGAGAGAGAGAGAGAGAGAGAGAGAGAGAGAGATTGATGGGGTAACGTTCTGTGCTTGTAGTGTTTCTTCGGTTTTCTTCCCCGCAGCATAATACACATGGGTTTCAGGGATATGATTACTTGTAGTCGAGCCGAGTCTTGGGAGTGGATGGAGGGGTTGAGTCTAAATATTAGGATTAATGGCCGCGCTGCTCACTCCAGTGAAACGTCGCTCTGTTGCAGCTCAAACGCCACGTAAGCAAACAAGGGTGTTGCGAAAGGCCGTTTGGGACAAATCGAGGGCGGGGAAAAGAAATCAGTCACAATACATTGAGTGAAGAAACCGTTGATATAAATGATCGATGGGATTACTTGGGCAGAAGCAGAACTCGACTAGTATGCCTGGCTGAAGATTGAAAAGAAACAAACACAAAATTAAATACAGTGCATCTACAGGCAAAACAATTAAATGGGGCTCCCATAAAAAAACATGTTAAGCTTGCCATGAGCAGGCCATGGCATGCTAATGCATTCAAATGACAATGTGTGGCGTCATACATCAAAATGTCTGCCCACGAGACAGGACATTTTAAAAGCCTCCTCCTCCTCCCCGTCTCTCTCTAGAGACATGCACCACTCTCCGCGCTATGAAATCAATCGCAGAGGGTGATTAGCTATGCAGCAGGAGGGGAGCAGTGAGGTCTGGGGGAAGGGGGGGAGGAGGACAATGGAGGAACGCGTAAAAAGAGGAAATGGAGGTGAGGGAGAAGAGCAGAGCAGATGTAAGGAGACGGCAGAGCCGGAGGTATAGCCAAATGGAACTGAACCATATATAGGTTGAGTGGAGAGCTGTGGAGAGCTTCAACACAATAACTTCCATTAATAATCAAAAAAGGGTTCCTGGAAGCCGATGCGGTATGATTTCCCTAAAGACATGCCCACCCCTCCTCCTCCCGCAGCCACGGCAAACCAGACAAAAGTACGAAACGGTGCTAACTAGCCTGTCAATGCAAAGGTCTCCCAATGCACTTCAGTGCACAGGGACAAGTGACAGGGCTATTGACATAGCTTCAGAAAAAGTACACCCGGGCCTATCCATCTTCCACTCATGGGCCCTGTTAGCCTGAGCTAAAAAGCCCCTAGCTGAGTATAGCCGGCTCTTGGCGGGCTATACAGCTACACACGTACTAACATCTGCACAAGGGCCTGTGGCAACAGACGGCATTAAAGGGTGACACAAATGTAGCGGGAGTGCACAGACTCAATGCATTTCCTCTTTGCAGGAGAAGAAAGGAGTCTTCCAGTGCTTTGCTCTGTGCCCTGAATATTGAATGGCAAAAAAGATCTTCCTCTGTCTAATGACGTTTTCCGAGGACCTTGTAACTGGTATAGTTGGAGGAAAAGGCGTATGTATGTCTGGTGTGGGAAAAAACCTAGGGCGCCTGGAGGGGCTATTTGACTTGCTCAGTATGCTGAACAGCAAAGGACATGTTTCCTATTGTTTGTGGTGTCTGGTGTCAGTGATTTAGATTTAATTTGATGTCCGGTCGGTGGAGGAAAACATGGTTGCTTGTTGGTGGTGGTGGCCATTGCAAAACGGAGACACTTTTCTCTTTCCCAGGGACCTTGTCACTGTGCCCTCTAGGTGTCCTGTAACTGGACACCCCCCCCCTCCCGGCCTGGAGGCATCTATCTCTCATACCGAAAGGCGAGGTGATCTCTCTGTATTGATCTCGTCACATGGGACCCAGTGTCCGTCATCTTGATTGGTTTTCTCCAAATCCAAAAGGACAGTGCAAACCTGCACTGGAGCCCTGAAATGTGATCCACTAAAAGGGAATCAATTCACTCTGGTCAATTCTTCCGAGTCTTTATGCAAGCACCACCGTCTCTGTGCCTCTGTGTGGCTTAAGCACACATCCGCCCGCCCCGCCCCGCCGCCCCGCCTGCCCACACAAACACACACTCATTAGAAAATTAGGATTGCTCGCGAGTTCAACGGGATCAATCGCAGAGAGGCAGGCAAAGCGGCCGACACGCAGTGGAGACTTCAGAAGACAGGCATTGATTTCAAGCAAATCTGTCCGGACACATCTCCCCATTTCTGGCTCGGTGCACCTTTCCAGAGCTAATGAGCGGGGCCGTCTTCATTCTCTGCCGAGTAAGACATTCCTCTTTCATGCCTACTGTCAGGAAACACAAGGCGATTCATTACCAGAGAGGTGAGACGTGGAGGAGGGATGGACAGAGGCAAGGGGAGGGATTGGAGAGTGGAGAAAAAAAGAAAAGAAAAGAAAAGTAAAAGGCAGTATGATGGTTAAGCCTTGGCTTTAAGACAAATAGCTATGTCTTCTAATCCCTTCTGAGCAGCCGTAAGCCTTTCCGTTATCACTCTTTGGAATTGCGCATCCCTTAAATATATTAACGTATGCCCTAATAAGCCAAGTGCTTTTGCATGACGCAGCAGATACACATGCTGTATAGCAGGCAGCCACTGGACTAAGATGGGGAGAAACATGCTAATTGCTGTAACATGTAATTGGGCAACATGGTTGTATTATTGCTGCTTTTGTTTTGTCAGTACTATACTGTACATTTCAAACAACAATCAATATTAGCTTGGAAATAAGCACAGTGGCCTTAGGATAAGTGCATCTCCATGATCCCCCCCCCCCCCCCCCCCCCCCCACCCCTCATATATCTGAGAAGAAAACAGTGAGAACGAGTCAAACACAACTGTTGTACACACACTCACAAACATGAGCGCACACTTTCTTGGTGCATATACATTCCATACAGACTACATTGCATAATGCACACAGATGTACATATACACATCAAGAGGATTTGCTCTGTGGTAATCAGTATGCTGGTTTCCCCCTTTCCCATGAGCCTCCTGGGGCTGTGATCAGCACAACATACGGCCATCCTCGCCCCTCCATCAGCCGAGCCAAACCTCAAGCTTGCAGCAGCATCTTCCCGCACCGCATTGATGCACTGATGCACTGCTGCGAACCCGACTTCCTTTCCTATCTACTTTTCCTCTCCTCTCCTATAGTCTTTTCATTCCTCCGACCCTCTTTTCTCCTATCTTGTCCTCTCCTCCTCTCTCAACCCGGCCAGGGCTTTCTGAAGCATCATGAATAACTCATAGGATAAAGGATACACAGCAAACAATTGGTGGGGGTGTGACAGCGACAGGACACACAGAGGGGGCTGCCTCTGAAGCAGGTAAGTGAGGGAGGGAGGCCTGGAAATGCACACAGTGCCGCTGAGAGATGCAAGCAGACTTTTTCTCAAGGAGCTCTCTGAAAGCAAACTCCAAAACACAACGTATCCCCTACCTCTCATAATGGTTGCTTCGATAAAAAGTGAAATATCATAGTGGAACATAGCTGAAATCAATAGCTATTTTGTTTTAGCCTTTGTTGTCTCTGTAATATTGACTGTTATTTTCGAAAGTATATTTGCGGAGTGAAACAAGCATTCAAATATCCGGCTAATAAAATAACCATATAAAGCTGTGTGAGCTCCACATACAGCATGGCCTCACGAGTCACTACATGGTACAGTGCCGTACTGGATTACTCTGAACAAAATGAAGAAGAGTTAGTCTTTGTTGCCAGCTGGACAACATGTTCACCTAACGGCATAAAAACCCATACTCTGAACGCAGCAACGTGAAGCCGTACGTGAGCTGAGGCAGAGTCTGAACGCTGCAACGTGAAGCCGTACGTGAGCAGAGGCAGAGTCGGAACGCTGCAACGTGAAGCCGTACGTGAGCTGAGGCAGAGTCTGAACGCTGCGACGTGAAGCCGTACGTGAGCTGAGGCAGAGTCTGCGGCACACAAACTGATTTAGATGTTCATAAACAAGAGCTTGGTGCAGCTTATTCCATTGTAGCTGTTTTTTCCCCCCCGAGTTCAAAATCCACGTCTTTACTAAATCTGGGCTGGCATTGCTGATGATCTCAGCGAAACAGCGCAAGCATTATGTTATGTGTGCACTGTATATATGCATGTACTGCATGCGTTTATGTGGAAGTGCTTGTGCATTCTGGACACTGCGTGCGCGGTTCAGATGCTGCTTGGTGTTTGCTGAGGCAGCAGATGACTCGTGCTCTCACTCTGCACCACGCTCAACCTAGGCAGGAGAGACTTAATTGCCTCATTAGCAAAAGGGCTGGCGAGGAGTGGGCCTCTCTTCCACATTGTTCAATGTCAAGAGTGCATCCAAGAGGAAAGGTTAATAGAGTAAACAGCATACCCCCCACCACACATACACTCCCCCCTTTATAGGAAAATATTTGTTTGGTAGATTGGGGGGGGGGGGGGGGGGGGGGGGGGGGAGTGGCCAAAAAGCCAAATATCTCACTCTGCACAGGATGCTTTTCGATTTATCTAAGCATCCCATATTCTGCATGACCCCTCATTATTTCTTATTTTAGCAGCGCATATGCAGCTTACTGTTGTCTAGGTGGTAATTCTCTTTGTTTTTCAGTTTTTTTTTAGCTTGGACCTGGATCTGGAGAGTCATCGTGCCAACTTTAATTATTTTAAGAGGTCCAGTTTGCAGACACTGCTCTTTCCTCCTCCACAGCAACTCTGGACCTCAGACAGTATATCAAGCCAAATGCTAACACTCTTGATTTCCCTCTTGCAAAAAAAAAGGCACAACGTATAAACTTATGTCTGCTGCTAGGAGAAAATGCCAGGTCCAAAAAATACATATTTCATTTTTAAGAGCCACATCATGCAAAGAATTTTGTTCTGCCTTAACTCCAAACAGCACGATCCATTTATGCAAAATATAAGAAAACAGTCCAAATCCATAGACTGTGTGACAGTTTGGACAAAGGCTTCTAAAACCGTGTCAGACATTTTGACTGCTGTGCTAAGCTCGTGTGGGTAGGAAATACTACATTATGTGGATAGGATAAACAAGTGAGGGGGCAGACAGACATACCGTGTATGAACGGCAAAGGATGACTAAACAATGGAGACAACCAAAGGGGGGAAAAAGAATGGTAGCATCTGCAGTGAACGTACGTAGCTGGGAGCTGAGTCCGGGAAGTCGATGGCATCAATTTGCCACTCCCCAGGGCACACTACAGTACGGCAAAGTACAGTGAGTCTGCACCAGCACAGAAGCACCACCACCACTGCCCCAGGGCTGCAGTATGTGTGTTTAGTGTGCAGCCACGTGCACGCGCGAGGCAACCTTCACACTTTCACGTCTAACGGTAGCGCCTTTATTTTCAGGTCTCGGCTTGTCACGAACGCTCTTTGGCAGCACATTTTATACCCAAGTGTTGTAAGGTAAAAAATTAATGTCCACAGGTGCTTCACGGGCTGTAGAATACACTACAACAAGTACTGCAGGGCACTTTGTGATAAAGCTAGCTACATAAAAAAAAGATATAATGTAAAGCTACACATCTGCATGGCCAGCATAGCGGAAAGGCTCCATTTCATCAACAAGTCGAGTCTAACGACTCGTAAAAAACAAAGGTGGTGGTGCCATCTGTTCTGAACCACTTTCTCTGGAAAACAGAAAGGGGGAGGGTGGGCAAATGGGGGGGAAAAAGGCTGTAGGCTATACTGTACTCTTAACCCATTCAGTTCTGACGTCGAAATTTAAAAAAAAAAAGTTTTCTAAATCATGACAATTTTCGGAAAGATTTGAGGCACATTTTAACGATTTTTCAAAAATAGCAGACCTACAAGTTCATAGCGCGCCACTCGGTGGCGTGCTATGAGCTTGTAGATCTGCTATTTTTCAATAGCTAAATTATAACATAATGTTTAAAACGCTAACGTGACATGGATGCGTTCCAGGTCTCAATGGATTAACAAACACAGCCTAACCACCTGAATAAGTGTGCAAATGTCCAGAGAGTGCATCTCCTGCCATCCGGGCTCTTAGTGGTTGCCAAGAGACGTGGGAGAAGCACGCTTGTGACCGGAGGGTCCCTAGACCGGCAAGGACAATCTGGGAGGGAGGAGGGAATGACAAATTATCTTTCCTTACTGAAGAACTACAAGGTGCCTTTGAACGAGTCACCCAAAAAAAAAAAAAAAAAACTATACACAATGCTCCTGTAGACTCCCGTGTGGAGTTGCTCAGTGGCCAATAGCAGAACGATGTGGTTGTACCGGGCAGCTCCCAGGTGACAATGTGTGTAACGGTGCAGTATCCGTGTGAAGCAGCTATAGGGCACTGTTGTAAAACTGCATCCGTGTGCAGCTTCTTCACGACCATTAAAAGAAATGGCCGGGCGGTATGTTAATGTGGCACGCTGCGGACAATCGTGCAATCAGCGGCGTTTACACACTTAATTACGGACGGCCCGGCGATTGATCAGTGATATCCAGTTTGCAATGTTTTCGCTGCGGTATGAGCGGCCAAATGGACAGCATTGTGGTTGGATAATTAAACCATCCATCACACAACAGTCACTAGGAGAGAGAGAGAGAGAGAGACAGAGAGAGAGAGAGAGAGAGAGAGAGAGTGAGAGTATGTCTGGCAGTTACAGTGGAACCTAAAATGATAGAGTTCCAACTGAAGGATCAATTAAATGAACTAAAATCTTGCTGACCAAATTCGTTGCCTAAAAAGAACCCATCAAAACATACTCATAGAGCTAAAGTTGTTATTGTTATTATTATTACTTTCTCCAGTCCCAACCAAAACATAAGCCCTCTTTCTGTCAGCCTCAATTTGGAACACGGTCAGACAGATGGCTGAGCCCTAACTTCAAAGCGAAGGATATGCGACGGTAAACGAAAAAGAGAGGCAATTTCTTCCAGGTGTTTGCTCAGGTCTATAGTGCAGGTAACCGCTCTGCTTTCAACCACCCTAATCAATGGCCACCATTACCAAACACCCCCACCCCCTGACCAGGCAGACACCATCCATCTTCAGATCTTTACCAGGCCGCATGGCGACGACCAAAGAGGCTGAAGATAAATGTCTGAGGAGGGAGGCAGTAGGGTCTCCTCTGATTAAAGGCACCACCGCTTTGGGGGGAAGCGCGGTTGAAGAGGTGAGGAAATGGAGTGAGACAATGGAGCATGGCGCGGGGTTCAAAACAACTAATGGAGTGTCCTACTCGCTGGGCTAATAGACTGTTTCAAATTGAAAGGAACAGCGGGCGGCTAAATAGTGCGACGTGGAACATTTCCTCCCGTTCATTAAGTCACCGCACATGCCGGAGGGAGGGGGGAGGGGGGTAAACAACCTCCTGCTGGGTCGTTGTTGTCTGGTGCAACTTGCTTTTGCATCGTAGGTTGTTTGCTTTTATCCATAATCAATTGTATATGAATTGAATTACAACTGAACGTCATGTAGGAGGAAAACCAAGTCAATGTTTAATGCATTAGTGTCATCTTTGTGCAACGGAAAAAGGAAGCACATTGCAGGAATGTAACGTCCGCTCCTCAAGATTTATGAGAATGCCGCAGCAAGGTTCCCTAGCGCTGGGCTGTAAACCCTATTCCCAGGCCGGTTCCTACTTGGACATGATAATCCATAATCACTTGGTGAAATGAGCAACCACACAGGCTCTGGGTCTGGCAGGTGCACACTCATACATTAAGTAATTAGTATTACACCGTAAAATTAACCCCTTAAACCCCCACTATTTTTAGTGAGTTACAATTGTACTTGGAATGGAGAGATCTACATGTATACACGCGTGCACGCACAAACGCACGCACGCACGCACGCACGCACGCACGCACGCACACACACACACACACACACACACACACACGCACACACACACACACACACACACACAGTGTATTATGTAAGAGGCAAATTGTATTGGTCTAAACTCTAAAGTCACCCAACTTCCCTTTTGACCACTTCACTCTAAAGTCACCACCAGTGGGCTCTGCTTTAGAATGTGAGAGTTATGGATGAAGCATTTACTTGATCAAAAAATAAAACCACACACACACACACACACACACACACACACACACACACACACACACACACACACACACACACACACACACACACACACACACTTATGTTAAGCTGCTTGGAACTGAATAAATACAAAAATACCTCAACATAAATATGGGGATTTGGGGCTGTTTATTCTCCTGTATTGCATAGATAGGAGCTTCCAAAAACAGAGAGATATACCTGGTTTTGAAGACAGAGACAGAGAGAGAACACAGATCAAAAGCATGTTCCGCTAAGAGAAGACAAGCGTGCCATCTTTATTCCTCGCTGCCAGTTCCCACTAAGGCAGAGGACGCTTGAAAGGACTAAAACAAGGCTTGGAACCTTCAGAGAGACGATAGCATCTTGAGCACTGAGGGATAAACAGATGATTTTAAATGGGAAACTTTTCGGATCCAGTGAGGATTTTGATCCTCTCTCTCACTCTCGGAGCTTGTAGAGGACTTGTCCTCTTGACAGATGATTGCTCCATTTCCCGCAATGTCAATAAGCTGCATCGGAGACAGAACTTGAATGGAATGAATCGATGGGAAACGGCTTCCATTCCATGCCACGCCAACGCTTGGCTACACCTCCTTCGAGGGTGTATATATCGTGTTGCTTATCCGGCTATTTTGGGCTCCCCTTTGATGTCAGCGATTGTTGTCTTCATTAAACAATCATAGACCGCCATTCAAATGTTTGTGATCGGGATCACTAACGGTACTTAATGGTTTCAAAATAATTGAAAGAACGAAAAAGCTCTTATTTGCCCTTGCGCCAATGACTTTCACGGTTATTTACCGCTGTAAATTGTGCAGAAATCCTCACTTTTGCTAGGAAATGGCCGTGGCTGTGGAGATTACAGTGAACCATAAGTGGCTGTAGTAGTGGCTTCAACCTGGTTTATCACCAGCCCAGGATAGAACGGGCTAACATAGCAGTTTCTTCAGGAAAAGACTAGATACTACTGTATATGTGTTCGCTTGCTAACTATAGGTGCACACGTACATTTGTGTGTGGTGCGTGTGCACGTGCATATCGGAAAGTGTGTATATAATTCACACATCCCCCACCCTGCACAGCATATGCTGATGCTGTCACACTATCAATGCAACAGATGTTGTTGCAGACACATGGATGTGTGTTTGGAATGACACATTAGGGGCAGTCTGGGGGTTCAGTGATTATCACATAAAGATATGTACATAAATGTACACAGATAACACAATGTATACTGTAGGCACAGACCTCATGATATGATCCTCCTGGATCTGATATCATATACTGTATAGATCTATAACCTGTCTCACATCATATACTACTGTATGCAGCTATATGCACACATCCTGCACAGACCCACAGCCTGGCTCATGAGCTGTATCACATTTCCAGGCTGTCTCTCTCTCTGCCCTGTCATTCCTGTCCACTGTAGCCTACTGAAATGGAAAATAAAGAGCAGAATAGCTGTAACAATTGAAGAAAATGACATCGTTTTTTTATGTTTGGCAAAGTTGTGCTCTTTGTGTGCGCGCGCCTGTGTGTGCGTGTGTCGGTGTGTATGTGTGTGTGCGTGTGTGGGTGCGCGCACGTGTGTGTGTGTGTAGGGTGAAGCATGTGGCTCCAGTTAATATGAATGTGAGCCTCTCCAGAACATCTGTCAAAGATTAGCCGTAAAGTGAAATAGGCAGTTCCTGTTCGTATGTTCCAAAATAATCTGGCAGTAATTTTGCCAGTGAAGGATGAAAAGGGGGGAGGGTTTACAGGTCAGAAACACTACACAAGACCAGCTCTGTCTGGGCTGGTGTCTTGACATGAAAGTAAAAAAAACTAAAAAACTAAACATCAATGACCTCACTAGTACTGTACCTGTAAGTATACATTTCTACTCACATGTCGCTGCTATACCTTCTAATCTGCAGTGTTGTCGTAGTTAAAGACCTAGTGAATTGAAAAATACGTCTTTCACACTTTTAGACCATATCCGTGGTCATCATATGGGCATAACTAGAATAATAATAGAATTACTTCCTTTTAACGAAAACGTGCTGCAATAAAAGCCAATAAAAATGAAGCTCACCTGTTTGATTCCCGTCACCTGTTTGCGGCACATCCTCCAAACACAGGTTGTTTTGATTACATAACTACTCCATTTTAATCTCATTCAAGATGACATCCAGACATAAATATATATATGTATATATTGTATAGGTTAGAAATAACCGCCTGGCTTTGCTGTCACTTTGTAAACAAACCACACTGCATGTGCGTGCATGTGTCGTGCACGAGACGGAGCTACAGTATGTCCCATAGCCTGGAGGAATGCGACGCTCTGATTGGTTCAGAAACTCAGATCCTGCCGTTTGAGGCTGAAACTTCAAAATAGAATGCCCAAATTAACCATTTCACCCCGTCTTTAAAAATTGACTCTTATGCTTAAATTGATGTTTGCTACATCATGACACCAGCACACACCACAAATAGCCAATCTACAAGCTCACAACGCATCGCAGCACAATGTATTGTGTGTGAGCTTGTAGGTCGGCTATTTTCGGCATGTGACACAACAATTGCAACAAAGTGAGAATCAAGCTTTAAACTCTCATATAGTTACTGTAACAGGATACTATCAGAAATGCTGCTGGATAGGATTACGCTCAAACAAATGTCAGATCTTTCAAATTGCTGCCTCCCTCCAGACCCTTCTTTGCACGTCCTAATGGCTGGGAATCAAATGAAGTTGGGTTTTCAGAACAGCTCCTCTCTCGGTGGAGCAACTTGAAGTGGTGATGCGGCAGAGAAAATAAAAAAAAGGTTCTCACAGACGAGTGATCGTTCCTGGCAGCCTGGCCCTGGGATTCAGGAACGTATCACGAATGCAGCAGGTGACAGGCAATTCTATCAATAGATTCCATCAAGCCAAACACATTGTTGCAAAGAAATATGAATTCTTTGTGAAACCTATATAACTTCATCTCGCCACTGCAACCTTTACTTATACCTTGGGTGTCTGTCTTTCTTAATCCATTGAGACCTGGAACGCATCCATGTCACGTTAGCGTTTAACCACATTAACCATTAACCCATTTTGGGGCGGGAACCCCTTTTGGTGTTTTAAACATTGTTATAATTTAGCTATCGAAAAATAGCAGATCTACAAGCTCATAGCGCGCCACCGAGTGGCGCGCTATGAACTTGTAGGTCTGCTATTTTTGAAAAATCGTTAAAATGTGCCTCAAATCTTTCCGAAAATTGTCATGATTTAGAAAGCTTTTCTTTTTTAATTTCGACGTCAGGCCTGAATGGGTTAAGATACATGCTGCTATTCACGGTGAGAAAACAGATGAAGAAAGACAGAGACAGGGGGGGGGGGGGGGGGTGTACAAAACAGGTACACTTTGTCTCCGAGTCCCTCTCACTTCCGAGCACGGCGTGCGGATGGCAGAAACAGGATGAAAGGACCTTGTGACTAAAAGCATACACAATCAATGAAACATGAAGGTCCAGAAAAAGGGACGAGGCTGTTACCTGGGAAAACCCACTGACATTCAAAGGCCAAACACATCAGAGGAAAAGTGCTTGAATGGCAAAATCAGTGTGTGTGTGTGTGTGTGTGTGTGTGTGTGTGTGTGTGTGTGTGTGTGTGTGTGTGCGCGTGCATGTGTGTTACTGAAGTGTTAATCGTTTTAAGGACAGTTGGGCTTCTGCTTTCATCTTTATGCCCCCTTAACAGAAGTTTTGCAGTCCTGTGTGCTGTGCCCTTGCTGAGCCATTCAGCATGGTTTGTTTTGCTACAAGTAATACAGCCCACCCCTGAATGGAAATCCTATCTCGTCTGTCTGTGGGACTGTGTGTGAAAACGCTGGCATTATAGGTTCAACGTAATGCCGTCATGCGCCTATCTTATAGCACACTGCATGCAAGCAAGCAAAGTGCTACTGGTCACAACAATGTATCAACGGTTATTTACGTTATGTAAAGTGACATGGATAGTATCGTGTCCATGGGTATAGTGCAGGCCGACGCGGAAACATATAGCTGAATCTCTTGCATCTGGTGTCGACATCAATTGATAGATCTCCGTTCCTTTATTGCAGGTGGCTACTGATTATTAAGGTGCTTGTAATTCTGCAAGTCATCTGACGGGTATTTCCACAGTGGTTCCAGAACCAAGTCTCTTAACTCAAATTCATATTGATTGATGACCGTGCAAGCCTGTCCATCATTCTAACAAAACTGCCAAAAGTAGTAAAATACTGTGCAATTTTGGGTCACACAAATCAAATCTGCGATTCTCTGCCTGTGCTCTAAAATACCAGTAATTTCCACACACACAACTATGCTCATGAGATGCCAAAGAACGAGCCAGAGGAACAATCAGTGAGAGCGAGTGAATTTGAAAAAAAAAGAAAAGCACTTTGTCGTAACTTCATGTCAAATATCAAAATGGCTGCATACAAGTGGATTTGTCAGAACTGTGTGTGTGTGTGTGTGTGTGTGTGTGTGTGTGTGTGTGTGTGTGTGTGTGTGTGTGTGTGTGTGTGCGCGTGCGTGTGGTGTGTGCGTGCATGTGCAACCACATCAAGTTGTCACTTCATAACCTCTGGCTCCAGAGGCTCCTGTCATCTTCACATTTCCGAGATCCTCTGCCTTACCCCGGCAGACATGCTAAATATAGAATGGGGGGCAGAATTTCTGTTTAGAGCCACTGCTCTCCTTATCTCCATCTAAGCGCTAAACATGCATGGCTAGGCACAAGCACGCACTGACACTTCTAGCCATGTACGCACACACACACACATACTGTAGGTGCAGATATGCACAAACAACAAAATCATACAATAAAATCCTGAGCATTCATTTAAAACCCATTTTGGGCGGGAACCCCTTTTGGTGTTAGCATTATGTTATGCTTTAGCTATTGAAAAATAGCAGACCTACAAGCTCATAGCGCGCCACCGAGTGGCGCGCTACGAGCTTGTAGGTCTGCTATTTTTGAAAAATCGAAGAACGACTGACATAGAAACATAGCTTTTTCAGAAAACTGTCAGGATAGTAGAAGACATTTTTAGAATCTGTTCTCAGGTCAAAATGGGTTAACTATGAGAGTTTACAAAAGTAACTAAATGGACCCGCAATGGCTACATTAACACTGAGGATTTCACTCACACGCACATACTTAGCTGTAAATTGCCTCCCCATGGTCACTGGGATGTTTGATAACCTCAAAGAATGGTCATAACAGTTCAAGCAACCATTCAGTTACAATTACAAATGACAATGAGGGTGTGGTTGGTTGGAATGAATTCCCAGATTCATGAAGGGCTAGTCATTTTTTCTTATTACATTTCTGTCAAGTGTATATTATTACTTCCTGGACAGCCACTCAGCCACACACTTAAATCCTAACAAGACCCCACCCTCCCAAAAACCATCTAATGCTGGCACAAAGAGAGCCTGGCAATCCATCAATAGGCTCCTTTACTTGAGTTTGATGAGTCTTAATACTGCTCCTAGACGTTATTAAGTCGCTGTTTGTCTTTGTTCTGGGTTTTTTACTTCTTAAACTTAAAGGACTGAACTACAAATGGGGTTATGGAATTCTCCGTGGCAATTAATTGTGGTACTTTATCTGAAATATGAACGGTGGATATTACATCTCCGGCAGATATGAAATTAAGAACGTCTCAGGACTTGCGAGGCCAAATCCAAATAAAAAGGAAATGAGCCCCTATTAATGACTATTGATTCTTTTACAATAAAACAGCCACTTCCTCTCTTTACTTGGCCTCTGTGTTGATCTAGAATTAATGCTGGCCATAACTTTGGAACGAAATGTCCTTAAGCCATGCAGGCATATAGCACTGCAGCCCAGAAGAAGCTACATATCTTCTCTCTGGCCAGGTCCAGATTCCCCCTGTGGGCTGGGTGACTGGGAGAAATTTATGTCCACACTTAAGAGGGCCAACCAATTTTAATTGTGGCGGATTGTGAACCCACCCATTCAGACCAAAACTACAGTTCCCAACAGTCCTGACACAATGCGTTAATCCATTTCATAGAAGATGATGTGGGAGAGCTTGAAACTCACTGGAGAATGGAGGCCCCCCCCTCCATTCTCAGGAGGGGGGGGGGGGGGGGGGGGGGGCTACATGAAGGCTATTTAGAGAAAAGCCAATTCCATTTGGGTGTGGATTAAGGTTTAATTTGGGAAAAATGCCATTATCAACAATGAGTACTGTACCTTAATGAAGCGTGGATTGAGCCCCTACTGCCAAACAGTGGCTCAATTTATCAAACAACTACTCCTTTTGTTACTTCATTTTAGTTAATTGTGGCATTTCACTTCTTTTTGCCATAATGTGCTGTGTGAAGCACTTTGTAAACTGCTTTTTAGAACGGGAGCTATTCAAAAATAAATGCATCATTGTGTATTACTCCTGACATTAGGTAATTAGAGAGAAATGTGCTGTGTAGTAGGCCTACACATACAATCCTCACTGTTAATTTAACTGTGTGTGTAGTGTAGAAACCAAAATGGAACCATCCCCCCCTCCCCATGTTTACACTCTACTAAAATTATCACTATAGGGAATTTGGGATTTTACCCTATAGGCCTATGGGAGAAATATCAACAGCATTCTTTCATCAGCATCACCACCATTGTCATCGTCATTATCAGTATAATCAATAATAATATATTAATATCAACAGTAAACCACTGATAAGGAAGCTAAATTGATTTGACTTCACCAAACACAAAATGGACAAATGGCCAAATCTAAAAATGACACAGAAGTATGACCTGCCTGACAAGGCCACTATACTGTATATAGTCTCCGTCAGTCATGGACTCATGTGACCATCATCTTTTGCTCAGTGTGTGCAGCATGAATCTACTAGCTGTGTGAGAAAAATGTCAAACCAATGCACTGCCTGAGAACACAGGCAGATCATATCACAGCGTGTTGCGCAACAACAATTGATTTTCCTGATGCGTTGTTGATCAGTGTCTGACCTTCAACCTAACATGACACCACAATAAGTCAAATGTCTTTTCTATTGGCCTAATAGCTAGCCCTGTGGCACAGCCTACTACTGATTAGCACTTTAATTAGCAATTTGACATACAAAAAGCACTGCAAAAACAAAACACACACGTACAAGGCACAAGTGGTGATCAGTTGTTTAGTAGGGCTGTTACCATCACTCCAAATCACAGTGCTCAGAGAGTGTCGGAGACAAACCAACGCAGATGTGCTCGCTAGTCGCTATAGTGTTTGGATGCTTACATTACACCTCTGAGTGACTGACTTTCATCTACCTCTCTTTCATCAAGCTCGCTCTATTAACAAGACCAACTCCTCCCCACGCCCAACGGTGACAGAACAAATTTAGGATTCGCACTTGCGGCGAAGCAGCAGTTGCATGCAATCTGTCGTTGTAGACAAAGGAAGGTTGTTTGACAGCATGATTCAAACATTCTTTTTTTCCCCCAATTGCAACTAAGCGAAGTGCTGGCGGTTGGGGTCTTCATAGAAACAGAAACATATGTTTTCAATTTTCTTTTCAGGCATAATTAAAGAGCCAATCCGTGATCCAAACGTAAACATTGGCGTAACCCGTCCCCGGTGCCAAAAAAAAACGTGAAGTTGACTGACAAGGCTTTGTGTTGAGCCACAACATGCAACACGAGATTTATTTTATGTTATGGAATTATTAGGATATAGGCCAATTAAGGATGTGTAGGCTTTTTTTGGAAGCGTATGTGAAAAAGTTTATTATAATGAATTATAAGCTATAGGCTCAGGCTGCCTGCATGTGTAAATAATTACACATTTAGCATGGACAAAAACCACGCCGAACGAGGATTTTAAAGGGAGGAGCCCTTCTTTAATTAACTGAACTTTTATCATTAAAATGTGTCTCAATATAGGCTACCGTGGCTACGAGCTATAATTAGCGCAGTCTCGTTCTTGAAAATGATGTCTGACTTATTCATTATTCAAATAGGCTGTATACCTTCGCACGGCAATTTCTTCATTTTAGCATTTGTATGTACACAAAAAGAGGATAAGTCTGCGGGTCGCTGTGCAAGAGAAGATGAAATTCGGACAGCTTTTTGTCATGATATAGCCACAAATAAAATACAAAAATATCAATAGGCTATATACACACACACACACACCTTAAAAATAAACTACAAATAATTGAGCCTGGACAGACAGACAAACAAAACACAATAACGTTTTCCTGGCCGCATCTTCAATGACAATAGACACATCATTCTTTCAGTGATTTGATTTGTGTAATGAATCAAATGAACTCACCCAGAAACAAAGAGCGAAATATTGCAGACATCATCACGGCAGGCGACACGACTGGAAATCCCATGCAGCGAAGCTTGGTGGAAACAATGCGCTCACTGACTCAGGCTACCTTCACATGCATTCATTCGGGTGACCCAAGTAGGCTATACAGCAGGCACAATGAAGCAGCGGCACCACCACACACACCAGCAATTGGGGAGAGAATAAGACACGAGAAAGAATTCTTCATTGAGCAGCAGCAGAGTCCAAGGACATCATATCTCTTTAGCAGGGATGCATAGGCTATCTAAGAAACGTGGCTCCCCCTTATCGTCGTTTTCACCATGCTTGCTTGCTTGGCATCAAATCAAAGTTCCTTCTGTATATGTCTGTCTGTCTGTCTGGCGTGGGACGTGTGCCTCAGGTTCCCTGTGTGTGTGTGTGTGACTGTGTCTGTGTGTTTTGTGTGTATGTGCGCGCGCGTGTGTGTTTGTGTCCGCCGTCGTCGCTGTGAGCAGCAGTCTGTGTCTGTCTCCTCCTCCGCTGCACAAATACGAGAGAGAGAGAGAGAGAGAGAGAGAGGGACAGAGAGGGAGAGAGAGAGAGAGGGCGAAGAGGTGAATGGATGCGGGATGCTGCTGAAGGATGGAGAGGAGACTCTAGAGTCTGATGTTCCTGTACGACTATGCATATAGTGACTGAACAGTAGCCCACAGCAACAACAATGAACAGTGTTCTGGAATGTAAATTTAAAACGGAGCATAACTTACAGTAAATGACAGCTAGCCTAGCTATAGATGGTAGGCGACAAGGCCTGGCTATAGCTATAGGCCAGTTAAACTATTTTTATATATCCATGGTAATGGACTTGATAGTAGTAGGCCTCCTATAGCAATTAGCAACATATTAAAGCATCTTTTATTTATATTTATTTTTTTGTTGAGTGGTGCAAACCACTCCAACAACTGGCTTTGTTAGTACCCGTGTGTGTGTGTGTGTGTGTGTGTGTCTGTGTACCTGTCCCTCAAAAGAATAAGCATGGTTACTGACATTACGTCAGACCACAGCTGATCAGGCTATATAAGACCTTGCACCACTCAGTTCACACGGGTGTGATTTTTTTATACACATCTACACATCTTTCTCTATAGACGTGATTATGATGGATCTGTCTGATTTATATTCCATCAAGAGAGAGATATATATATACACTGTATTATTGCAGTACTATAAAATATATTCACTGTACCTTGTGATTACTATTGCTTTAATGCATTTGCATTGCTAAATGCATATTTACAATAAAACATTTTCGGTATCTATGCTGTTTTTATTGTGGCTAATAAAGAGTCTGTAATGTAGTTTACATATTACTATAAATAGGACTACAATGAGGGAAACCATAGCGTAAAGAGCCTTTTTTTTCTGCAGCTCAAAATGTGCAACTGATAGCCTAAGCCTACACATGCATGCACCATTGTGGTATGACAAAATGTTGACTTTTGAACACATTTTCTTTCCCGTAGGAGACATCTGTGCCTTCACCATTACCTACCATGACATCTGTGCCACCGCCATCAGCCTACAGTGATTTAAATTATGACTACCTGACTGAACTGACTGAAGAACCAGACAATTTAAACAAACCTTCACCATTGTGCATTGACCAAGCATGGTGTGTCATCCTGGTAGTGATAAATGTGATCATCTTCCTGCTAGGGATTTTGGGGAACGGCGTGGTCATGTGGGTTATTGGCTTCAAGATGGAAAAGAAGAAGTGGTTTCATGTGCAAGTTCACTTCCTTTGTTTAGGTCCTGAACATGTTCATCAGCATTTTCCTAATGGTACTTATCAGTGTTGACCGTTGTGTGGCTGTTATACACGCAGTTTGGGCCCAAAACAATCGTACGTTGAAAAAGGCAGGAGTTGCAGTTGTTGTTGCCTGGGTCTTTTCTATGCTGATGAGCATTCCTGCCGTAGTGATTCGTGATACATCTGTCTCTAATATTACATCTGACAATAAGGAGGTTATTCAATGTTACAACAACTTTGAAATTCTACCCAGCAGCGAAATACTTATTCCTGTCATTCGCTTTGTTCTAGGCTTTGTACTTCCACTTGTAATCATAACTGTGTGTTATACTATTATCATTGTAAGGCTAATGAACAAGAAGATGACCAGGTCCACTAAGCCCTTCAAAGTCATGACTGCCCTGATAGTCACATTTGTCATCTCTTGGCTTCCCTACCACATCTTCAATTTACTAGACATTTACAGCAGTATTAGTAACAACATAACACAAGTTGTATCAATAACATCAGCGGCTCTCGCAAGTGCAAACAGTTGTATGAACCCGTTTCCAGTGGCGTGCACAGACATTTAGAGGGGCAGTGCTCAAGTTAAAAAAGGGCACCTTGTTCAGCGCGTGGAACCGGCCGGTTGCCTTAACCCATTTTGGGCGGGAACCCCTTTTGGTGTTAGCATTATGTTATGCTTTAGCTATTGAAAAATAGCAGATCTACAAGCTCACGAGTGGCGCGCTACGAGCTTGTAGGTCTGCTATTTTTGAAAAAAAAAGAAAAAAAGTTTTTTTGTTTTTTTTTCCAAAAGGGCACATTGCCAAAAGGGCAGGGGGTGCTCTAGCACCCCCTAGTGTCTATCTGTGCACGCCACTGCCCGTTTCTCTATGCATTCATGGGTAAAGACATTAAGCAGAAATTGCGGAACTCCTTCCTTTCCAGATTTGAAAATGCTTTCAGTGAGGACACGCCCTCTGGAAGTAAAATAACATCTACATCTCAAGCTTTAAGTATTCAATAGGTTATTAATTTTCATTCTCTCTGCCAGTCTGCCATTATACATAATGAGTTGTTGAACGCTTGACTATAGCTGAATTTTTGAGTGGTGCAACTACGGAGCTATGTGTGTGGGTATAGCTGGCTGGGTGGGTGTCTGGGTATGAGCATGAAAACACGCACGTATTAACTGTATATATGATGCTTTCGGGTGTGCCAGTACAGTGACAGTACAGTACAATACAGTAGAGGGTACAGTAGAGGGACCGCCACACGGTAACTCTGTCATTTCTCAACCGTTTCGGACGCGGGGCGGCTCGCCGGAACCGGGCCGGCACCCTGGGTGCGTTCCTGTGGGTCTGGAACTCCCCCCCCCCCGGGAACCCCCACACGGAGTTGCACCACTCACTTCACACGGGTGTGATTTTTTATGAACGAGAGGTCAGATTCTATAACAAATAGTTACACCAGACCAATCAATGCTGCAGACATGCAAGGGTCATATTATAGGACAATTCATATTTCAATCAATGGTTCTTCTATTTCATTAGTAGCCTGCATGCACTACATTTCCTCATTTATTATTTAGAGTAGAGGCAACATGATGCCATTTGATCAATAAGCCACGATTAAGAATGAACAACTGCTCTTTATAGTAAAATATACATAAACAGCATGTTAGACCTTCAAGAATGCTTCGCAAAACATGATCCCAGGGTTAAACATACCTTTTTAAAAGCAACACACAAGATTCATGGCTTAGCCCCCCCATACCCCCCCCCCCCCCCCCCCCGCTCTCCCTCTCTCTCTGAAGTGGCTCTCCGGTACCAGCCTATCCTCCACCCCCCCTCCATTATTTTCCGTCCCAATAACTATAGCTTTAAACAATGTCTCACACACTGTACACATATACATAAAGCCTTCAAACACCTGTGTTCTCTGGCATCATTTTTGCAGTAATGCTGTCCACACACAGATGATAGCTCACTGGCAGGGTTTAGGCCAGGGTAATGTCATCTGAATGTGGCCTATATGAGAGTGTCTAAGTTAGGAAAACCCACAGACGTGACGTGGGACTGCTGCTGTGTGCTGATGGCCCTCTCAGGCCCTGAGACATATTAATCCCCTCTTCACTGTCTCAACGATCTACTGAAATAATGAAGGGGCAGACCCCCCCCCCCTCTCGCTCTCCCTCTCTCTCTCTCTGAAGTGGCTCTCCGGTACCAGCCTATCCTCCACCCCCCCCCTCCATTATTTTCCGTCCCAATAACTATAGGTTTAAACAATGTCTCACACACTGTACACACATATACGCATGGACACACATACACTGATTTTTATGCACACTATATCCACAACATATGATGTAAACAAGTCTTTAGTGCTTTTTCTGGTTTTACCCTCTTGGCAGTACAGTCAGACCTGTACCTTCCTTGAACTGTACCCATTCTGCAATCTGTTAAATATTTCAATCAATCATGATCACACACAAACAAAAGCATGCCACGCACGCACGCACGCACGCACGCACGCACGCACACACACACACACACACACACACACACACACACACACACACACACACACACACACACACACACACACACACACACACACACACACACACACACACACACACACACATAAGCACTAGATGCTTTATAGATGTTTTAGCAGAGCCAGGAGAGACCTACAGTATAAAGGTGAGGGTTTGTCTCTGCAGGCCATTCAACATGACTTCTGTTCTGTCTTATTATTGTATTGATGATTACACTCAAGACCCAATTTCTGGCATTGTTCTGTAATCCTGAAAGAACACAAAAGGTCACAGTCAGGTTGCTAATCATCGAAACAGAATGTTGACTATGTCAACATTCTACTGCAGTAGAAGTTGTGATACCTCTACTATAATGTTAGGTGTGTGCATAGAGGTTGTGTGTGTGTGTGTGTGTGTGTGACTGTGTGTGTGTGTGTGTGTGTGTGTGTGTGGGTGTGCGTGTGTGCGTGTGAGTGTGTGCGTGCATGCGTGCGTGCCATATGGTGCATGATTGCGTGCGTGCGTGTGTGAGTGTTCACTTCCAGGTGCTGACCGTTTCCTGATTGCTGGCTGCCAATCACCACTGCTTCCAGTGATTGGTTTACTAGCCTACATAAAGCCTTCAAACACCTGTGTTCCCTGGCAGCATTTTGCAGTAATGCTGTCCACACACAGCTGCACACTGCCCTGTCTGCTGTAGTTTGTGTGTTTTGAGTCCTCTGGTCATTTTGTTATGTGAAAGCACTGGGTCACGTCACGGAAGCCAGATTTTTTGCATCAAGTTTTATTTTGTATCAAGTTAATCTAATTCTGTTGGATTAGATTAGAGTAATGAATATTACGGTTTTGGTTGTACCTTTATTTTGTGTTGTAAGAGCTTCAAAATCAAGGTTAGATTTGGAATTATTTTATTTATTTCTCAGAGTTGCTCCGTGTCATTTGTGTTGTTTAAAGTGTGTTTTATTTCTGTCGATTTAGTTTGAAATGGAAATGGGTTTCTCTCTCATCATTTTTGTTGCAAAAGGCTAAACCTGAATTAAAGGCTAAACCTGAATCTTCTGATTATGCTCTAGCAATATAGTTGCTGATGCAATTTTCCTCCAATCACCCTCCACTAGTATTTCAGCAAGCCTACTCTTTACCAGGAGTTGTACAGTACAACAGGCTAAACCAGCACACACTTCATTTAAAACTTCTCAGTTCTCAATTGTCTTTGTATAAGAACATTCTTTGCACCTTCTGGTGGCTGAAAATGGAACAGAAGTTGCAATTTCTGACTTTCCTCCCATAAAGGTCCCTGCACACAGAGCGCGTTTTTCTGATTTTTAGCGGCGTTTCTCCATCTGTTTTCCAAAAAACGCGTCCAGTGTGCAACCACCTTTAGTGTAGGAACAGTGCAGCTATTGGTACTGCTTCAATGATTAATAAAGCAAAGCCTGGTTACTGGTTAACTGGGATTGTTTTGCCACTCAGTCTAGATGAGGGGGGCGTGTCCTGATGGGAAAACCATGCCTGTGCATTACTCTCTATAGAGCGTCGCAGTCCCGCCTCCTACCCTGGACCAGGAAATGATTCTCCGTTCATTTTCCTCATAGACATTTCAGAAAGTATTTATTTAAAGACGTTTACGCCGCGGACAAAGCCAACTCGAGTCGTGACAAATCATGACAACAAACACAATTTTTTGGGCCGAACAAATAATTAGAAAGAAGAAAAAAACGGCAGGTTACAACACTTTTTTTGTTGTTTTTCTTCTTTGTAATTATTTGTTTGGTCCAAAATATTGTTTGTGTTGTCATGAGTTGTCACGACTCGAGTTGGCTTTGTCCGCGGCGTAACCGTCTTTAAATAAATACTTTAAGAAATGTCTATGGGAAAAATGCATTGGGTTTCATTTCCTGGTCCATGGTAGGGGGCGGGACTGCGACGCTCTATAGAAACATATATGAGTGACTGACTGTCGCAAACGATACAGAGACACGTACCTCCCTGACAATAACGCAGAGACAGCTTGTTTATTTTGGACCACAATGCTTATATGAAACTATTTTAAGATGACCCCATGTTATTCTCCATAGAGAAATTACTTCCGTGAACCAGGCAGAACCTGGGGATGAGTGAGTGACGTCAGGACTTCGGCGCTCTATTGTTTGCAGATGATACATTCTACAGGATGCATTTAGAAGGAACCTGCTTGTTTTGCTTTTACATTTACTGTATGCTGGCTGTCTTGTACCTGACACTTTACATCATTCTGCTTCTATAGGCCCCAATAGGGATGTCGGGTTGAACCTGGTTCAAATGAATGTACATCACACAACATATGTGTTTCAAATCTGTCAAAGCAAGAAAGGACGGGAACAAAACCAAAACTATAATCTGGCAGCATAAACTGTCAAACTATGATGAATGGCAGACAACTCCTGATTCTGCAATCTAAACACAAATTGCAACAAACCGTTCACACAGCAATCGCTGTAGTGCTGCAGAACCGAAAAGCAAAGCTATTGGCAGCTTCGGTCCCATAATCATTTTGTAATCTCAGGTCCGATGAGAACTCTTGATTGAACAATCACCACTGGTCAGCGGCAAGCACGATTGTATCTACGGTGCATTGTCCCCAAAGGACAGCTTTCGCAGTATGAGATGCAATCTTGCTGTGGGGTACCGTATGGTGTATAGCTGTATAGTCTGCCTAAGGGTTATCATCCTCACCTCATTTAAAGGATGGTCTCATTTAAATACGTACGTATTCGCTTAGTTGGTATGAGGGGCCGTCTGGTAATCAGAAGCTAATCAGAAAGTGTGGTATTCAGAAGGTCACCGTTTGGCCTCATGGACCACCCTGTATTGACTGACTGATGTTTTTATTGACAAAAAGGTCACACTACATATACATTAACATAATTGCTGTCAAAAAGGATTATGTTCCTTTGAGTAATGTGTGTATACCAAATGCAAGTGTATAAAATCAACAAATACATTCATACAATTTCCAACATACCATACAACAAAAATAGCAAAAAAAAATTATAGAAATGCACTCTCTCGAGATGCCAACCTGCGCCTTGCACACAAGTAGGCCATGTACAGCATACTTTTGGGTACTGTAATGGAACCTGCCACAGCACAAGTAATTGATGATTCTAATTAGGTCAAGCCACATTATACAGTGTGTGTTGAAATGTCCTTGAGCAAGTCCTAGCAAGACCCTCCCCCCAACCCTCCTGAGCAGCCATCTGCTGGGTGAAGCTGAAATTGAGATTGACGAGATCCGACATTATCACATTTTGCACTGAAAAAAAAATCTTTCAGAACTCAGAAGGTGTAAATAATGATCATCGGTATAACAAGAAGTAGCTTGAAATGATATGTATTAGTCACTATACGTACAACTTGTCTGTTGCTGTTCTAGCAGTGGGTAGGCAAATAATTCATATGAGAGGCATTTATTTTGTAACGGCTATCAGAGCAGACTGAGATGTATGAACAGATGACAACACTGACTGATGTACCGGGGAATGCAATGTCAATACTAATGACCCCGCAATGGCCTTCGTCATCGTGAACGGAGAGCAGACAGAAGTGCCACTGAAGGCAACCTGTCTGTGTTTGGTGGCTTGGCCTTCGTGCATGATGTAGCACCCCAATGCAGATGGCCTCACAGATGGTTGATATTTATACCACAGGCCCTGAAAAGTCACCAGTGTGGAAACCGGTCTTTCTCACTGATTAGCTTCGCATCACGATCACAATGTGCACAACAATTTCCACCCACCAAACTCTCTGTGAATCAGAAGCATATGACCAGTTATGAGTCTTATTATGACATTTGGGGGGGGGGGGATCTGTACTCACTGAGATTGTATTCCATTTGCAGGAAGCTACTCATCCCTTTTTAAAACGGTGTTGATGATAATTAAATGTGCCGGGAGTCCTTTTTGTTAGCGCATTAAAATGTCCTCGAGAGTCATCCTAAGTGCAAGGTCCATGTTTTTTTTAAACTTCCAGACACAACAGAGCTTGCATTTCAGCAGGGAGAACTCCCAATGTATAGGCTACATTATGTACATTAAGTGGCTTTATAATTCCAATAAGAGTGAGGTGCATGGACATAGGACCACAGCCTCTGAGTGTTCCTATCCTCCAGAACAGCTGCATCTTCCTGGCTGTGACATCATCAGCGATGGTGTTTGCATTTCCATGACATGTTGATGACATTGCAGCATATATACTCTCAGTACCTTCGAGTGGCCATGGCCACCCGAGCTTCGCAGCACCTTCTCACGTCTTGACCTCGGGGGACGAACAAAGTGGAGAGCTAAAAGGATTCTCGAGTAACAATATGATCTCTTTTGTTTGGGCATCTCTATTTTTAGCGGCCACAGGGATCCTTCAGTGTTAGTGTTTCACGGCTCATGGATCCTTTTATAATTTAATGAGGGAGAGGGCGGCGGCCCTTTGAGATTTATGGATGACATCTCCAGGCATGCAGCATTGGCCACTCTGCGTATTGATCCAAATCAAATGTTTGTTTATGGGTCAACCAATGCCCTATGCTAGAATTCTGAATCAAAGCAATAAGCTAGATTGTTGTGTGATTAATGGTTCACTGTATTATACACGGTATTAGTTATTTGATATCACGGTGTTGTTTTACAATAATGTTTTGTGAACTTTGAGCACTTGCCCTTCCAGTGCTCTCTGCACAGCCCTGGGCTTTTCTTTCCTTTCATATATCAATATTAAAATGATAAAATCTCCACAGATGTCCTCTGATCGCCAATCAATCAGAGGCTAGAGACAGGAAGTGACGGGGGCTATTTTGGAGTTCCTCCTGTCATATCCTATTCCACGTTCCACTTAGGGGAGTCTGAACTGTTCGCACTTGAAGGACGGACCAGTGGATTCAGAAGCAGATGCCCCTGTGCTCCTCGATTTATTCATGAGCTGTTCATGGTGAACATGAGGCATTGAGGAGGACAGAAGCTGAGAAACGTCGGCACGCTCTGATTAAAGCGAGGGAAGGCAGACAGAATCGCAGCCAAGGGTCCGGCAGTCAAGCCAGTACCACTTCACATCTGACGAAATTAGCCCCATCCATGACCGGATGAATTAATAAATGAAGGGATAAATGAAAGGAGTAGAATGGAAGCTGAACGAACGAATGACTGAACAAGCCAGTACGGATTACAGAAGACATTAAATGATCAAACAAAGCATTCAGATAACACTGGTTAATTTGGAAAGATGTGAACAATGTTGATTATTGCTTATATTTAATAAGTCAACTTAACTCAAGAGCCGCATTCTGTCTTAGAAACACTGCTTGAATGTGCTCTGACTCACCCTTTAGTTGTAAACAGATCAATCTCGTTTGAATATCGTTTCCAGCACATTGCACACTGACTGCATCGGGATTTTCTTTTTTTCCACAACATTTGCATTTTCAGCACCAGTGGACTCAGGGAAATGTTTACATCCCTCTTCTCATGAAATGAGTGAGTGAGTTAATTAGAATGCATTATTTGGTTCTACTTTAAGTAGGCTACATACGGATTTTGCAACTGAGCTTGATTGATTGATTGATTGATTGAATAGTTTATTAGACAGAATGTATAAACAGCAACAGAGTACTGTCAAACACAATATATTTGTCTCCTGCGTCGCGCTACGTGGTCTGCCACATTTTCCAAAATAATTATTAAAAATAAATGAAAACATGAAAAACCACACCCCCCTCACGTATTAGGAGGGCAGTATCAGTCGACAGAAAAAAAGGTTGAGTGTTTTCGAGGACTCTATCATGGTTAAAATGGAGTTTGAAGTTATAATGGGTTTGTATAGGAAGGGGGCGGGGCAGCTCAGTTCAGTTCAGTTCAGTTCAGTTCAGTGCAGTTTATTTTTGGAATGGTGGACATGACAGTTCATACATAAAGCAAATTATTATTTCCATTTTTTTTTTTTTTTCCTTTTGTCCGTTGTTTATGTCCTGTCCGATATCCGAAAAAGGGGCTAGGGAGAAGCCATAGGCTTGTCGGGCCCTACCCCTGGAGTCCATAATTTGCATATTTAAGTGCACGATGTTGTAGACCGATGGATATCCGTCTACCTGCACAGTGCATACATTCATGTTGTCCTTTTCAGCCTTGTCCTTGTCCTTGTCCTTGTCCTTGTCCTTGTCCTTGTCCTTGTCCTTGTCCTTGTCCAGCTAAAATGAATATCAAATCTAAAATACTGAATAAAGCAACTTAAAAACTGTCTGGGGTGTTCACATAAGCCTGAGTAGATGATGAAATGACCAAAAGTTTTTTTGAAAGTGAAATATGCCTTTAAAGTATCATTTACAACTATTGATTCTTCTACCAATGGTACATTTTTATACAAAATATACATACAAAAAATCACACGTGTGTGAAGTGAGGGGCGCTAATATATTAAAGTCTAACTTATGTTGATTAGGTGATGTAATGGTGATATAAAACAAACGGTGCCAACACAAACAATAAAGAGACAATATGACGTAAACTACACATTAAATGCACAGTACATTTTCCCTTCATTGTCAATGCGTTTACTAAACAAACTTTGAACTAAAGACAAACATTAAACCTGTGTATAGGAGGGGCTAGCGTCCCTCAAAAATACAAAATGTGGCCAAAATGCATATACTGCCATAGCTCAAACGTATTTACTATAGAAAAAGGATTCAGAGAAGATGTTGGCTTGACGGCCCGGGTATCGGAGGAGACCCGAGGCTTTCTTCACCCTCCCAATGACTGATTGTGGGGGTTAGCAGAGATGGAGTACTTGTAGAGAGGCTGGGGAATTGGGAATTGGCTTTACTAAATTGGGACTTGAAGGGGAGAAAATTATTTTCTTTTGTCTTGGAGGGGCATGTTTTGCACAATAACATAGTCTTTTCATTATGTCTGCCCACGATCTCTGTGATTCATACAGTACGTTTGTTTACCTCAGTCACTGATGCTAACATCTGAGATTTTTATTTTTTTCTATGAACCTGTGACTGTGACCATACTGTTATAAAATGAAAATAAAAAGATTTTGAAAAAAAAGGAAAAAGGATTCAGTGGTACTAAAGTGAAATCTTCCGATTCAGTTCCACTCCCTTCCCCGGGAAGCCTCTTCTGCTCTGGAAGTTTTTTTCCTTTTCCGTGCTATTATTATTCAGGTCAGCCACCTTTGACTGAGGATACTTTATCCCAATGAGAAACTGTAGCAGTCGGCAATACAGATGGGAAAACCACTCCTATATTCATCTCAGTCGTATTCTACAGACAAAGTGGCTAATGCAATACGAGAAAACAATGTTTATGCACCTATTAGAATGTTTAAGGAGCCTCTACCACCCGTTTGGGGAGCTTAGGATACCATATTGAACCAAATGAGTTTGCCGATTATCCCCCAGATTTGTATGTAATTGAATGCCTTCCTTGGCATTGATTCCTTGGCTTTCAGAGGACTATTGACAGGGTGCTAGGCTGGGCCAGAGTGCACTGCTAAACAAACAGAGCTGCCCTAGGAGGGGAGAGGTTTGAGGTGGGGAGGGGGAGGAGGCTCGATGCAGGTTAGGAGGTGAAGGTGTTTGTTTGACGGTTGATTTTATAATCCCTCTCTCGCCTCCTTCCTGTCTCCATCCCACCAATACCACTACCACCTCACCTCTTGATGAAGTGCACTCTGTCCGGATGACTCGTGAGTGATGTGAACATCATGGTGAGGAGACCCTGCGTAAATCAGCTAGTGCATCGTGCTGTATGTCAGATGGGGGTATCGGGGGATGGGACAAAAGGGAGTGGGGTGTGGGGTGGGCAAGTCAGTCTTCTGCAAGTTCCTGATCCATCACTCCAGGGAATGACTGAGCTGTTGATAAACACTGTCTGATAACCGTAACATCATCGCATGCCGAATTTCACAATTTCCCACCAGTCCCTGGTGGATGGTAAACAAAACTGTTGGGATGCATTGTACCAGTGTGTGAATCAGTCATGTGCTCTCTCTCAACATGAAGGTTAGTAGAGGGTCAAAACGATTGTGGTCGTTAAAAGCCAAAGGCATTGGCAGGTAGACAAACTGTGCCAGAAGTCTGTAAGGTGACTGAAAAGTCAGATGTGAAATTGCTATTTTTCCAAAGGATTATTATTATTTCTAACCACTAGATTGGCTCAGTTAAGACCAATGGGGCTTTGTTTAAACTTGAGTCAGTATAGTACTGCTGTATGGGGCTGAGACATGGACATGGACCCTCTACACAAGGAGTCATGGACGACCGCATCAGAAATGTGGACATCTGATGCGGACCACAGACCAAGTCAGAGAGAGAAGGATGAGGCTGGCAGGAGACTGCGTCAGGCACCCAGAACTAGTAAATTGACTCTATGGAAGCCAACCCAGGGCAGAGCCAGGAGGGGTGGTGCAACAGCTTAGCTAACAAGAGGGAAGGAACTGACAGTTCTGAGAAATCTCTTTCCAGGATCATAGCCATGGTATTACTTTAATAAAGCAGAAATGCACTCTGTCGAGGTGGCAACTTGCGCCTTGCAAGTAGGCCATACATACATACACCAAAATAAAATCTGTGACGTATGGAGTCTTGCCACGTGTACATGTTGATAAAATCTCTGCTCTTTAGACCACTCTCCTGCGCTAAACATCGATAAACCCTAGAACACTAAACCTGGGGGATTTTCACCCCGACAATTATGTTTATGTGATGTGATTTTCATAATGTTGCTGATGTCTGAGGTGGGTGGGTCCTTGGGTACCTTCAGGATGCTCAGTGACGTCAAGGTAGGTGTAGGTGTGTTTACCCACATCCCTGTTTTTGAGCAGTGTCAAGCGCTCCCATGAGTGACTGCGTGTGCGTGCGTGCGTGCGTGCGTGCGTGCGTGCGTGCGTGCGTGCGTGTGTGTGTCAGGAATGGGTGGACCAAAGGAGAAGTTCCCAGCTCCACTATATTTCTTTAGGAATATTCTTTAAATACCAAATTTCTTCACCGATTTTGGCCCCCCATGATAGAGCGTCCACCCCCCCCACCCCCCCCCCCCATGATCCATGATATATGATTTTTTTCCTCCATTCTCCATTCATTGTCAATGACATCTAATGTTTGTGTTTATAGCCGACTTGCTCAGACATTCTCCATTCATTGTCAATGGCATTTAATGTTTGTGTTAGGACAAAAATCTACACTATAGCTGAATATATAGGCGCCCCTCAAAAAAACAGTGATACCTCACAGTGGTACCTCAAATTGCCATGTATTGCTGTACAAGTAGGCTACTTTATTCAAATATACCCTCATTTAGTGATGGTGTGACAAAATTAAGATTTAGCGTATTAGGGTTAAATATATGTTCTTCCTCATACAGAATCATCCATAAACCAGGACAGTAAGTTGCTATAAAAATGCAATTAATTATTATTATTATTATTATTAATAATAATAATAACACACACACACACAGATTCAGTGTGTTTGAAGTCGATCAATCGGACAGAGCTATGCCAGGAGTTATGCCTGGACAGACACACAGACACAGGTCAAATATTTCAAAAAAGTACAAAAGATATGTGACAAATGAGTGGAGGTATACTTCTGTGACCTGGGAATGTGCACAAGACATTTGGTGTTGATCGGTCCAGCGGTTTGTGAGATTGGCTCTGGACATAACGACAGACCGACACACAGACTGACACTCTTACATAAGGCTAGTCTCCTGCAGCCACGCCATAAATAGATATGCGATTAGGTTGCTGGTGCTTTAAGGGCTTCCCAAATAACATATAAAAAAAACCAGAGAGAAAATCTATTGAAAGAAATCAATGCTCCAAGGTAAACTATTTTTAAATCCCAAGCAATTGTTCAGAGCAGCCAGGGACCTGACAAGTGACTGACGTGCTGGCAACTCAAGCAAGATAATTTCTTTGACAAGCTCTGCAAAGAAAGAATGAAAAGATATATGAGAAAGCCAGCACAAAGAAATTATACCCTTTAGGCAATGTGAGCCATGTGAGATGCAAACCCCTTATTTGGGGGTTTCATTTTATCAAAGATATAAAAGGAAATGAGCCTTATGGTGAAATAACAGCAATGCATTGCACCATAAATATCTTTTGTCAAGGGTGGAAGGGGACACAGCAGCATTGCCTCTAGATGTGCAGTGAACAAACTAATTAGAAGGGTTGCCTTTTAGAAAAATGACAAAGGTTGCCAACATCCCTATCAGCACACACATGTCAGTATTACAATACTTGTGAGGACAACAATGTTTTAGGATGGTTATGTTTGGTCATACACACGTAATTGTCCAACTCTAAATGTAAGAAGTTAGGATGTTTGATATACGCTTTTTGGCCGATTTTCCAATATTGTCCAACTCTTAATTTCCGATTCTGATATCAACCGATACCGATATATGTAGGCTTTTCTTTCACCAAAAGTAAACTAATTGTCATGTAACAACATCACATAAAAAATAGCTATAATATCAATATATCATCTAATATAAATAGGGCCTATCTAACAAATCAAATATAATACAGTGTTGCTGTTTGGACGTACTCCGACTGCCAAGAGAGAGACCGGCAAGTGTGGCAATGGACTGGATGCCAGAAGGTGGAAAGAGGAAGAGAGGGAGGCCAAAGAAGACCTGGAGACAGACAGCTAAGGAAGACCTAAGCGAGATGGGTGTCAGCTGGCATGGAGCAAGAAGGGTCGCCAGAGACCGGAGTAAATGGAGAAGACTCGTCGCCCAATGTTCCAATAGGAACGGGAGGAACTAAGTCTAAGTCTAAGTAAGTTGCTGTTTGGAAGTGGTTGTATGTGTGTACACGATGCATAGCAAAATACAATTTCTTAATCAGTTCAGACCACACAGATGCACAACAGGTAAAACAAACACGTTGTAAAGTCGGTAGTGTTGTCGCCTCACAGCTAGAAGGTCTTGGGTTCATCAGTGCCCATACCCGTGGCGGGGTTGGCGAAAGGGCCTTTCTGTGTGGAGTTTGCATGTTCTCCCCGTGTCCCCTAGGGTAGGTACCCTCACAAAAAACATGAAGTAATCCTGGTCTCTATACTACCTCCCCCTGGCCAGCCGGGGCGCCTGATGGAGGGGAAAGGAACTGGTCGGAATAACGTGTTCTTTCCACGAGCTACGTCAGGCCGGCAAAATTCCCCCCTGTCAGGTGAAAAGAAGCAGCTTGGACTCCTCATGCATAGAAGGAAGCATGAGGTCAATCCGCTGTCCCCCCCAGGTTGGCAGAGGAAGTGTAGCTCCCAGGATTACATTAGATAATTGACACTGGGTGAAACAAAATGGGTTGCAAAATCGTGGGATAAAAATGAAGGTAAAAAAAACAAAAAAGTTGATTCTTCTGCTGTAGAATATGATTTTGTCGAGGTAAAATAGCATAATTTGCCGATATTACTTTTTCATGCTAATATCGAATCCCTAAGAAGACATGCAGCTGGCTCCAATATTGAAATGCATTCATCCTCCAAATTTTCAACAATATCTTCATCTTGTACCTTTGGCTTTTTCTACTATCAGATCAGACAGCTATATTCTTCTTCTGTCTCTCATGTCAGCAAGTCATTTGGTAAACGCGCCTTTCTATTTAAAGCTTGAGCTGGTGGAATAATTTAACTGTTAACATTAGATTGATCATTTATGTTTAAAGGAGCACATAACCCATTTTCAATCTTCAATCTTATCTTAATATAGACGAATCTGCAGAGCCTTTGACTATAGATGAATTCAGAAATGGGTCTCATGGTCGCAGCAAACGTATTTCCTGTAGGCGGACGTTATGTATCTTTCAGGACCTTTCACTGCTTCGTCTCAACCATTACTCTATGGCTCTGGTCTCAGCCACCGCAGTGTATTTTTTTACATTTTGTTTTTCTCCAAAGTTGAATGTTGCCACTACTGTTGGAGCAGCCATAAACTACACAGGTTCATCCCGATGTTCTGGGCATCTTTGTAAAGTTAAGTTAGTGTAAGTAAAAAGCAGGTAAAATAGTAACGTTTGACTGATTTCTAAGACCTTACCCAGAAAGGGTAAGTTAGAAATACGTCTATAATTTTGAAGCACAGAGGGGTCCAGGTTGTGTTTCTTGAGAAGAGGCTTTAACACGGCCATTTTCAAAGAGTCTGGAAAGACGCCTGACTCAATAGAACAATTAACAATGTTTAAAATATCTCCAATTACACTATCTAGAACTTGTTTGAGAAATGGGGTGGGGATAGAGCATCCAATGAACAGGAGGATGATGTAATGTAATAATAATAATGTAATAATTTTACGGAGTACCTCTTCATGAACTGCACTAAATGCCTTTAGGCTACCCCTAGAGTGATTCACACTTCTACAGATGGCACCACCGGCTGTATTTGCAGTTAGAGAGTTGCTATGGTGCTATGGGCAGCATTATGATACCAGCTCGAATACTATAGAAATTTTAGTATAAAAAAAGGTTGCAAACTCATTACACTTAGCTTAGGAGGCAGGGAGTGACTGTTTGTAAGACTGGGGGGCTTTAAAATACGTTCAATAGTAGAGAATAGTACTCTGGCATTTTTCCTGTTCTCATTGATAATGCCAGAGAAATAAGCCTGCCTTGCCAAGCGCAGGGCTTTGTTGTAGGCAGCTGTTGATTTCTTGAGAATCTCTAGGTGAATAACTATTTTGGGTTTTTGAGTGGTGTAAACCACTCCTACAACTGGCTTTTGTGTGCAGAAAAAAATGAGCATGGTTGCTATGTTCAAAATAATTTCTGACGTAATTAAATCACACCCGGGTGAACTGGATGACCGTAGCAACCGTGGTCATTTTCTCTGCACAAAAAAAGCCAGTTGTGAAATCACATCCGGGTGTGATTTCATTACGTCAGACATGATTTCATTACGTCAGACAGACCTTACACCACTCAGTTCACACGGGTGTGATTTTTTTCTCCACGGTCGCTCATCCCTACGACATATTTTCTTGTGCTCGTTAAGTCAGGGTGTTACTTTGGAGTTACGCCTCTTTTTGGTTTCCATGGGGGCCACTATATCAAGAGCAGATTCTAAATTACAATTAAAATGCTGCACCATAATATCATTTACAGAGGGAGTTATAGGCAGGGGGGTGCACGTGCAGATAAAGGGGGAACTCGTTGGCTGCAAATGGGGTGAAAAAACGTTTTTTAACAGTGTGTTCTGTATTGTTTATCTCTAAATCAAGGACAGCCATACTGAAGCACAACAGAAGGTGGTCTGATAGCTCAGGCCTCTCAATCATACTGTCAATAGTGATGCTCAGACCTCTAGTAATCACCAAGTCCAGGGTGTGGCCGTGTTTATGAGTTGGCCTGACAATGTGTTGAGTAAAATCAAATGAATGTAGTAATTCTAAAAAGTCCATAGCTACAGCATCCGACGCAATGTCCATGTGCAGATTACAGTATCCGGTGATCAGAGATCTGTCATGATCGGTGGAACAGATAGATAGATCTGTCTGTCTGAGTGCAAACCGACTGTGGAAAGTGGACTGATTATGTAATCAAATGTCATGGGTGGGGAATTCGACAGGTGTGGCGGGTATTTGCCAAATCTAGGCTTAGGCTGGGGTTGCCGTGGCAATCAATTGCCACATTTGGGCCATGGCCAGAGCCTTTTCTGGCGGTTCTGGACAACCGCCTATCCGCCCAACTCTACGCCGGGCAAGGCATAGAGTCAGTGGTTCTCGGGATATGTGGATTACAGACGTTCATACAGAGATTCCGTGCATATATTGTAAGATTGTTCTAACAATTTCCATCTACTCGCTCTATGTTACATCGGTGAGCATGAATTTATGTTGCACGCACGCACGCACGCACGCACGCACGCACGCACGCACGCACGCACGCACGCACGCACGCACGCACGCACACACACACACACACACACACACACACACACACACACACACACAGGGCCTGCTAAGAATTCGTGGGTGTCTGTTAATCATGCTGTGGGCATCACAGGATACCACAGCCTCACAGGCAAGCGGGATTCAGACATTTAAACAAATCAATCAATTGATCCGTTCATTCATGGAGTGGCCAAACTGAGGGTTTGTGTACCTCTGGTCTCTAGATTTCAGATCCCTCAGGCACTCAGACACATGTCTGTATGTACATGCACACATTTATTTTGTACATTTTGTAATGGGGCTTAATGTTTATTAACAGTCTGAAAAGACAGATGGCCTATAGCATTCCCCAACAGGGCCAACACCATAGTGGGCTGGTAGTATTCTGAAGCTGCTGTACTGGGTCAAGCCGAATGCTTGCATTCTTATGGAATGCTGTATAGACCACCAAAGTCTGACGTCAATATCGCTAGAGTGTTTGTGAAATTATGTATTTGTATTATAATCCCCACTTAGATCGCCTCGTATAAGAACTGTGTTTGAAAAATAAACAAATCATCCCGGCCGTTTCACTCATGAATATGAAGAATCAACTGACTCCGAAAAAAAGCTAATGTTAATGCTGCCAAATGAGTCACATTTTCGCTAGAATCGGACTGTATCAAATATGACTGTCATAAATGATACAGAGACACCTCCCCGACAATATCGCAGAGATAGTTTGTTTTGTATCTTTGGACCACAATTCTTATATGAGACGATTTTAAGATGACCCAATGTTATCCTCCATAGAGAAAAACGTCTGTGAACAAGGGGATGAGCGAGTGACGTCAGGACTTCGGCACTCACAGCTCTCCCTACATTCATTATATGTTCTCAATTACCTGAACCACCACTAATATCAGCACAAAATAAATACAAGTGAAAATGTTATATGGCACACTATAAGAATTTCGATTTCATTTGACAACGTTTTGCCCTGGAGCATCTGCCTTGGCTCCGGTGCATTGGTATGTTTGAGCCACCATGTTTCCTTGAAACCTAGGAATAAAAGTTTAATCTGCAACACAAATGTATACAATAGGTCAGGGTTCCCCAATTAATTTTCCTCCAAGGGCCATATTTTGACTAGGGAACCAGGCTGGGGGCCGAGTCTGCACGCGCGAAAAATTGGGTTTTTTATTTTTTCATTAATTAATTAAAAATTGTTCTCAACCAGTGGTCCGGGGACCACCAGTGGTCCTTGAGGGGGTGCCCAGTTTGACATGCATAGGCTACTGACCCCCATTTCATGCCATTTATATCTGGGACACCCCCCCAAAACAAAACAATTATTATTATATATTTTTTGAAATTCTTCCAGGGGCCACAAGGGGGCGCTCCGCGGGCCGCAAATGGCCCGCGGGCCGCCTATTGGGGAACCCTGCAATAGGTGCTTCATCTTTCTCTCAGCTAAGATGTCTTTGGCCTGAAAAACATTGAAACATGGCATTGAAACAACATTGAAACCTCTTTTGTTTATGTCAGATTAGAAACTATATTGCTCCACTTTCCCAATAGCCCTCCTGGAAGTTTTAAAAAACCTCTCCATTGACCCAGATCAAAAGTGTCTTATGGCAATGATATACGACTATAGACTTTAGAAACCTGATTCTGTAGGTATACTTGGCTGTACTTGAGGCTTCCCTGTGCATGATGTTCTCTCACTGCGCTGGATACTCGGCAGTTTTCAATCACACAGGTAATGATATGATAATGGCTGCTCTGCAGTTCCCATAAAGTCAATCATGTTGGAATGAGGGAGAGGAGGAACATATACGGGAGCTGGTGCATGTGAGTCCAGGACAAAGGCCCCATAGACGCTGACATGATGACCAAATGGAACAAAAAAAAACAGCTAGAAGTTCCAGCATCATTTGGGAGCAGCTCCGTCTAAATATACATTGATTCAACCACTTTGCCTCTACAAAAATAGTTGGATTGATATTTGTGTGCATTCAAATCTACATACTGTGTTGCAAAGACACAGCAAAACAACAACAACAAAAACTATTTCCTATGCACAGCTTTGTGTTTGTACCACGTAATGTGATGATTTGATTGGCTGAGCATGGAATGTGATGATATATATATGATATTATAGTACATATATATTACAGTTGCATGAATGTTACAAAAACAACCACATTCTGTGCTTAACAGCTACCCTGCATTGTAAAAAGACATAGTGTGGGATGTGGCTGAGGCATAATCCCTACAGATGCTCATAATGTCACCACCATCTAGAAAGAGGCCAGGATATTATAACCTTTACAATAATTAAACGGTTGTTTACTGAAATACAGCACGTGACATGTCCTGACATGTAATAAGCTTCGACATGGAACCGCGGCTTTAGAAGAAACAACAAATTACAACCTAGCGTGCGGCTGTCACTTTACTTTAATCAGGGTGGCCACCCACTAAATAAGCTACTGTAGCGCACCGCATGGCTGCTAAGCAAGCACTAACTGGAAAAGAAAAACATCAAATAAATAGATTCCTCAGTCTGTACAGTCAGAGGTGCATTTAACAAGATTCACTATCAAGTATTGCAGATAAATTGTTGTCCATGTCAGCCATGAGACTGTCACAGCAGATGGTACATTGCTCCACTGCGGAAGGTCGGACCATTTGGCAATAGTTCAACCGGTATATACCGGTACTCGCTATTCCCCCCCTGACAGTATTCACTCTTGACATAAATTACACTTTATTCCATCCGTTTGTCCATCTCTCATGCTGCTGCAGTTAGTCTGTAAGATTGGTGAGAGGGTCAGTTGTGCTGAATGAGTATGTGCAGCCAGGAGGAGATTAAAAAACAAGGTAATTTACATGAAGGCTACATGACATGCCCCATGGGGATTGTTGCCATTTATGCATGACTGGCCTGGTCGGCTTCGTTGCCTAAGCCCCACTGTTTCATTTCAAACACAAGGTCTGATTCTAACTCAACTGTAGCACTAAACTGATCTGTGGACCCACAAGATGAATATTTTGGCACGGGGCTATCTGTCTCTGTCTCCGTGTCTGTCTCCCTCTCCCTCCAGTCTTTCCTCTTCTATTCACAATATCATTACTCCATTCTCAATCTCTATCTCTCTGGCTCTCCTCTTCCATCAATATTTACCTTTTGTTGCTTTTTATTCTCCCTCCTTCTCTCTCTCTTTCTTTCTTTCTTTCTTTCTTTCTTTCTTTCTTTCTTTCTTTCTTTCTTTCACACATTCACTACCACAGTGGGGATACTACTGACATGGTACTGTACTGTACTGTACTGTACTGTACTGTACTGTACTGTACTGTACTGTACTGTACTGTACTGTACTGTACTGTACTGTACTGTACTGTACAGGCTACCGCCATCCTTGGCATGGTCGTTTAGCTGGCTCCAGTGCTGTAAATACTTGCTTTGACCACTTTTCACAACCATGAGCTGTGTACAGTAGACCAAATGACATGCAGATAGGATTTCTCTACAGGTCGGAGGCTCAGGTTATTACTAGGAGAGCAAGGGAGCAATGAAGGTCCCTGATAGGCTGCAGCCTATAGCCTGCAAGGCGTTGAAAAAAATGATGTGTTCAGTGCCAGCCTCACATCCTGCATGCTGTAGCCTTGACAACATGCTTAACTTAGGCATGAAAACGGTGTGACGGTGTGACTGACCTCTACGCTCCCCGTCAAAACACAGATAAGAAAAACGCCATATGGCTGCCATAATTATACCTGTCATATATTTCAGCACCAAAAATACATTCCCTGTAGGATTCAGAGTGGTTCTTCACAGTTGAATGGTGTCCTCTCTGTAATTCCCATCACTGGGCGTTATATGGCATAGAACGAAGAGGAATGGAAAGCGGACCGCGGGCCCCTGGTGTTCCCCCCTCCCCTCTCCGTGGCGGTGGCTAATTGGATATTTATAAAGTATGATGTGATCACAGAAACGTATCACCCTTAATGTCTTTGTCTCCCCTCCATCACCATGCAGCGCCTGCCCCCTGCAGAACAATATGATCCAAGGCAATCAAGAGATTTTCCCTTATCTGATGATTTTGAAACCTGCTGATAACGCTGTGTCCTTTAAGTTCTGAAGAGGAGAGAGTGTTGGGGGGGGGGGGGGGGGGGGGGGGCAGCCTGGGGGGGGGGACACAGAAGGGATGGAGAGGAAGAACTGAAATGCTTTATACCTTCAGGAGAGAAGGCAGAGGAGGAAATGGTAGTCAAACAAAACCAAGAAGATAAACGCTTGAGCTGAGGCGAGAGAGTGAGTAGGTGTGCATGAGAGAGAGAGAGAGAGAGAGAGAGAGAGAGAGAGAGAAAGAGAGAGAGAGAGAAAGAGAGAGAGAGAGAGACTGCTGGCAATTGTACAGTGGGGGGAAGTGGAGGAGTTGACTCCCCTGCATTACCACTGCAATGTCAATGAGGACTATATATCACTGACTGTATGAATGGATTTTTGCATAGCTCCGGCAAGAAACTATTTAAAGGCCCAGCCATGCGGTTCATTCACTGGCCACTGGCTGAGTCCCATTAAATGGACGTGAAATAAGTCTCCCTAAAAATAGCACACAGCACGTATAAATCTGTGATTCCCCTTGCAGTAATGTTACCTCTGGCTGTCTTTTGTCCCCTGTTCTTTTTCTGTGCCGTCTCTCCTCCTCCCTCGGTTTGCTCTCACTGTGGTGAACTTCCATGTGACTGTGTGTGTGTGTCATGTGGAGTGTCCTGTTGAGAGAGAAGGGCGACGGGTCAGGTGGGAGAGCGCAGCACCTGGCCATTTTACTGTTGGACGAAAACCTGCAATGCAATGGATGGGCATTGTGAGACGAGAGGGAGAAAGAGAGAGGAGAGTGAGGAGGGACACGGCGTGCATGCTTTGTCACTTGCATGCCAAAAAATAGCAGATCTGTGTATACAGTATTACAAGACTTCACATTACAGTACGTTACAAAAACAACCACATACTGTATGTGCTGAAGAGCTACAGTACACACTGCATTGTAAAAAGAGAGAGAGAGAGAGAAAGAGGAGAGAAAGGAGGGTATGTGCAGTGTGTGGTGGCGTGCAAGGGGGTGCAAGGGGGTGCAAGGGGGTGCAAGGGGGTGCAAGGGCACACAGCAAGTTGGGCTACATGCGGTGGGGAAGAAACTGGAGGAGGAAAAAAAGAGGTATAAAACCAGCCCGGATCTGAGCCACGAAGCATCTAGCTGTTAAAAATAACTGTCCTCGGTGGCATTTTTCTTTACCTTGCAGCAGTTCTCCACCTAATAATAGACGCACGCACGCAGGCACGCAGGCACGCAGGCACGCACGCACGCACGCACAGACGCACGCACACACGCACGCACGCACGCACGCACGCACGCACGCACGCACGCACGCACGCACGCACGCACGCGCACGCATGCACGCGCGCACGTATGCTCACGCACGCACACAGCTCAGGGCCACTACAAACAGATAAGGGAGCAGGGGGAGGCAGCGGTCAGCATGCCCTCAGGACAGATCAACTGCTGGGTGTTACAGTAATGCCGGCTTTGGAGGACCAGCTTCTTCCTCTATGGTATTACACTGCTGCTACGCACAGCAACACGGCCATATTTAACCACTCAACCACTTAACAAAATCTATTTTAAAATAGCTGATCTTACAACGTATCCCAACCCAAAGCTCGGTGAGCTTGTACGCCTACGTACATCTGCTATTTATGAAACTTCTTTTTTTAATTAATCTTTTACAACAGCATCTATGCACAGCAGCCATGTTGGAAATACATTGGACCTCTTCCTTACTGCCTGCATAAGTGTTTCCAAATACACTAATAAAGGCGATCCTATTCAGTCAGGGTATATTGTGCATGTTGGCTCACTGGAAAGACTCTGAAGGATCAATCAATCAATGCTACAACAGTGGGTCTCAGATGGCCCCCTTGCAACTCTGAGAGTGTGCAAATGGACCCAAATGGGCTGTTAAGGGTCTGTAGCCTGACGTTGGGAGGGGCTGTAATATTGTACAATTTGGGCTGAACAATGGAAGAGGACCAGAGTACCTCCCCCCAAGTGTCGCTCTGAGCGAGTAAGATCAGAGAGACGCCTCAATGGTGAGGTGAAAAGGAGTAACATTCCTCTCTTTCACTGGCTCGCTAAATTGTTTGTCTACAAACTGACCACCCCTGGATTAACCTGCCAGCAAAGGGCGGTTTTTGAAAGACCACAGACCGGATAAGAAAGAGAGAGAGGTGGCTATCGGGACACGACCCAGGGTCAGACCCACGTCTGACCGAGGGATGAACCCTCACAGGATGGACCAAGATGGGGTTTTCTACCTCGTTGCATTACAACACATGCACATGCTCCCTGTTTTTGTTCTCAATGTAATCATTTTCTACCTGGAACATGTAAAATGAGTGAGCGAGGCTGAAGGGAGAGTGTGCGTGTGCGTGTGCGTGTGTGTGTGTGTGTGTGCGCGCGTGTGTGCGCGCGTCTGTATACTAACACTTGAAGGAGGAGATGGAACACAGGCGATAAGAAAGAGTGATTTTAAATGAAATTAAAAGAGTTTGAGAGTTTGAACTGTGCTACACTAAATGGAACAGAGAATCATTGGTAAGACCTGTGAAGGAAAAAGGAAGAGGCCCAATTTCTTTCCAATTGTCACTGACAGTGTAATGATGTGCCCAAAGTTAAGATGCCAGGGTTAAAGAGCTAGAACTAATGAAGTTGAGGTGTTATTAGAGGTACGGTACACTGACTTGGAGCCAACAGCACAATAATTCATCTATACACTACAGTATCCTCACCGGGAGTGTGATGGACTTACATTATATGACAGTGTGATGTGATGGTGAAAATGCAACTTAGTAGTAGTATCCGGCTGTGTTCTATTTTGCATGCGCAGTCTCTAGTTTATTATAATCGAATGGGAATGTACATTTTGGAGCACAAACACGCTTCTCTTTCTTGGAAAGATGATAATAGCCGGCTTAACAATACAATATCTGCATTTGTGCAAGAGGTGGGTCCCTATAGAGCGCCGAAAGTCCTGATGTCACTCGCTAATCCCCTCGATTCCCCTGGTTCACGGAAGTAATTTCTCTATGGAGAATAACATGGGGTCATCTTAAAATCGTTTCATATAAGCATTATGTGTCCAAAAATAAACAAGTTGTCTCTGCGTTATTGTCAGAGAGGTGTCTCTGTATCGTTTGCGACAGTCAGTCACTCATATATGATACAGTCTGCTTCTAGCGAAAATGTAACTAATTCAGTAGCAGTAACAATAGCGTTTTCTCTCAGTCAGTTGATTCTTCATATCCATAATATTGATATGAAGAATCAACTGACTGAGAGAAATATTATGAGTGAAGCGGTCGGGATGACATTTTTTTTTGTTTTTCAAACACAGTTCTTATATGAGGCAATCTAAAATCCCCCATAAATAAAAAGTACATGAACCCTTGGATTTTGACGTCAGACTTTGCTGCTCTATAAACTGCTGATAGTAATAGTAATAGTTTCTTAGCTTCATGAAAGAAATGTCATTTTTCCCAGTTAATGCTTAATACTAAATATTTGAAGGGCCCCATTCAGACACATCAGGGATGTATAAGAGTAATGTGGTCTTCTTGAGTAGGGGCATACAAGGACAGCTTCTAGTTCTAAGATTCCAGTACTCATCTTCACAGTTGCCATCTTCCAGGTGCTTGCCAGCGAAGATCAGCCTCTGCTGGTCCGGGCCTCCGGGGGTAAATGGTGCATTTATATAGCACGTTTATCCAAGGCGCTTTACATAGTGCATTACATTCACCCACACATTCATACGCCGATTGCGGCGGAAGCCATGCAAGGTACCAACCAGCACATCGGGAGCAATTTGGGGTTCAGTGTCTTGCCCAAGGACACTTCGACATGTAGACAGGAGGAGCCGGGATTCGAACCGCCGACCCACGGATCATTGGATGACCTGCTCTACCTCCTGAGCCACAGTCACACGGAGGGGAATGCCCTCCTTGTCCTCCTTGTCCTGGAGGGGAATGCCCTCCTTGTCCTGGAGTTTGGCCTTGACATTCTTGATGTCATCACTTGGCTCAGCCTCTACAGCTGGGGTTCTGAAACTTTTTGTGCCCTAAGGCATACCAGATTCCAAAGCAAAGTAAGACGATCTACAGGCATGTAGACTTTATTTAGGATTTTTTTTTTTATTGTCACCTATAATGAAACGACATTCCCAAAATGGGAACACCATGTTGAAAGAGATTGAAATATATGCTTTTAGTGTATAGAATTTGCCTCTGTATTGAGAAATGAGTGCACTGATATAGTAAAATAATTCAGAACTTTTTGTACAGATGAAATAGGCCTATCAGTAATGCGATGTGGTCACAACATGCCATGGCACACCTAACTTCTTCCCGGCACACCAGTGTGTGTCGGCAGATTCGGCACACCATTTGGGAAACACTGTTCTGCAGTTATGCATTTTAAGGCACCATACTGCCAGCAGTGGCTTTGGAATTATGGTCAAGTAGACACGGCCGCGAGGGAAACGCTCCTACTAGGAATGATGGATGCTCCCATCTGCAATTGTCTGATTCTAAATAGGTCCTTTAAATTCATTAGGTCCCACTTTGGATAAGCCCATAGCCGGAAACATTATACTTGTAGATGACTCTGTTTGCTGAGCAGAGCTGAAACTCATTCCCAGACATTTTACATATCTGGCCAGTGTGGCGGAAGCTCCTCTGTCACTTGCTGTTTGCAAAGGGTGAACAGCTTGCCAAACAGCCGGGGAAACACTGGAACATCACATGGATGGTGTGAGGCGTGTGCTTGAAGGAGAACATTGTTTTGTTTTCCTTTCTTCCTGACTGAATGTGAGGGATGCTCGATGAACTGCGAGTTGCTTTTGTGTAATTCAGTAAGCACATTACTCAGTGAGTGACACAAAACAACGGAACGACGCATCCCTTTCCAATTGCATATAAAGAATGGAGCAGCCCCCAATACACACTATGCAGGTTTCCACACCTTTTTACCTGAAATGGAGCAAGACCTGATTTGTTAACGCTCATGAATATATATCATTCAAACAGGGCAAATTGAAATTCAACAGTAGAATGGAAAACAAATACAGATGGTCGTCTGTAGTGTACGCTCTCTAATTTTCTATCTTTCTTGGCAATGTTCAAGCAATATAGTTCCAAAATACGACACCTGAATGCGTAAATGGGATACACAATTTGCCAGGAAAGGGGGTGCTGCTGTTGTTAACTGCAACAGTACCACATTTTTCACTTTAACAATGTGGCCATAAAAATGTCTAAAAGCGCTTCTCAATGAAAGCTGGTATAAATTTACAGGACGGAATGATATTGGAACATGTTGCTACTGCAAAAGTCTAAAACAAGTAACACAATTAAAGGCAGGATGTCATTCTTGTGCGAGACATTTGTTATTTTGTTCAAAAGAGACATTCTGCTAAAGTTAAAGGTATATTCAGTGATTTCACTTCATTAAAATATCACTTTATTTTTTTGGATAATCCTCCCTACTATAGAATGTGCTGACCAGATAAGGAGTTCCTCCCTGTCCCTAGTGAGCCCCTGGGGTAGTTTCAGTTTTGGTGGCGGGTGGCAAAGCCTTCATCCAATCAGGATGAGAGGGACCTTCCTCCAATCATGATCGAGTGGGGGCGGGCCTTGGTGCACATGCTGTTGGCCTGTTGCACTTCCCCCCACTGTAGAGGGGTGCATGTGCACATTTTGTTACGGGCGGACTGGGTGGTTTTCCAAATCACCCAAATCACTGAATGCTCCTTTAAACAATAAAATAAATACTAACACAACAGAACAGAGTTTAAGTTAACATGCCCTCTTTGTTTTGTAATTGGGTGTTTATGATCCCACCCTGAGGTAATGTGTACTGTCATGATGATTCTAATCATAAATTATGAAAATACATCTTTAATTCTTGGGATTATAACCCTGTGTGGCCTGGCTGTTTGGGGACTGGGAAGGAAGAAGTCCACTTTTTATGTTACACCTAGATACCCCTAGCCTGGGTCGAAAAAGTATGTTCTTGGCCTCCAAGTTCCCATGAGATCTAAAGAAAAACCCATATTAACAATTTAGTTAACAATTTGTTAATTATGGCAACCGCAGGTCGCAGTTAACTATCGTGCATTTCCTGTCAGTCAGTCAGTCACGCCCCATATATGGTCATGCCTCGTGACATCACATGATGTTATCAATATAAAGCCCATATATGGAGTTCTCTGAATCAATATTGGCCAGCAACTCTACATCTCACCTCAAACCTCAAACCCTTAGATCTCCATATATGGAGCTGAACTGTTCTGACATTCCATATGTTGATCCGTCCCCATCCATCCTTCCTCTTCTCCCTTTTGACTGAAACTCTAGATGGGCCTGCCCCAAAGTTATTAGTGCAGCCGTGCCTGGCAGCCGGCGAAAACTAGAGTTCCCTGAAAATTAAGGCCCCGAAGACACTACCCCCGCTGCCCACCCATATATGGAGCTGACCTGTTCTCACATTCCATATGTTGATCTGACCTCATCACACCATGTACAGTACACTCAAGACACGCTCCATATTATGGCCAGTACAGAATTCATTCCATATGTTGATCTGACCCCCCATTCCAAAGCGCCAGCACTCGCCCAGCAGTCTGCTGTCACCCATGCGGATGCGTGCACGCGACCTCGCCCTTTAGGGCGCTTCTCACCCTCAGGCGTCTTACTGGTATACCGTATATACATAGAGAGAGACAGAGATTCTGTGAGTGTGAACGTTGGATCGTATTCATAGTTTTTGCTAACGATGGTTCTTGAAGCACTTTTGTACATGGATGAAATATTTATAAAGATGGCCATTTCCATTTAACCAAATGATGCGTAAGATTTATATACATTTTTATCTCATTCAGTAACTGCAACTGAAAAGGCTTTCAGACAGTTAAATGTAGTTAAATTAATTAGCAGTTATCTGGCTAACTCTTTGTATTAGAGCTATGCTACTCTTCTCTTCTTGCGCTTGCATTAAATAAATGCAGACCAACCTCTTATCTGTAGCGAAAATAAAAATAACGTTTTCACTACTCACCAATTATACATTAGAAAGGTATTAGAAAGCTTACTTTCCTTAGTGGATGTACTCTGGCCCCCCACGGTCCCACCACACGTATGAAATGCACTTTTTGGCCAGAAAGTGATTTGTTTTTCACCGGAAAGGACAAATCTTGTCTATGGGGTTTTCCTCTTGGCAATATCGGTAGAGGGTAGAGTGGAGTAACTAAAAGTACTGCCCAAAAAGTACATTTTATACATGTGGTGGGGGGCTCAGCGTGCGTCCACGGAAAGTAGGCTTTCTAATGACACAAGCCGCCTTTGTATTGGTGAGTATAGGAAGAGAAGAGTAACATAGCTTTAATGCAAAGGCATTAGAGCTATGGACCAGAGCTAGCCTACATCTTAAAATGTAAATGGAAACGTTTCTTCAGTATTATACTGCAGTGTGTGATAGTTCCTTTCCCTACTCCTTTTACACTGGCCTATGGTGATATATGCATACATTTTGCACAATGTCTACACAATGTTATGCTAATATGAGCTCCGTGTGGGGGCGCGTTGGCGCATACGTTGGTCCGACGTACTAAGAGTCCATAACAACATGCGTGGCTACTGGCTTGTTAAGACTCACCCGTGGCTCACGACATGCGGTGCCGGTTAAGACACATGCGTGGCAGGTTAAAGGCTCATACATAGTCTGGATTTTCGGTGGTTAGGTGACCACCGAACTACAACATGACGTCACGAGCCGCGGTGAAGAGCAAACCACCGCCACCGCTCCAGCCCTTCTCTCTGTTTTTACTTACCACCGCTCAACGTTATTTCAGCTCCGGTGGTCACCTCACCACCGAAAATCCAGACTATGAATAGGCCTTAAGACTCACCCGTGGCTCCCGAACTGCGTTGCCGGTTATGAAACATGCGTGGCAGGTTAAGACTCACCCGTGGCTCCCGACATGCACTGACACTTTTCCTTGTGAGGTTAGGGTTAGGTTAGGGTTTGGGGTATAGGGTGTCAGACTAATGCCTGTTGGACTGTTAGTACGTCGGACCAAACACATGCACCCCTCTGTGTGCTATAATGTTGTATGGATGGGGCTTGGCCTTGTGGTTTGTTGTATGCATGCATGTATAGCAGTGTGAAGTAACTGTGATTAGTGTACGTTTGTGTGGGAAGAGATTCAGTACAGAGATACAGAGACAGACAGCATACAGAGTTACAGACAAGCCCTATAGCTATTCTAGATGGCTCCGAGTCTGCGTCTTCTGTGCCACAGTGCCACGCACAGTACGTACCAGACAATTGCACGAGTCTCTCCGATCCGAGTCCGAGTCGAGTAGCAAGTCATTTGGTCCAAGTCTCAAGCAAGTCTCAAGTTTTTCTGTTGTGGGCAAGTCAAGTCAAGTCGAGTCTCAAGTTTTTACCCTCAAGTCCAAGTCGAGTTGCAAGTCGTCAAATCAATGACTCGAGTCGGACTCGAGTCGAGTCATCGAGTCTCGAGTCCAATACTCTGCCGGACAGGCCGGTTACTTAAGTTGTCCGAGTCAGCTTGTCTCAAGTCGAGTCGAGTCTGGAGTCATTGTCTTCCAAGTCAAGTCGAGTCTCAAGTTTTTACCCTCAAGTCCAAGTCGAGTTGCAAGTCATCAAATCAATGACTCGAGTTGGACTCGAGTCGAGTCATCGAGTCTCGAGTCCAATACTCTGGTACGTACTCCAGAGATGCAGTGTTGTCAGATTTTGAAAGAGAAATAAGTTCCACCTGAACAAGCGCAAAAGAAGCAACTACAGGCCACATGATCACACACCCAGCAAAATGGTTGACAGGAGTCCCTCAGGGCTGTATTTTCTGTTTTCTCTAATTGTGGGGAAAGCTTTAGCTGAAAATAGCAGATTGACACGCTTGTCGATTACAAGTCAATTTGCGAAGCCGATCGGCCCCGCGGGCACCGCCAACTTGGCGTATGAGTAGGCCTATAGCGTGGCTTGGGTGCAGAAAGTACTGGGAGCTGATGGTATAGGACTATAGGTGATGGTATAGGACTATAGCTGATGGTATAGGACTATAGGTGATGGTATAGGACTATAGGTGATGGTATAGGACTATAGGTGATGGTATAGGACTATATAGGTGATGGTATAGGACTATAGGTGATGGTATAGGACTATAGCTGATGGTATAGGACTAGGACTATAGCTGATGGTATAGGACTATAGCTGATGGTATAGGACTATAGGTGATGGTATAGGACTATAGCTGATGGTATAGGACTATAGCTGATGGTATAGGACTATAGGTGATGGTATAGGACTATAGGTGATGGTATAGGACTATAGCTGATGGTATAGGACTATAGGTGATGGTATAGGACTATAGGTGATGGTATAGGACTATAGGTGATGGTATAGGACTATAGGTGATGGTATAGGACTATAGCTGATGGTATAGGACTATAGGTGATGGTATAGGACTATAGCTGATGGTATAGGACTATAGGTGATGGTATAGGACTATAGCTGATGGTATAGGACTATAGGTGATGGTATAGGACTATAGCTGATGGTATAGGACTATAGGTGATGGTATAGGACTATAGCTGATGGTATAGGACTATAGGTGATGGTATAGGACTATAGCTGATGGTATAGGACTATAGGTGATGGTATAGGACTATAGCTGATGGTATAGGACTATATGTGATGGTATAGGACTATAGGTGATGGTATAGGACTATAGGTGATGGTATAGGATTATAGGTGATGGTATAGGACTATAGGTGATGGTATAGGACTATAGCTGATGGTATAGGACTATAGGTGATGGTATAGGACTATAGGTGATGGTATAGGACTATAGCTGATGGTATAGGACTATAGGTGATGGTATAGGACTGTAGGTGATGCGCTCCACCTCAACAATCCATGTATCCCAGCAGGTGTCTAGCTGTATTCATACAGAATATAACCAGATGGAGACAGATGGGAATTTCTGTCCTACTTCTTCATACGTTTACACTCGTACAGTGTCACACAAAAGTTGCAAATATAGGCGATCTACAAGCTCACAAAGCGCCGGGATGCGACTTTTCGTTGTGAGCTCGTAGAGTGTGTCTGTTGGTTTTATGAATATTGAACGAACCATCATCAAGAGCTTGTTACTAAACGTAAACGTATAACTACATTGGATCCACTATCTGGAACACATTCTATTTTCTGACACCTCTGAGCAGGAGGAGGCCGGGTGTCCTGCAGGCGTGGGCCGCGTGGGATACGATATGAAAGACACACAAGGGAAGTATATTTTTGAAGATTGACAGCCGCATAAACCCCCCCATTCAGTGCACAATGTACCACAGTGTGGTTGCAGAGTAAAGCAACTATGTGCTAAAGGTGTAATCATATCACAGTCTTGCTCAAGTCTTGCTCAAGGACACTTCAACACTAACTCTGCCCCAGAGTGTCAAAGTGTGTGTGTGTGTGTGTCACTATAATCATTACATTTCATATTACTGTGAGTTAATCATACTGCATATAGTGTCTGGTTATGCCTTCGTTTGAAACCCTCCTCAAAAATGTTTGGATCTGTTATGCTACTGTTTGTTGTAGATCCAAATAAAAGTATTCAAGTGTGTGTGTGTGTGTGTGTGTGTGTGTGTGTGTGTGTGTGTGTGTGTGTGTGTGTGTGTGTGTGTGAATGGGTGAATGTAATGCACAATCTATGTAAAGCGCCTTGGATAAAGGTGCTATTTTGTTATGTTTTTTTCTGTTCTTTCTTTTGTTTTTGTTTTTTGGGATTCATATTTATGTTTGATTTCTGTTCAGTCATTCATTATTTGGTATTTTGAAATAAAAACAAAATAAATAAATGCACCATTTACAGAGATAGCTCAAGTTAAATGAATACATAGCCTGGCCCAGCCAGCAGCATGCTTCCTGGTCTAGAGGGGCGGGCGCTGGAGAATATTGGTTCACCTTTTAATTTCAAGGACCCCAGTTTGATGTGCATTAGGAGTTAGGACAGCAGACCCTCATTTTATAACATCTCCTACCTCTAACTCTGAGAATGGACCCTCACAGGTCCATTAGTACACTGCTATATAATAAACTGAGCTGAATATATTTAAAATTATATGAAATATAAACTCGATGGGGGGAACATACGGCAAGTTTGAGGCCGTCTAGTGATTATTATTATAATATTATTTTGTATAAAAGCCCAGAATAGTCGCGCAGCTCTTACAAGGCTACTGTCAAAATCTAAGGTTGAGTGGAAGGGCCATTAAAAAAGCTGTGTTCAGCCAAGCCACCAAAGAATAACAATCATGTGAAACATTGCAACAGGCAGGCCTAGGCAGCTGCCATCCCTGTTAGTAAGATGGCATCACACCCAGAAAGGGAGAGAATTCATTTCAGCATTCAGGCGTGCACACACGCACGCACGCACTCACGCACGCACGCACGCACGCACGCACGCACGCAGGCAGGCACCAACAACTCCACATAGTTTATAGAAACCAATTACCTTGTGCGTATTTGAAACACAATGCCATGTGAGAGTCCAGTCAACCAATTTAGTTTCAGTACGGTGCAAGTAAGAGAGGGTTAATCGGATACAGTAAGAGGTTCAAGCACTATCAAAGCAAAACAGTCATTGTTGCACATACAGTAACCGAGGGCAGAGACTGCTGCGTGTTTCAGTGCATGTCATTGACATAAAGAGCATAGATCTAAAGAAGAAATGAAAGGAAGAGATGCAGGGAAACACAGGCTACAGTGATTCGCCACACCGTCCATTTAAATATCGTAGCTGTCGGGCAGAAACATTATTGTCCAAAACCGTTACCTTTCAGGAAAAGGAAAAAAAAGAAGAAAAAAAGAAGTGTATCAAGTTCAAGCAAGATTAATGCACTGTATTATTCTCCGTGTGAAGTGAGTGGTGCAACTCCGTGTGGGGCTCCCCGGTGGGGGGTGGGGGGGGAGTTCCAGACCCACAGGAACGCACCCAGAGTGCCGGTCCGTTTCCGGCGAGCCGCCCCGCGTCCGAAACGGTTGAGAAATTACTTGAGTTACCGTGTGGGGGTCCCTCTACTGTACCCTCTACTGTACTGTACTGGCACACCCAAAATCACCATATATATGCAGTTAATATGTGCGTTTGTGTGTGTGTGTGTGTGTGTGCGTGTTAGGTTGCGCACAGGTGGTGAAAAACAACCATGCTATTTTCGTGCTCAGACGCACCCAGCCAGCCAGGCAGCCAGGCACCCACACACATAGCTCCGTAAGGGAGTGGTTGCACCACTCAAAAATAAAATAGCAGATCTACAAGCTCACAACGCGACCAGGAATTCCCGACAGTGAAGACCAGAAACCAACAGTGGAACGATATGCAAAATAACCCAGAAAAGCCTGGTTGAATTCATTGTAGCTGCTGGCAGACATTGGCTAAAGGGGCCGATGTTTAAAAATAACACCTTGCGAGTCGTGACCTAAATTTGCCTTAGAAGAAGACCAGAAATAGAAGACCAGAAACCAACAGTGGAATGTGGGAGTGAGAAACCAAATCGGATTTTCACTTGCCCGGCATTATTTATTGATAACATTTTGAAACCAGAAAAAAAGAAAAACACAAGCGTGGAATAGTTGCAGGACATCAGCTCAACCATATATCCTATAGCATTACGTTTTCATTAAAGCTATTTCCACATGCATTCAATGCCTTGTAGTTTAAAAAAGAACACAAAGTACACATTTTGATTTTGATTCTGAATCCCACTGGGAGGAGACCCCGGGGCAGACCAAGGCGCAGTTGGAGGAAACACATCGAATCACTGGCCTTGGAACGTCTCGGAATCCCCCAGGAGGAAGTCACTAATGTTGCTCTGGAGAGGGAAGTCTGGAGCACTCTGGTGGAGCTGTTGCCCCCGCGACCCGACTACGGATAAGCGGTTGAAGATGGATGGATGGATGGATTCTGAGTCAGTGTGTGTGTGCGTGCATGCGTGCGTGCGTGCATGGCGTGCGTGGTGTGCATGGCGTGCGTGCGTGCGTGTGCATGCGTGCCGCGCGCGTGTGTGTGAGAGCACGTCTCCCAGATTGCACACACATCTTTTCTTGACTGTAAGTTGCTGACCAAACCTTTATCACTTTCGCTTCCCCGCAGTGTGTTTACTATCCGCCTCGTTGCCATGACGGCTAACTTACTGAGGGGCATTCTCACTTTAATGAGAGGCCTGAACTTGGGTCTTTGGCTATCACCTTCTCCTTATGCATATTTCAGACACATCAATGGAGGCGATATAGCCACGGGCAACCCGGTGATTACTCCCCCCTTCTTCTTTTATCCCATTTAGACCTGGAACCTTTAGTGTCACCTATAGCTTTTAACCACTTTAACCATTATTTTATACTTTAGCTATTGAAAAATAGCAGATATACAAGCTCATAGCGCGCGGCACCGAGTGCCGCACTATGAGATTGTAGATCTGGAAAAATCTGGAAAAAATGTGTGCAAATCTTTTGAATATATATTATTTCACAGCAACACGTTTTTAACTCAAATCTTTGCTTCTGGGGGGGTTCCTGGAACAATATATTTGGAGATGGGGGTCGGCGGCCAAACACATTGACATAGTTTGAGAACCACTGCTCAGAAAACTGTCAGGATTTAGAAGACATTTGTAGAATCGACCTCAGGTAGGTCTCAATGGATTAATTGCACCCCCCCCCACACCAATGGCTGTCATACTTGGAGAAAGAGACCTGAAATCAAAGGTCTTTATGAGGCAAACTATTCATTTGCCCTGCCTGCCTCCCCCTCTATTCATTTGTGGTGATAAATACATCCCCCGTGTGAAAGACCTGACAGGTGATCGGTACTGGAGGTGTACACGCCATACGCATGCTTCTGTGTGTGAGATAATGGATCCATGCTAGGGGCCCGGGTCTGTTTCCCAATCGTTCCTTGTAATGAGACGAAGACAAGCTATTCCTCATGAAGCCCAGTTAAGTCTATGAGTCTCGATCATCGCACACGAACACGCGAACGTGCACACGAACGTGCACGCACGCACGCACGCACGCACGCACAGTACACACCCCTCCCTTGTGGCTTGTAGATTGGATTTGCCAATAAATTATTCAATAATCTCTATCTACAGAAATGCCTATTTTAACAGGCTGCCATATAGGTTGGGCCTGATATGATATTTGCATTTTAAGTGCTGCCGGTATTTCAGAGGGTGGGTGTGTGCGGAGGTGGGAAGGCATGGTGCACTTGCCGTAGCACTTGCCCTAGCCTCGACAACCGTACAGGCGTATGCAAAGGCTCAATTTATGTAATTTAGATAGCATTTTATGACATAGTACTCTTAGTACTCTATAGTGTATACTCATAGTTTCATTGTACAGATATTGTAGACCTACTGTTAGATGGATGTTAGGTTCTTAGCTTACTTATTATTCTTGATGATGATGAATGATTTGTTATGTATTTGATATATTATTACCATGTGTTGTTCTTGCTTACTGTAAATCGCTCTGGATTAAGAGCGTCTGCGAAATGGGTAAATTGTAATGGTGAAATAATCCATAATATAACAGAGCAGTTGAGAAGGAACAGTAGGGATGGAGATCGATATACTACCTGATACTCGAAAAAACCCAAGCTTATCGAATACCCGGTATCAATAAGCTTTGGGCTTATCACGCCTGTTATCGAGCATAGCGGCCCATGACGTCATGTTTAAACAATCAAGGCAAGAGGCGATCAAGCTTCTAATCACCCATGCTGGCACAAACATGTAGGTCTAAATGTGTATTGATACTTGCCAACCAGCACTGCCTGGGTTAAAAAATACACTTTTTAAGGTGACGGTAGCCTACACACATTAACCAGTTAACAGTTTCGTCAATATTATTTTCCAAAAGTAAAAAGGTCAATTGCCTTCCGTCTAGCCTGGCCCAGCCAGCGTGCTTTCTGGTCTAGAGGGGTGGGCGCGCATGGAGTGGAGCAAGTGCTGGAGAATTGGTTCACCGATCGAAGAAACTGAGAAAATGCTCGATAGTGGCCTAGATAAGAACCCGGTTTGATAAGCCTGATCAATAAGGTGCTCGTTATCAATAAAAAATAGCGAGCTCCATCGCTAATGACAAGATGACAAAATTCAGTTTTAAGACTCTTTCGAGACTCGCCCATCGACAGCTGAGACACACATGCGGTGTGATCGGCGGCGTCTGACTCCAGCCGACGCTGCGCGGCCGTCCTCGATCGATCTGCATGTCAAGTTAGATTTTCCACCCGCATGTGCTGACAAAAAGCCCCAAACAATTCCAGTCCACAAATGTGTTTGCCCTCGCTTCAATGCATTGTCGGGATATCTCATTTGCCACCTTGAGAAACAGAGGACCCATGTCAAATAAACAGTTACCAACCGTGCAGCTGAACGTGCAGTCACACCACGTACATCGCACAGGCCTTTCTCCCATAACTTTTGAGATTGAATGGATGACCTACATAGTAAAACCCGGTGTATCGTCTACATGCACATTAATATTCCAGTGTTATCCTGGATTCTCAAGTGTGGCTGCTCTGCAGTTACATTTTATAGCTAGTGGCATCGATTCCATCCTGTTTGCAAGAAACCGCTGTGAAAAAAAACTCATGTTCCATCACCGTAAACCTGCGTATAGCTGTAGTAGTTGATATTAAACTCAAGCTACTAAAAGGCACGTAAAGGCTTTCTCTGTCTGTCGTGTTTTTGTAGTCTGTGTAAGTTCCGTTTCCATGGTAACAATCAGAAAATTCAAATTCATTAGAGTTCATTCATATATGATATACCGTAAGCCCATCCTTGGAAGATGGATGTAGACTGTATCTTTGGGATATGACATTTAGAAAAGAATACCTTGTACACAGAGATATGTATAGAATAACGTGTGCTATAGTGAACACAGCAATGTTCTCATCTTGCACCTGAGAAGGAACTCGTTGACACCGTCTCTTAATTTGTCTCCTCTAACTCACCTTTTTCCTCACCTCCCACACCTCTCCCTCTCTCTCTCTCTCTCTCTCTCTCTCTCTCTCTCTCTCTCTCTCTCTCTCTCTCTCTCTCGTTCTAGCTGTTCTGACTGTACCATCCTTCCCCCGTGCTCGGTTTTACACTCCACTGAGCTCATGTCGTCAGTCCTGTGCATCTTGCCAGGTAGAATTGGCCTCCTTTCCCCCTTCCTGTTATTCGAGGGCTAAAAATAAAGCTAGTAAGCAACCCTCTTGCGGAGACTTGCAGTGAGCTAGAGTCTGGTCCTCTGCAGGGCTTAAAACTTCACTTCCTGTCAAAGTGACTGTATGTAGCATGTATACCTAAGGCTATAGTCTCAGATGCAAGGTTTAAATTTGGGTGGATAAATGTGGACTGAACACTATGGCTTTCTCAACAACATAAAAGGTGGCTCAATCAATTAATTCTAACGAGAGCAGCTGCCCACAAAGTAATGGCGATTATTATGCTGTCAGTGATTCTTTTGTCACAATAATTGTTTAATCGCTCGATATCCCAATTGTAATCATTGCTATAGACTCTATAGAAATGATTACTATGAGAATATAGAGTGATTTAAACACTGCAGCAGTATGAGAGAGGATACTAAACTTTATCAGAACATCAAAAGACAGCACTTTTAATTACACCATGTGATGTGATGAAAACAGACCTTATTTTACTCTTTGACTTTTACACACCCAAAGTTCCAATTAACACTCCAGTTTTTACATTGTAAGCTTTGAATCTCTCTTCTAAGCATGCCCTGTTTTGGGTTCTTCTATCTGAAGAGAAAGTTTTCACAGAAAAGCATGTTTAAACCACTGATCCGGGTGATCCCTAGAGGAGGTTGTCTGTTGGCTCTCAACAAAAGTCAGTGCAGATCCTCAAGATCATTATCAGTGCCAGTGAAAACTCAGTGAGTAAGGTGTGTGGCATATGGATCAGAGATACAGTATATATTAAGGATACTTTTGCTGATTCCTAAGAAAATGATAACAGTATTTGGAGGGAGATAAAACCACCCAATATAACCCAATCGAAGCAGAGACTGAAGCAGGTTTATATAATGGTAAATAAGGTTACAATTGAAAATGGACAGATTCATACTTAGATGGACTTGTGTGATATTGTACTCTGATGTTTCTGTATTTGTGTAGAGGTTGTTGTGTCTGTAAAAGTGTCGTGTAGAGGTTGTTGTGTCTGTAAATGTGTTTTAAAAGAGTTGCGGGGGTTCCGGGGGCCTCTGACGCGTCACTTGGTGGTGGGTTGGGGGTCTCCGGATCTTCTGTCTCTACGGTGTGCGAGTGAGGGCTGCAGGATGCAGGCCGGGCCTGTGACAAATATGGGTACTGTATATATCTATTGTGAGTATCATGTCTCCTGCCCTTTCCAGCCTTGTCTTAAACCCATTTACCGCTAGCATTAATTCATCCCTCGATCGCGTACTGCCAGTGTTTTATCGCGCGTAACACTTACTTTGAAGAGCCAAATATCCTTAATCGCATTTTACTATGAAATCATTCCGTGTTTGTTGACATCCCTGGTGCTTGTTCTCTCGGTCGGTGGTGGAAAAAGTGGACCGCGAGTATCACAGCGCCTGCTACAGGCCGTTGAAAACGCTTGTCTGGGCCAAATCTACCCCTCCAATGTCACTTCTGAGATACAGCCGTCTGAAAACAGAGCAGGCAATGTAAGTGGATGCGTGCGCATCTTCAAAATGGCCGCGGCCATTGTGTATGCTTGTCTCAGAGTATTTTTAGCGGTAGCAACTTCAGCTAGCCATCGAAACCGATCAAACAGCGATTAAACAATTAGAACACAAGAAAGCGGTGTTTGGCGGAGCAGTTAGAAAGAGTAGGTTCTCGTGCTCGGCAGGCAGCCGGTTAATTTGAAAAATGCTGTATTGTTGTGATTTTATTTATTTTGAAAGTTTCTAAAGTAGTTCATGTCAAGCTGTTTTTCTGTTTTGTTTTTGTTGTCTGTTTAATTGGTATAAAAATAAATAAAACAAAAATAAAACTCAGTGAGTGACATTAATAAGCCTCCTCTTCAGTGCGAATGCATGCTAAAGCTAAGCCACTCAAATTACAGATAGCAACTTTGTTTTTACTTCCCAAAAGTCTATACTGTATATCTCCACAGGCACAATTATAGCTCGGAGGCTTCAGAGCAAAGTAGAACTGACAACAAAGAGGACCATAAGATCTTCCGCATTTGAAGACTTTAAAAAAAAGAGCTAAAAACAGAAATGAGAGCAAATGGGGATTTCTTTTTTCCTTCCGTGCTTCAACTTTCCAACATATAATTCACATGGACAAACGCATCTACTCCTTTGATCTCGGCACAGAAATGAAGCAGTTTTGGCTTACATTGAGAGTGCCGTAGACAGGCGGGACCAGCCCTACGTTGCATGTTCATTTACAAGTCCAAAAGTGTCATTTGTGTTATTAATCGTTTCCCAACATGGAAGAACAATTCAAGCCCATTTTCACCCAGTCTTTTAGCCCAGTGGTTCCCAAACTTTTTCATGTCAAGGACCCCCAAATTGACACTAATGAGCCCCATTTGAAAGATATATGCCAGGGACCCCATAAGAGAAGATTTTGACGGCTCTAGCAGTGATTCTCAACCCGTTTAATTTCAAGGACCCCCAGTTTGACATGCATATTAGTCTACAGACCCCAATGTCATTTCTATCTCTGGGACCCCCAATTTATATTGTAAAATCAACGTTAATGTTACTCTGAGAGTGTACAAATGGAACCAACCAACCAACTATCTTTTAGCTCGGTAGCCCCTGGAACTCCCTCAAGGACCACTGGGAACTTGGAAAGCACTGTTTTAGCCCATACGTTGAATTTAGACAACATTGAATCAATCAGCCAACCCATCAGCAGGCGGACGTGGCTCCGCGAGGCGTAGTTCATGTAGAGGAAGCCGTCCTCGTCCCTCTCCTGCTCGTAGATCCTGGAGACACGCGCGGACACGCACGCCGTCCTTCCCCGGCCGTCCAGCAGGAGGAGCGTCTGCGCGGCTCCGATCCGGAGGTGGTTCCTGGTCAGCTTGATCAGTTCGCTCACGTAGACGTTCCGGGGGACGAGGAGGAACACAGTCTTGTCCGGCAGGGGGAGTCCGAGTCCTTCCTCTCTCCGGTGTCTCTCGATGACGATGGGCAGCTTGTTGGGGTACGTCCCGCGGGCCAACTGGACCAGCTGGTAGCGGTCGGCGAAAGACGTCCCTTCGTGAGACATCTCGTCTGCTGGACGTGCGTGTGGTGAAATGTGGTCTGTGGAGGTTATAATAGAGAGTATGCGCATGCTTAAAGTGAAGTGGCAAATCGAGTGGCAAAGCAACAGGCAAAGTGAGTTTAACATTGTTTAATGTTGTTTAATGCAATCAGATAAGACTTTTCTGTGTGGATGTATGGGCTGTCAAGGCCAGAAAGTAGTTTTTTGCCACTCAGTATAGGCGTTCCTGCATAACTTCCTGGTTTGATGATGATGTCACATGCATACCGTCTATAGTTTTGGAAAGGGCCAGAGTAAGTTTTGTGTAATAAAAACTCAAGAAAAGACAGCATTATATTAAGTTACAGATTAAATAAATTGACAAAAAACAAAAACTAAGGGCATTTTGTCTATCATTTCAGTTAGTTTTTGTTAGTTTTGTAAACACACAATACAGTTTCAGTTAGTTATCGTTTTTCTTTTCCTTTTCTAGTTTTTATTTAGTTTTTTTTGTCTGTTTTAGTTAACTATACCTTGGTGGAAAACCCCTCGGGCCTTTGCTGAAGAAACGTCGGAAGGTCCAGGTGGTCCTCTGGAAGAATCGAATGCGTTGGTTACGTGGATTCGGACGTCCTCTCTCTCTCTCTCTCTCTCTCTCTCTCTCAGCGATCACGGAGCAGGAGTGTCAATCGTGCATGATGTCCTTCCTTACATTATTATATAGGGCTGGACGAGTTGTGGCTGATGTATGTGTGTGTGTGTGTGTGGTGTGTGTGTGTGGTGCTTTCTGTCAGCAGCATACATGTGACTCGCGACTATAGCGTTGTCCGGCGTGTCCTAAAGGTTGAAACATGAGTTCTAAAGCACTGTTCTATGACAATGGTTTACCACTGTCTCATCAGCTTCTTATCTGACCTAATCAACAGGCAGTGGTGGAAAGTACAAGTAACTAAGTACATTTCTTTAAGTACTGTACTTAAGTACAATATTTTGAGGTATTTGTACTTGAGTATTTCCAATACTTACTCCACTACATCTCGAAGGCAAATATTGTACTTTTTAACATTTTAATACTTTTTCCACCACTAAAAAGAAAAAAATAAAAACTTTTGGAATGGCACTAAGGACCTTTTGTACATGATTGCCCACTGCATTTTCCAAATAAAATAAATAAACAATGAAAAGAAACAAATCTAAACCCACAAAAATGATCCACCGGCATGCCTCGATTAGTCCATTAAATTGTAAAGGTCATGATGCTTATAGTCAATGGAACTGTGACTTCTGCAGGAATATGTGATGAAGTGTAGCTACAGTATGTTGGCATGCTGCTGACATAAGGGAAGAATTACACTAAAGCGATTAGATTAGTCATTTTGATATGCTCTTTCAATGCAGGGGAAGGTATATTGTGTTCCACTTGGACAATGTAACCCCGTACCTGATGTCGCAAGCAAATTGTAATGGGAATTTAAATGAGTTTAAAACCATCAAAAGAAATTCAACCCTCCGGTCACAAAGTTGCCCAGGCTTAGCTATAAATCATTATTAATCATGTATCCAGTTTCATTCTCCATAAGTTAATGGGTAGCCTACTAATCTAGAAAATGACATATTAAGCTTATTCGAGAGGTGACAGAGTAATACTCTGGCTGGTGGTGTGCTGTGTGTGTGTGTGTGTGTGTGTGTGTGTGTGTGTGCGTGCGTGCGTGCGTGCGTGCGTGCGTGCGTGCGTGCGTGCGTGCGTGTGTGCGTGTGTACATGTGTGCGTGCGTACATGCGTGCCCGTGTGTGTGGTGTGTGTGTGTGTGTGTGTGGTGTGTGCTCGCGCGCACGCACGTGTGTCTGTATATGTATTAATGCGTACGTGCCTGCACTTATGTTTGCACCTATATTTACTTTTCATCTATTGCAGTTCCATCTCCTGGTGTCCGTCTAAGGCACCATAATGTGGACATAATCATGGGGAGGCAGTGTGTATTACTCTCAGGAGTTCCTATTGCTTGGCAATAGGAATTTTTCCCCGTTCGATTCCCGCCCGGCTCCCTCTGGTTTAACGGTGTGTCCTTGAGCAAGATACTTGACCTTGGCTCCCGATGAGCATTTACACCCACTAACAGTGGGTGTAAATGCTCATCTTTAACGGTCTTACTCAAACAGTCAATTCCATGACTTGATAATGTCACAATGTAACGTGGGGTGGACTTGTAGATTGTCTATTTTCACGTGCTATCTCCTACGACAAAGTTTAATGCATATTTGCTCTGTCTTATGACTGTATATTGCTGGAAATCGAAGATCTACAAAGTTGACAATGCGTCGTGGATACAAATGTATAGCCAGGTTCATCTGTGAGTGTGCTGAGGGAAAATCCAGCCAGGTCTTTGATCAGATGTGACAGGTGGAGCACAGAAACTGTTTTTCAGGCACTGGGGAGTTTCAGGCTAAGTTAGCAACATACTTTTTCACAGAATAATTAGTTTGGAGTTTGTCTTTTGGAAGACATTTAAGTATGACTGTACAAAGTAGAACAACTTCTTTGATATGTTACTTTCAGCTGACCAGCCAGGGAGGAACAGGAGGGTTTCATTCAAACCAAACACTACTGCTGCCAATTTCACCAATTTCAAAAATGTATTTGTTTGAATGCGTGTACATTTATGAAAAATCTGCTCATTATTATATTATAGTTATAGTGCCAAAATAACAAACAAACAACAAAGCCAAAGAATACTGAATACGATTGATGAATGATAATTCTCTCATCTCACTTAAGGTGTTGTAGGTGCCAAATTAAATTAGTGGATTAGTTTCCTAAGATGAAAGTTAACCTGTAATAGTATCTAATAGTAGATCTATAAATGATGACAAAACGTAGTTACCTTCTGTTCCCATTCATACAGTAGGGCAACAACACATTTCTCCTGAGGAATAAAAATGAAATGTTTAAACTCATCTTTTTATAGGCTAAAAAGGATTTTAAAATGTACATAATGTACAAAATAGACTATGTCTGTGTAATAGTCCTGAGAATAAGAGCGATACCGTACTCTAACCAGCTCAATTATGGAATGGGCTGCCTAAAACAGCTTTGAACATTCAGAGTTAGATCATTGACCTGAAAATGCAACTCATCTATGTTTCATATCGTTTGATTTGGCAAGAACACAAGCAAAGGTTCGAGGTTCGGTATATTTTCAGTTTCGCTGTGAATAAGGCAAAGAGTCATTAATATTTATGAAGTGAGCTAAGCCTCACTTCCAGGTGACCCAGACGAAGTGGAGGATGAGAGGAAAAACAGCCATGAAAAGAAAGAAAGGAAACAAAATACAGCAAGGGCACTTCACAATGACAACACAATGGAGTACGGCCACGTTCTAACAGTATGACCTTTTGCGTATAACAGAGCATTGCCTCTCTAAGCACCAGTGTACTTAATACTTATACTGCTCCCATCTCCATGTGTCTGCCACCAGAATAACTCCAAACCGAACAGCTACAAATGAGATTTGATTCCCACTCCTGCGTCTACTCGACAGTATACGCATTACGCAACCCCCACCCATGACACCCTTTGCAGCAGTGTCCTTCAGCAGGAGTAAGGTCACGTCAATGCGGCATCACGGCTCTGACTTGGGATTCCGAATCTAAATCAGGCGAGCAAGGTCAAGCGCGCCATAACCCCCAAGGGCTGTGCTTCTTCAACTCTCCTCACCTCAAGAGGTGATTGCAATCATCGTTTTCATTTTCCAGAGAGAAAACTTTCCCCCCCTCCTTCGCTGTGTAGTGTGTGTATACCACTTAGGTTTTTCTGCAGCTACTGCTTGTGGCTTTGGCTGATAGAAAGAGAATTCAGACTGACCCAGGCAGGGCCAAATCCAATCCATTTCCCACTGCTGGAGCAGTAAGAGGGAAAATAATTACTTGGTAAAATGGTGACTCGACTGCGAGTTTCAGTTTCAGCGGTTCAAAATGCTTTTCGTGCACTATTTCAAAGCTGGTATAGACGTGTACGAAGGGCATATGATGAACAGCACTGTAATTAGCCTGTGACCCCCGGAATCCAGCAAAAAATACGGAACTTGATTCACAGTTTTTACATAACATGTCGTGACTTTGATGCTGCCGTTTACGGGTGACGTTTCTGTTTCTTTCTTACTCTCCCACTCCCTCCCCCTTTCTGCCATGTACACGCTTTTGTATTGATCCCCCGCAGATGTCCTACACTTAGCCCCTCCCAGACTGTTACAAAGCCATCCACCATCCCATGTGTGGATTCAAAGCCCACAATAAAGCATGCATTGATTTATTTTATTTTCCTTTTTTCCCCCTCTTTTTTGTTAGTTTGATTTTAAAGGACAAAGGAAGGGGGAGTTCTCAGAGCTGAGACAGGAGACTGGAGGCATGCCTGCCCTGCAGTACATTTCTTGCCTGTAATGGAAATGGAGACAATAGCTGTTTGCCGGCCTGTCAGGTGTCATTCTCCAAAACCCTATTGTGTTTTTAGTCTTTCCAGGGACGCTCCAAGTCAATTGTGTGTAGGAGTCCAACTTTGTTGTAATTAGTTTCTGTTAGGAGGTGGGCTAACAAGCTTGGGGACACAGTTTTCTTTATGCGCTCCTCTGGCTAATTTCTCAGCCGGAGTGCTGTTTACTTGGCGCATACAATTACTGAACACATTAGCTGTATAGCCCTACGGCAATGTCACTGAGGACAGGCGTTATACAATCCTCAAGGTTTATTAAATGTCCATCGCTTATATATATATTTGTTCTGTGTTCTGTTTTTGTTTTGTCCATATAGTCAATGTTAGATGAAACGATCACTGCATCATGTAAAGCCCTCTTCATGCTAAAGTAGTTCAGGCACCAACCTGTGCCACCACCATTTCCCCCCCGTGTTTTAAAATTCAGCTCAGTGGCTGTATTAGAGTAATTATAGCCTAATACAAGTGATTTTAGATAAACTGCATTGTGCATTTCAAAAGGGTGAATTACCTGCCCAGCAACTATAATGTCTTCAAGAGTGTATTTACCATCAACTAGAATGGGCAGAGCATAATGTTATGAATATAAACCAAATTATACATGCTATTGTTATTACACGCACACTATTCCCATATTTGATATGTTTTATTGTGCACACTCTCCTCTAAATAATAGAACTGTATTTTATTTTGTTTTGTGACGCCTGGTAACATGTGTGATGTCTAATTGTATGTCATTTGTATTGATTGATTATATTGAAAATCACTAAAGCATACATCAAGTGATTAACCAAAAAGAAGACGACAGGGGCATGCGATCTCTGCAAATGGCAAATAAGTCAAAATTAGACTCATTGAATGGTAATTTCATCTTTGTTTGTACCTTTCTGCTGCCACATTGAGTTATAGGGTAACATGTCTGAAATTATGTTGACAAGAAAAACATGAAAAATACCCCCCACTCTTGCGGTTTTTAAGTGGGCATGGACAGAAACCTCCCATTCCATGACACAGCTGTGGCGTACCGCAGCAGCTAATCGCCTCTCTCAATTAGCCAATGTGTCAAACGGAAAAATGGATCCCGCAGGTGTAGTTAGTGTACGGTAATTAGTCTGCAGCACAAAATGACAAGAGGACAAGAGCCAATGTTCTTGCCAGTGGGGGGTAAAGATGGAAGGAGAGGGATAGAGCGAGGAGAAGGGAGCCGAGAGGGAGAAAGACAACAAGATACAGATCGAGAGAGAGAGAGAGAGGGGGGGGGGGGGGGGGGGGGGGAGACTGAGACTGGTGTGTTCAAGATGCCCATGTGGTATTTATGAACGATAAACTCAATAGTATTTATGAACGTTAAAATCAAACATATGATGGAGCTTCGAGTTCAAGATATGTGAGATTTGTGGTCTGTGGTTTCCAAATTGGTGGAATCTATGGAGGTGGTGTTCACGTCAATTGTGGATTGTTGTCATTGTCACAAAAAACATGAATCAAAACTGTTCCTTTCCTTTTCACAACGATTCTACAGCAAAACAATGTACCAGTTACTCGAGTGCACTTCATACAACAGTATAAAAGAGCACCAGGGGCTTCCAAGGAGCATTGAATGCACAGAGCGTCATGATTCCCACATCCTAACAATGCTACGTATCTGACAGATGTTGGGCCCGATTCTCCCCTCCTGAAACTCGCAGAGGCATTCCTGATTGAGGCTGGTCTCCTGTGGTGTGTGATGTGATAGAATCATAACCCTCCTGCAGATTGTCTCAGCGTCGCCCCGATTCTGAATGTATGAGTCCTGTTGTGTGAACAGGGGGAACAACAATGGAATCTTGAGCAGAAACTTTCAGTAACCACTGTGAGCTAGCTGACCGTGAAGCATGAAAAGGAGAAACGCTGAATTAGAATTTCATATCATTATTGCGACACTAGACATGCAGCCAATTCTGCGTATTACCATACCATAGAATTCCAATAAGCTATTTGGCTTGTTTGTCACCATCAGGCTTGCGCAACTGAGACACATTAAATTGATCTCTTTCAAGGTTAGACATCAGTGTGGAACTAATCAGAATCAGCTTTATTGTCACAGTTTTACAGGTAAAAAAAGTGGGTGAAATTCATTTTTATGCATATTTCCCATCGTGTCATTTTTGAAGAAGAGAGATCAAGGCAGGAAGAAAAAATTACGTTTGAGTGCTTTTACCACAACAAGTACAGGTAAAGGGTTTTCTTCTGTGTGGGTCTTAGATATTTACCAGCTTTACAACCAAAAGGTCTCTTAGCTTATTTACAATCTTTGCTACAAACTGTACAACCAAAGGGTCTCTTAGCTTATTTACAATCTTTGCTATACAAACTGTACAACCAAAGGGTCTCTTAGCTTATTTACAATCTTTGCTATACAAACTGTACAACCAAAGGGTCTCTTAGTTTATTTACAATCTTTGCTATATAAACTGTACAACCAAAGGGTCTCTTAGCTTATTTACAATCTTTGCTATATAAACTGTACAACCAAAGGGTCTCTTAGCTTATTTACAATCTTTTCTACAAACTGTACAACCAAAGGGTCTCTTAGCTTATTTACAATCTTTTCTACAAACTGTACAACCAAAGGGTCTCTTAGCTTATTTACAATCTTTGCTATATAAACTGTACAACCAAAGGGTCTCTTAGCTTATTTACAATCTTTGCTATACAAACTGTACAACCAAAGGGTCTCTTAGCTTATTTACAATCTTTGCTATACAAACTGTACAACCAAAGGGTCTCTTAGCTTATTTACAATCTTTGCTATATAAACTGTACAACCAAAGGGTCTCTTAGCTTTTTCCACAAAAAAAAGAAAAGGAAAAAAAAGAAAGAAAAAAACATTTACAGTTACACATAGTACCTGAGATAAGGTGTGTGGGCATAGCAGCTGCTGTGTACTGTGCATTAGATACAGTATACAGTATATTTAAGGACATTATTCAAGGTGCTGGACAGAACTAAACTAAGCAATTATTTCAACTGCCCTACATGGGGGATCAATCCCAACAAAATGAGTTATACAGTAATAAGAGTAATGAAGAAATTCTTATGATATGTAGTGATCGCACAGTGTGTGTCTGCTTTGGAGAACATTGAGAAATAGGCACTTCTCTTCCTACAGTATACCATATCTATACCGTATACCATATCTATACCATATACCATATCTTTACAGCAGTGGTTAGTTGTTGTACTGGAGGAGCGGAGAGAGAGAGAGCCTAGCCTAGCCTAGCCCCTTAGATAGCACTTTATGTAGACTTAGGTAGTATTTTAAACAGACCTATAGCTTGTTACGTAGACAGCACTAGAATTGCATTTTGATGTAGTCATAGCACTTTATAGTACACATGTATAGTATATAATATAGTATAGTATGTATAGCAGGGGTCGGCAACTGAGATTGTCCTCGGGCCAATATTATTCCCAGACATTCCATCGTGGGCCGGCCGTCTGGCGCGTGCGCGCGCGCAGCACGCGTGCGCCCGTGAAGGCGCGCACGCGGGTCTAAAATTTCGGGTCTAAAATTTCGGGTCTAATTCGGGTCTAATTCGGTCTAATTCGGGTCTAATTCGGGTCTATTTGACCAATATAAATCAACTTTTTTCTTTTTTTTTTGCTGGAAAAATATGGTGCTGACACGACGTTATGCTGCTTTCACACGGGCAGATGCAAAGCTACACTAGTACACCTAGTCACAGAACAGTGTCGTCGTTAAGCAGCAGGAGGATCCCACTGGCAGCACCTGTCCGTTTATCATTAGCACAACCACGAACGTCCAACACATATACAATGAATTACTCACCTAATGCTGCCTGCAGGTTCCATGTTTAATTCCAGCGGTGTGTAACCTACATTGTCTAAGTGACAGTTTTCATATTGTAAATATGGTCGCTAACGTGGGACTTTAAAAAAAAAAAAAAAAAAATCTCTAAATTATCTCACGGGCCAGATATTATTTCTGGGGGGCCAATTTTGGCCCGCGGGCCGCCTGTTGCCGACCCCTGATGTATAGTTTACATAGATACTCCACTGTTACGTTCTTAGTTTACACATGATTCATGATAACTACTTTTTTATATATGTGATGTATGCCATGCTTTTGTTATTGCTTAATGTAAGTCGTTCTGGATTAAGAGCGTCTGCTAAATGCCTAAATTGTAAATTGTAAATTGGAGGAGCGGAGAGAGAGAGAGAGAGAGAGAGAGAGAGAGAGAGAGAGAGAGAGAGAGAGAGAGAGAGAGAGAGAGAGAGAGAGGACTGTCTCCACCAAACCCAAGTGGCATGTCCCTGAAATTGCCCTGCGAACAATTGAGGCTCATTGACACAATTCTCTGCCCTCCATCAAGGAACTGATTACCCGCCACATCAAGGATAATTCACAGGGCGAGGACTGTGGCTACATAAGCGCTCTGAGCAGGGAGGAGGGAGGAGCACTCTGACCTTTCAGACATGATTAGAGGGTTTCAATTAGCCTCATATCTGAGGAGGCAGGCTGGCTCCTCTGGTGGTCCCAGGGGGGAGCATTTTAATTACATCTACAATGACATCTAGACAGGTAAATGTATATAGTCTGAGGCTGACAGAGACCTTATCTGGTCCTCCTGGACTTCATTATGTTTGGGTCACTCAGGGCCCCTGGAGGAAGCTTTACTATATCAGCCAATGTGTGGACTATCAACAGAAGCTTCATTAAAATGAAAATGTTTTGTTTGCTCGGGAGCTGTAGGAGTAGCTGGTCAATACCACTTGTTTTGACAAATCACTGTTGGCTTGGCGGCGGAGTCAAAACGTTCGACCCTCAAACAGATCTTCTGTTGTGTTTATTCATCATAATTCAGAATATACTGTAGCTGGATTTCAGTCCAGCTTTTGCAATCATCGAATACCATGACACTTTCTTGACTCTTTCTCGGGGGACGGGGAGGCTGTATATATATATATTTGTTCTCCTGCATGAAAAATAGACGTAAGAGTGTACTATTAAAACTTCAACATTGTGTCCTGGTTTGGTTACTTGTCTATGTGGAGCAAAGCCAAAGTCTCCAGAGTGATCAACCAAAACCACATGCAGCTGTGTATGCAGTCCCAATCCGACCCGACTTCCATTATGAAATAAAAGTTAGACAAAGTTCAATGTTTCCAAAAGTATAAAACAAATGTGAAAAGTTTTTTGGGGGGACTTTCTTACTCGGCCTACTGGAAGAGTGCACAAAAAATGTGGTACTGATTGGCCTAGGGATTTCAGAATCTGATTCAGAATCCACATCACAGGTGTAAAGAAGAAGTGGGTGAAATTATGTTTTTGTGCAAGCGGCAAGTTTTCAGGAAAGGGGGAGGCTAGGGCAGAGAGAGGTATATGAGAGGTATTCGAAGAAAAATACATATACAGTAGCAAGCAGGTGAGTTTAGACATGGCATTGATCACGCCTCCAGGTCTTAAGTTAAGTAATAAGACCTGGTACTTAAGACATGCATAATAGGGCCCCTTTAAGGTGCCAAAACAAAATTGTGCCAACAAAGTTCCCATGATTGCCTGCATTAAAGGACAATAACGTTTTCAAACTCCATTTCTATAGCCTCACAACATTATACTCATACAATGTGGCAGTAGTTTCATGTGAAAATGTCCTCAGTGTACACATATAGGCATATTAGGTAAAGCCAAGCTAGTATGGGGAGTTTCTAGTTAACTCGTGGAGATGGAGCTTTAATTGGGCGTGCTGCCTGTGTCCAGATGTGGACCACATTTGGTGGTCACGCTGTCTGTCTGTCCGTCCGTCCGTCCGTCCGTCCCTCCGTCCGTCCCTCCGTCCGTCCCTCCGTCCGTCCGTCCGTCCGTCCACCCTCATCCAGGCTTCCCTTCCCTCCCAGCCAGGGAGATTTAAGAGGGTCACCTTGGCGTGCTCGTGCCCTCACCTCTCTCTCTGCCTGTCTATCTTCTTCCCCAGCCCCGAAGCAGTGTTGCTCAGCATGTCAGGGTATGTGAACTGAAGGCATTAGTGAGTATACAGAAACAAGCGTGTGTGTGCGTGCGTGCGTGCGTGCGTGCGTGCGTGCGTGCGTGCGTGCGTGCGTGCGTGCGTGCGTGCGTGCGTGCGTGCGTGCGTGCGTGCGTGCGTGTCAGTGTCAGAGGGGGAGAGAGAGAGAATGAGAGAGAACGAAAGAAAGGCAAGAGATGAGAGAGAAGAGATAGGGATACAGAAAGCTGGCTGGCGAAGGGCCAGTTCACCATATCTAATTTAAACCTATGATGAAAAATGACACATTTGCGCTGTCTTTGGGTAGATACCACCTCCACGCATGCACTCACACACGCACGCACGCACGCACGCACGCACGCACGCACGCACGCACGCACGCACACATGCACACCAGACACAATAACACTTCAAAGAACAACTGCTAACATCTCCATCGATACTCAATTACTCCGCCGCAGCCAAACATTTATCGCTGGGTTTGCCTTTCACAGAATCATTTGCTAATTCAATTGAGTGAAACTAAAGGTTAATACTGTAGGTCTGTGGGAAGCCACAGCACACAATGACTTTGTAGATGAATTCAGTGTAAGTCAATCCCCTGAACGATTAACCACTTTAACCCTGGTGACCCTAGTTTGGGCATGTCATCATGGGCTCGTGGCAGGTGGAAATGTCTGAAAATAGCAGATACAATTTCACAACACATCACAATGTGAGTGAGGCGTGAGCTCAGATATGTTCAGGGGGTGTCTTTTTAACGCCTTATTTTGGAAGATAGGGCTTACTGTAAGTGGTTAACTGAATATATGTAGATATATTCCAAAACAAATTACACTGGGGGGGGGGGGTGGGGGGTGGTGGTGGGGGGGGTGTACCGCAGTATGGGTTAGCGCCCCTGCTTGCATCCTCCATGAGGAGGAAACCCAAAAACCTTTGATGAGGCCTTTAGGAGGGCCATTCGAGCCTCAGTCCTGGCATAGTAGTTCCGGAGTGGTTCCAACGGATTGTGCGGCCCAGCTGTCTTTCCCTAGTGGTCTGATCGAGGGTAGCTACTGGGACTTAAGTCGGGACTTGATCACCCCGGCTGGGTGACCCGAGTGAGGGGTATGATGTTCGCGAGACCCGAAACCCGGATGACCTTGGGATACATCACTGAGGATACGTCCCAGGTGCATCCAGGCGATGTTATTTTCGTTCCGCAAACCCATGCACACAGAAGAAACCCCTTTACCTGTACCTTTTGTGGTAAAAGGCGCTCAAACCTTCTTTCTCTTCCTGCCTTGATCTCCTTACCCCCCCCCCCCCCCCCCCGCCCCTTTTCGTGGAAAAAATGTCACGATGAGAACTATGCACAAAAACGAATTACACCCACTTTGTTACCTGTAAAACTGTAATGTGACAATAAAACGGATTCTGATTCTTCGAGTGTATAGCTGCACACATTCACAAGCGGTAGCTGATCTCTACTACAGCCACAGTCCACTCCTGCTGGCCACTCAGTGACAGGATCGACGATAACAAATGGGGGTTAAGTGCCTTGATTAAGGGCACCTTGACACTGACAGTAGCCGATGAGAGGGAGAGAGGAACATTTCTTGATCAATGATCTCCTTTCCTGACGATAATGGAACAGTGGAACAGAAAAAAAAACCAGAATGTGACCAGAATAGGCCACGGCAGGCATGTTGTCACCCCCAAATGCTTCTAGATTTCCTGCTGCCAAAAATGGAAGCTCCCCCATGTGAGTGTGTTTGTGTATGTGCATGTGGGCGTGTACGCGTTGTGTGTGCGTGCGCGCGTGTGTGGTTGTGATGCACACTCATTTGGCATCGCTGCAGGGCCTTGTCTAAAAATACCTGATATTTTCTAGTGAGGAAAAAAAATGTCACCACAATACAGAGAATAACGTTTCCAGGGGAGGGAGGAGCAAGCTGCTTCGTTGCATGGGGGGTGTGGGGTAATCCCTGGACATCTGCTGCTGAGGAGTCATGGGAGTAGCCTAGCTGGGACGCATACCATTTTTGTTTAGTTTATGATCTGGTCGGGAGCGGATGGTAACTTACTTCATGTTGTAGTCACTGGTTTTGTAGTCATCAGGCAGTGAACCACAAACCGGAATAAGAAGTACCCAAAATTCCCCGTGATCAAGGGCATTGTAATTTTTCAATTACTTCTTGGAATAGTTTGTTTGGTATATCCATCATTTATTCCAACTCGTAACGACTGGCGAGACTAAAAGCAAACATGGGGGGACCAAACCAAAGTGAAGCCGGAAAAAACGGCTTTGCTTTAATTTTTTTATTTTACCATCCGGTCTAGACCGGATCACATGGCGAGAGGTGTCTTATGGAGAAGGAACTATGGTTGCTGTTTTTTTTTTTTTTTTACAGTACTGCTGTCTAGATGGGACTGAGTGATGCATAGTTGCATACCTACCCAGCCAACTTATGAGAGTTAATGGGCAAAACTTCTTGCACCCCAAGCTGAAAATACATGACCTAATGTATCAGTAACTTTTTAGACAACGTCAAATATAGTTTTAATCTACATTTTATTACAAATTATACATTTTGCTCACTAACTATGTGCATACGTATTTCAAAGAACAAAGAACCTTTTTAAGTCATATTCAACAGAGCTCTAGGATGTGGGAGTGCTGGGGCGCTACTGGGCATACTCTAGCACCCTCTATTGGCCATGCAGCCACCACTGCTGCCGTCCCTGTCATTGGCAACCCCAACTATTGGCCTGTGGAGGCCGGTGTAGACAACAACAGGCCTCCTCCATTACACATGAAGCCATCTTCACCAGGAAAGCATAACGTGCACAGAAGTTCACGCTGTCTCTCTCAGCTCCCCTGCCTGTGGAACAGGTGTCCCTCATAACCAACGATAATGTCACGGTAGCAGAATGACTGAACCCAAAATGCAGAGCTACAAGCAAAGTAGTTTAAAAAAAATGTTTTATTCAAGCAGAAGGCAGCTTAGCTTACAAACAAAACTAGTAAAGCAAGCAGTAACTCAGGGATGCCAAAACCTTTCAAAGTACAAAACAAAAACCAAACAACAAAACTAAACAAGCACAAGGCAAAACACAGGAAGTCTAGAAAAAGCAAAAAACCTAAGTTACAGAAGTACGAGAAAAAATTCCAGGTACAGTAGATCACAGGAACGCCAATGGTTTATGATCTGACAGTTTGTGTGTGCAATGAGTCCAGTATTTATAGGAGGCAGTTTAATGGCAAAGTGTTCACAGGTGGGCTGACGAGGGAGTTGGAGACAGGTGAGTGAATGGGGCTGCAGAGTGGAATGAAAAGTGGGAGTGGCCAGGGCTGACATGGTCTGTGGAGAAACAGACCCTGACAGATAAGGACACAATCCCCTCACTGCTTCCCACCAGAAAATCCCAGCAATTGTGTTGTCGTTTGAGTGCCCCAGCCAAGCCCAAGGCACTGCTGCCAGGGATGGAACCCTGACCTCTGCGATGGTGGTGTGTTACCGAGACGCAACATAATGGTGTGGAAAACCCACCTTCCCAGCTCCCAAGAACCACAGTCCAAAGAGTTTACTTTTCAAACTTTTCTTTATTCTCTTCAGGGGGGTTACAAAATCTCCAGGGGCGGAGGTCACAACAAAACCAAAACTAGAAACAAAAGATAACTTCTTATACCTACACACGAAAGAAAAGAAAATACAGCTGCTATCCTCCTTTATCAGAAAACAAAGCCCAAACAATATAACCAAAGCCAGCCCCCCGTAGCCTGGCTATTAAGCCAGACCGAATCAGCCGTTGGCAACAAAAAAAATGCCTGCCGGCGGATTACAGTCTGGAGAGGCTCAATTGTACGCCCATTTCCTACACCAGAGAACTGGTGTGGCCAATCGGGACACGGTATGCAATATGGGCGGGCTTTGGTACAGTGATGTTTAATGCTTGAGACCTTTGACTGACGGTAGCTCTGACCAATTGCGTCAAAGAGAAAATGTTTGAACCCGCCCCCCGGGAAACAAGATCCATACACAGCATCTCCAGACTCAAATACCACACGACAGTGTGATTTGAGTCTGGCTTATTAGCCAGGCTAAGCCCCCCGGTCCTCCCTTTAGCTGCATGAGAACAATACAGAAAAAAACAGTGGCCGAGGTAGGAGTTATGATCGAACTGTGATTCCTTAGCTTGTTTAGTCAAGTGTTGCAAATACTATGCTACATATCTGTTCGGTTTCACGTGCACAATGCACTGTACAGAGGACAGAGGAAATGACGGACCGGTTGGGAGTCAGGAAGGACCGGGTTCGCTGTCGACGGTTCACTGACAGCCTTTTAAAGTTGGAACCAGGGCGCCCGCTGTCCTAGTGGTCCAGGCGCATGCCACATATAGGCTTTGGCCTGGCGGCGTGTCGCGTGATCGAGTCCCGTTCATGACAACCTTTGCTGCGTGCCTCTCCCCTTCTCTCTCTCCCTCTTTCCTGTCCGTCTTCACTGTAACTATCACTAAAGGCATAAAAGCCAAAAACAAATCTTAAAAAAAAAATAAAAAAAATTGGAACCATATCCGCTGGGCACTAGTCTCGCGTTGCCAGACTGTTGCCTCTCACAGTTTTCAAATGCTTCCGTCATACAGTCTGGCGCAACGGAAGCTCTGATCATGAGTAAGCAATAAAGCGGAAGTGCAGACTCCTCCCCACTTCCATTTTGTCTTTACAGTCACACAAATCTATCCTAATATAAATAGACCCAAGCATATATAGCTTAATTATTGCTTAGCAGACAACTAAATAAAAAAAACTAAAATGTAAAGATATTTTAAATTATATTTACGGCTGCGTTTGATACTGCATGGCACTCCTCTCCTCTCCTACAATCATCCAATCACACCACGACACACTCCCACACACGCATACAAGCCCGCAAACCAACCCATCTCACACAAATACGGCGAAATAGCACGGAATTGCCAATCCGTACATATTACACAACGTTTTGACCATGACGGAGGTGTGCCTTTTACTAGTACGGAAGTGCTATTTCACCGTGGCTGGGTGAGTTCGGGTTTGACATTCTACAGAACTTCACAACGCTCGACGTGGCAACTCGCAGCCCTTTGGGACCGCTTAGTGGTCCCACTAGCTCAAGTTCGGTAGAGACGGCATCCCTCCGTCATTGTCTATGGGGAGGATTTCAGTGTCATATGTACGGATGTTGGGGTTTTCTAGGCGTGTATGTACGGAATTGCAGCAAACACACACACGCAAGCACGCAAGCACACACACACACACACACACACACACACACACACACACACACACACACACACACACACACACACACACACACACACACACATGCACGCACGCACGCAAACCTACACCAATCCCCTTCATAACCTTCATAATCATAACAGGGGAATTTTGCCTCTATGCCACCTGTGCCCTGGCGGCCTGGCCCCATTAGTTGCGGGTGATAGCAGGTCTCCTGTGGTCTGGCCACCAAGGGAGCTGATGTGTGGCCCCGATGGCAGGGAGAGCAATTACAGAGTACAGGGAAGGACAGCTTGCGGACACAACACCTTGTGATATTGTTGTTTATCACCTGATACCTATAGCCGTAGATATGTGGTGAGTGACCAGGAAAAGCAAGTGTTGCCAAAAGCATAGAAAGACGAATGTTTTTGTGAGCCTCTCTCCATTTCTCCCCTTTTTTCTGTATTTCTCTGCACCCTTCCAGTTCCACCACCACCACCAGCCCCCATGGACTTTCTGTCTTTCCACATGCTCTCTTTTACTATTGCTTTCTTCTCTCTCTACCAATTCCCATGCCACTTACTCTCTTTGACTTTGTTTTGTCTGCTTCGTCTATCCCCCTGCTCCATATACACAGAAAAGGGGATGGTGAAAGAAAAGCTGAAGTGAAGTGGTGGAAAAACTACTCAATTGTCTTACTTGTCTTACGTAAACTATAAATACTGCAATGTAGAACTACTCCCTTACAAGTAAAAGTCCGGTAATCAAAATGTACTTGAGTAAAAGTATTGGTATCAAAATAAGTACCACAACTAGAAAGTACTCATTATACAGAATGTCTCATTTTCTCAAGTTTTCAAATGTATAAAAACAATTTAAAAATAGCAGATCTACAAGCAGATCTACAAGCTCACAATGTGTCGCATCGTGACCCAATGATATTGGAATAATTGTAGTGGAGTAAAAGTACAAATTTTGGCTCTGAAATGTAGTGGAGTAGAAGTAAAAGTATTCAAAATTGGAAATACTCAAGTAAAGTACAAATACCTCAAAATGGAACTTAAGTACAGTACTTAAGTACATGTACTTAGTTACTTTCCACCACTGGTATCGTATACTTGTCACTTGACTTCAGCTGTGCTGTACAGTACTGTACTGCAGGGCCTGTACTTACTGTACCACAGCACTACCCTTTCAGAGTGTCAAGACACCATGCAGGCTCCTTTCACAGAACAGCGAATGTGACATAAACCACAACTTTTCCAGTTCAGACAAGGGGCCAGGAAGTCTGGTGTTTACATTTTATTGTCATGGTTCCGCTGAGTATAAAGTCTAGTGTTTGGGTGCATGGCTCCAATTAAAAGCCACGCTGTTTGACTCGAGTTATTCAGGCAATGCTCTGGTGAATTTCAAAGTAACTCACAGTGCAGTCAGTGTATACAGGGAAATCTGTTTCACCACCAGTGAAACGTCAAGCACACGTTGTTTCTTGACACAAACATGCACCAAAGCCAGGCAGGCCTGCATGGTGTCAGGCTGTCAGTGGAGAGCGGTGGAAGGGATGGGTGCAAAATTGTGGGGGCCCAAAATATTGTAATTATTATTTTTATTTCAGCAATTTATTTGCCCTCAAAATTTTAAGTTAGGTGTCTTAAAGATGGAGTGCTGTGATTTTTTTAATTTTTGTCCAGTTTTTCATGTGTTTATGAGGTGACAGTACTTCATTATACCCCTCTTCCTGGAGGCTGAAACCTTGACAGTCAAACGTGCCAATGAAAAAAACTGTGATATAGTGACATCACAATATCATCCCCTCCCCTAACCCCTCCCCTTTATCATACAACAACAGCTGTGGGTGCGGCTTCAGTTCAGGTGGATCACCACCCATCAGGCAATTTATTTTATTTTATTATTATTTAACCAGTAAAAAACACATTGAGACTGTCTCTTTTACAAGTGGGAACTGGCCAAGAGGCAGAAATAAAATCACACTTCAATGCTACATCGTACATGTCAATATATACACTAAATCTCCAAAATGGTACACTATTAGTAACCGGGCGCAAAATATGTGCTCAGAGCAAATACACAATGTAGAATATAAACAGATCAGGTCAATCATAGCTTCAAATTGACATATTGGTTGTTCATTTTGACCCACCAGTTTTGGAGATATGGCTTATAGAGTAATGTCTTGCAGAGAAACAGCGAGTTGAGAAAACAGGCTTGAAAGGTTCACTTCTGTGGACTCTAACATTACACCTAGCTACATGTTTAAGCATTTATTTCATATTTACATGCGGCGACATTTATTTCAGACATGCTCTAGTATGTGAAGAGTCTGCCTGTGCTATTAACTCATTTTGGATAAAAAATACATAAATTCAGTTCTTCTCCTGAAAAGCGGAGGCTGCACGATGACAGGCTCTCAGTCAAATCTGGTCACATACAGTATATTGTGTTAAGTTACAGTGTTGTGGAGTCATGGTGGCTATTTACAACCACAAGCAGCAGCTAAAGTCCTTGTCATGTCTGTCTGTCTATCTATCACGGTGATCCGTTCTCGCTTGTGTCGTTATCGTCCACACAGTGCTAGTTGCGTGCCCAGGAACAGAGGTCTTGCAGCAGATTCTGTTTCCAATTTTCCGAACACGCTGGCCTTGCAGCCAATGAGGAGAAAGTGAGACTAATTGCAGGGTCTGAAGATAGATCAGCTGCGCTGCAATAGATATAAAAACAAATAGATGCCTCATTGGCCGCTGCAGTTCGTTTAGGGGGGAACAATTTACACTCTGGGGCGGAAGTGCGCCGTAAGTGTGGAAGGCATGCTACACCTGTATGCTACAATTTACAATTTGCAATTTAGGCATTTAGCAGACGCTCTTAATCCAGAGCGATTTACATTAGGCAAGAACAAAAGTATGGGAATACATCACATATATAAAATGCATTTATCAAGAAACATGCGTAAGGCAAGCTAAGAACGTAACATAACATATCTATATAATGACACTATACATATTAACTATACATATATACTATACTATGCTATACATATGTACTATGATGTGCTATGACTACATACAATGCAATTATTGTGCTGTCTACATGACATGCTATAAGTCTGTTTCAAATGCTATCTAAGTCTAAAAAGTGCTATCTAAGGGGGTAGGATAAGTGCTATGGGCCATGATGGAGTCTGAAAAGGTGGGTCTTCAGACTACGGCGGAAGATTGGGAGTGATGCTGCAGTTCTGATTGCAACGGGGAGTGCATTCCACAGTTTTGGGGCCAGAAGGGAGAAGAGTTTGGTACATGTGGAGCGTTGTCCCGGTGTTTTTAGTGAGGGTACTTCCAGCTTTCCTGCGTTGGCTGATCTGAGTGCGCGGGAGGGTTTGTAGGGTTCAATGTTGCCACTCAATTGACTACTAGCCAATCACAGCACATCTTTTCCGGGACTTGTCAGACCCGAACGTCTCTGTGACGCACACGGAAGCTTGGCAAGCTTCCTCTCATGCTTCCGCTAACCGCTATGATTTGCAAGGAATCTCGGGAAAGCTTTGCCCCCTCTCGAGAACACACGCCCCAGAGTCGGAAGAGGCGTCTGCCTTTATGTGCGCTGCAGCCATGCCTAGCTGTGGGTGAGCTAGCTAAACCAAAGCCAAAGCACATGCATAATTTCTGCAGTGGAGATTAGATTACACAACAACCCTCATTTGGGATTTACACATAATGGGATTATTTGATTGCAAAAAATATGGTAATTGGATCCTTCTGCAGTTAACTGATAAAGAGATAAAATACTGTGATGGCTAATTGAATTACTCCAAAAACTGTTTGAAGGGAGGGAGACATCTAGAATAGAATTGATTATAGACCCCAAATGTTGTATCACAGCTACAGATGACAATAATGACAGTCTAATTACTTGTCGAAAGGAATAATGTCCTGTTGTTCATTTTCTATAGATTGTTGAGGGATTGTGCAAAGTAATCAAGATAGCATATACTTTCAGTACTCAAGTTTACCACTTGAGATTACATTTTGAAAATAAGAATGTATTGGGAGATCCTAATAAATTCTCCATTTGTCTCTAATCTCTAGCTTATATGAGGGTCACCTTTGCCTAAACAGCTTCAGTCATGTGCTAATTAGTGGGCATACTCTGCACAGCTGCAGTAGCTCAGTACAAGGCTGAAGGCTGTACTGTATATGCCCAACATATCTCTTTCATTTAATTTAATCTTTGCTTGAGGATTAGGAGAAAACTACTGTACTGTCCCATTATTCCATCTTGTGGTGATGAGGAACACTCACAGCCCTTGTGTAAAACATTTCTAATTGGCCCATTTGTTCAGAACCCCTGTGAACACCGTCGACATATGGGGATTGTCAGGAAAGCAATTGAATGCATAATTGGCAATGGTTATATCCATGAGAAATATGAGACGTTGTGCAAATTCCTGGTAATATGACGTATACGACATAGGACAAGCATGCAGCAGTCGAAGAGGGACGAAATATCCTCTACTTAACTAAATGTTTTGCACCTTTATCAATAGGACATGCTCTGGCATTTAATTTGCTGAATTCTCTATTCAAAATGGCTTAATAAAAATGTAATACATTAATACATTCAGATCAAATGTAATATGTTTCAAATGTAAACGTGTTGGTTCAGCGCTGCTCCAACTATATAGTTGCTTTGAATTGTCCGGCTCAGTAAGTTACTCAATGAAATAAATTATTTTATGAGGTGATTACACATTTTGCATGAAAATCGAACTTAACAAAAAGTTAAAAACTATGGAAGGGTAAAAATAGGCTAGGCTGACCTTGGTACACTGTGAGCAAGAGAGCTATATTGAATATTGACAATACTATTATACGTAATGTATAATAGTGGGCGGCAGTGGCCCAGGGATAGAGCGGCCGGATGGGAACCACAAGGTTCCCATGGCTCCCCCAGAGTTAGTGTCGAAGTGTCCTTGAGCAAGACTCTGAACCCCTAATTGCTCCCGATGTGCAGGTTGGTGCCTTGCAGGGGTGTCACATGGTATCTGAAGGTGGGGGGGGTGATGAGTGTGGGGAGGGGAGAGGGGACGATGCCCGTGCTGCACTGAATTTGGCGTTTTATAAAAAAAGATTGTAGGTAGTAGGTACTAGGTATAGGCATGCTTTGGCTATAGGCATAAATGTCACAGTCGCCGTTCAATCAATCTTAAATAGGCCAATAGGCTTTCATATCTAGGAAACAGAGTTGTTGCTGACGTCCGAGTGGAAAAATGAAAATGAAATCAATCTGTGAGAGTGGGGCTGTCGCAACGTACTCACAGTGAATGGTGGTGACGCGCCTGGTGCCTTGCATGGTTTCCTCTGCCATGGGTGAGAATGGGTGTGTGAATGGGTGAATGTAATGTGTGTGTGAATGGGTGAATGTAATGTGTGTGTGAATGGGTGAATGTAATGCACAATCTATGTAAAGCCCCTTGGATAAATGCGCTATAAATGCACCATTTACCATTCAACTATGAAAATCTTTCTTTCTTTCTTTCTTTCTTTCTTTCTTTCTTTCTTCCTTACTTACTTTACTGGGGCGAAGTCTCTTTATTATTTGGCCTAGTAATAGGGAGAGTTACATTGTGTTGTCAAATAAGGGGAGAACTGGAGCAGACTGGCCCATTCCAGGGATCCAATTAAGGTGCATGGTCCTAATTGGAGTCGACACTCGTGTCAGGCCTGGTGGGCGCGCTGATACGCTATACCTCTCCTTGATAGGATTCCTGCCCCTTCGCATTTACCAGGAGCCATCAGCTGCATGGGGGAATTGGTGGTAAATCAGTGGCTTCCTCCCACGTTTAGCCTCCATTTGGACCACAAAAAAAGAAAAAAGAAGGCGTGAACTGCATTATCACCACTGCATCAGCCCCCCCCCCCCCCCCCCCCATCCCCCCCATCCCCCCCTTCTACCACTCAGTGACTCGATGCCTGCTCTCTCTCTCTCTCTCTCTCTCTCTCTCTCTCTCTCTCTCTCTCTCTCTCTCGCACGCACGCACGCACGCACGTACGCACGCACGCACGCACGCACGCACACACACACACACGCGCGAGCACACAGTGCCGGTGACAAAATGAGGGCATCACTGATGACAGTCTAACAAGTGTATACTCCATGAACAGCCCACCATTTTCCATCATCATGTTATATTCCACCACCTGGAATCAAATAATCTCCGCAGTCATCACAGAAGCAAAATGGGGTTCAGGGGAGAAGAGCACCAAAAGTGGATTGCGTGCTTTTATGGGTGTCTTGCATGATTGAGCCGCAGATAAGCCAGATTACTTCCTTCTTTTTTTTTTTTCTTTTTTTTTAAACGAGATACAATGCCGGGTGTTCTCCGTGGAAAATCTCGACAGTCAAGCATAGGGGATTTATCTCGGGGAGACAATATCGCCCTGTCTCAGTGTCATGACCTTTTGGATTTTTTTCCGTCTGATTACCTCTCTCACAAAGCTCCCCGTTATTTACTTTATATAAAGTATAGAGACAAGGAGCTGTTCAGAACCCTCAGCCGAGCTGATCGAGCCCTGTGTCCATCCATCCATCCATCCATCCATCCATCCATCCATCCATCCATCCATCCATCCCACAGCTATCCTCCCAGGGCCGACCGACAGGGGCTGTTTGGAGACGAGGCATTCAGGATTTTCCAGGGGCTCGTGACAGCCCTGGGTTCTTGGGAGGGACACAGAGCCCACACCTGTCAACGCAGGACATCATCCGTCGGCCGGTGAGGAGATCCAATATGAAAGGCACTACTCTGCCCAGTGCTGCCTGCATGGGAGGTTTTTCCCCCCACAGCTGGCACTGTTTTGGGGACACTAGTGTCCAGACAGTTACTAATGACCCCTGTCTGCCACCGGCCGCTGTCCAGCTGAAGAATGGCTGGGTCAGGTGCCCATGCAGTCACAGAAAGAGAAAAGTATGGAGCCCCGGATCGATTGGCTATTGAGAGAGAGAGAGAAATAGAGGGAAAAAATGCTAGCATTTAAGCATTTATAGCAGTAGGGGTTTTGAACCCTTTTTGTATCAAGGTCCATTATTTATTCGCCATTTGAGACACGTACGGACCACCATTTGATGAGAGTTACCCTCTCAGACCCTGGGTGCATACTTAGTTTAGACTAGTCATTGGTTAGACATATAAGGTTGGTGAAGGGTGCGTTAAGACGACCGGATTAAGGTTGGTGAGGGGTGCGTTTTATAATATTTTGTTGTCGTTTGATTCCATGCTGTATTCATGTGATATACCATAGGAGAGACAACAGGCAAACGTTGATCAAAATAACAATTCTTCTACATTCTCAAATTGTGTAGACTCACTGTGTAGACTCATCTTGAGAACATAAAATGAAACCAAAAGATCTATAAAGGGTTCATTTGGTACCAACTCTCCATCATTTGGCTGGGGACCACCTGGAATCCCCTCAAGGGGTCCCCGGACCACTGGTTGAAAACCACAGATTTATAGCATTTAAGAAAGATTCTCTCTCTCAATGGCCACTACGAGGCACCGTAGAAAAGGGTGGGGGACACACAAAAACAAACAGGAAGAAACAAGAAATGATCACATAGTGATATTTGTCAGGTGAAAGAAGCGCTGTCTCCGTTGTGTTCTCCCCCCCCCCCCTCCATATTAGTATGATTATTATTTTAGTAACGTGTATGTTTGTGTGTCACAACAACCTTGTGCCTCGCGGCCGTTGTTTGCGTTCGTTTCCGACGTTGCGTGGTTCAATGACTGTGTTTTGTTGTGGCTTTGCATTGGCTGCGCTGCGCTGTTTCAGCCGCGTTTGGTGTTAAATAAATGGAGCGTAGCCTGCGGAGTTAGTTCATGCAGACATACTCGAGGGGGTTCATGCCATGCTCAAAGGCGCATACTATACTCAAGGGGTTAACATGCTGCATTACTATGTGGGTGTGCAAGTCCCACACGTCATTCGCTGATGTGGCAGTCAGCTGACCAATTGGGCGGGCTACTTAAGCTCACCAGTCTATACTCTTCCTGCCTTCCTCTGCATATGGTTCCTGGTTGTTATGTGATGTTTGCTCCCACCACCACCCCAGCACCACCGGTGGCCGTGGGCTCTGTTATTTACGTTCCCCATGGGGGTTTATTGTATATCTATCTCCCTGCTCTTAATGTTTTACGATGGTGTTTAATCGCGCTGAGCAGGGAGAAAATGCAGCAGAGCCGAACGCCAAGTCTAATATCGTATGCACACTTGTATTCTCATTCTATAATAAATATTGGTTAAATCTATTTGTGAGTTGTCTGACTGAACTGTAGTAGTATGCGCCATGTCGGGTTGAGCTCTTCCTTCCCTGTCACCCTGTGAGTGTGACTGTGATCATGCTGCTGCGTAGCTCTGCACTGTCTGTCTGCAGCCTGTGTGGCTGCCAGGGATAGTTGCCTCTCCCCTTCCCATTGGCCAGAAGCTGTCCCATTGGCTAGAAGCAGCCAATCACGACTAGGTGGTGATCTTGTCGTCTACATTTCGGGTGCGTTCGGAAATACCGCACCAGAGCGCACTCGCCTATTAGTTTGCATTGCACAGTGTGCTCAGTGCGCTATTTCCAAACGCGCCCATCATGAGTATTCACTAGTCAGGTTTCACCTGACAAAAAGGAGCAAAAAATAAAAAATGTAATTAAAGGGAAAAATATGCTTGCATCTACCCTCCCTGCCAGCTTCAAGAACTCTGCATCTTCAAACAGCTGGAAAAAGAATATGGTAACAGACAACCTGTCTTCCTCTTTTTGTTTGTCTCTGAATTATTAATGGGAACACCATTTCCCATGAGCCACGGCACTGGCGTGTCTTTAATGGTTTGTCTCTTTGACTTTTTTTCTTTTTGGAGATGGGTTATTTTGGTGGCATGCAGAATGTCACCACCCTGGGAAAGATTACTTACCTTACGACCTTAATTACCAAATGTTCACTTAATGTTCTAATCATGTATACTATATTAGGCTACTTAAATACCATTTAGTTTTTTTTACATTTTGGACCAAATGGCCATTGCTGAAGACGAGCGTGAATTATTAATTTGCCGTGTGAATCTAATTATTCTTCTTCAATGGAAGGTGTGCGTCTTTGCCTTTTTCACAACTGGGAGGGGGGAAACTGTTAGGAAATCAGCTGTCTACACAGCTGTCTACACACTTCTGAGCAGCGGGGGCGGGGTTTATCTGGGGTTCTGAGCAGCAGGGGGCGGGGTTTATCTGGGGTTCTGAGCAGCAGGGGCGGGGTTTATCTGGGGTTCTGAGCAGCAGGGGGCGGGGTTTTCCTGGGGTTCTGAGCAGCGGGGGCGGGGTTTTCCTGGTGTTCTGAGCAGCGGGGGAGGGGTTTATCTGGGGTTCTGAGCAGCAGGGGGCGGGGTTTTCCTGGGGTTCTGAGCAGCAGGGGCGGGGTTTATCTGGGGTTCTGAGCAGCAGGGGGCGGGGTTTTCCTGGGGTTCTGAGCAGCAGGGGTGGGGTTTATCTGGGGTTCTGAGCAGCAGGGGGCGGGGGCGGGGTTTTCCTGGGGTTCTGAGCAGCGGCAGCAGGGTTTTCCTGGAGCTGCGGTGGGTTCCATTGACTATATGCAGACCGCCGGTCATCTTGCTCCACCTCCAAATTTAAACACTCATCATCTGCAAGGAATGTCTAGTCTTGACAGAATAGCTCATAACATGTCTACAGTGGATTTTTATGAAACAAATACCTTGCAGATAGACATGCTACATGAACGGGCAAAAACCGCCCGCCTGCAGTTCCAGCTTTAGCCAGTAGCTTCAACAAATTGGCCAGCCACTCTGGGGGCTTCATACTAACCACTGCCAAGTGAAGGCCTTGCGTGCACACCTGGAGCGAGTTTGTAATTAGGTCAGCTGAGGGTTTTAGAGCTTCTGCCAGAGATTGAGTAGTGTCTGGTTTTGGGGCAGAGTGAGAGCAGGAGTGTGTGTTGGGAGAAGCACCCCCTCCCGCCCCCAAAACCACCTCTTCTCGTGACTAGATTAAGCCAGACTAAATCTAAATATAAGATTTAGAAACTTTTAGTGTTTCTAGCAGTGGCGTGCACAGCCCCTTCCCTTTTGGCAATGTGCCCTTTCTTATTTTGTACAGTTACACTGTACAGTATGTGGACCATGGTGACTTTGATCAATTCTTGATATTATTTCGGCCCCACAATCTATAAATCTCACACTATTAAGGCAACCGGCCGGTTCCATGCGCTGCACAAAGTGCCCTTTTTTTCCACTTGAGCACCTGCCCCTCTAAATGTCTGTGCACGCCACTGGTTTCTAGTAAGACTAAATCATAATTGCCCAGACTCTTCTTCAACAAAGATGGCGAAAGCAAACATTCTTTGTTCTGTACATAAGTGTATTATATTATACATACAATAGTATGGTACAAACACTGAAGTCCTTAAATCAGAAACCTGACTGTTACACTTAAGCAATATTACACGAGAGGCATTATAATGGCACGCCTGCGTTGCTGCAGGAACGAGCCAAATGCCAAAAGCCAAATTCCGTAAGCATACAAGTTACCCTTAAAACTAAGATAATAATTTTTTTTATTGACAGATGTAGCCACTACGACCACAAATACAAATGTCCCAAGAAACTAGGTAGCCTAGCCACCCACTGCACCCAGTCTGCTGCGATCTGGGAGAACAGACCAGCTGAATTCTTTGTTAGGTATTCCAAGATGCTGGTTTAAGGCACGGCTAGAAGGCTGCATGTTTCAACCAATCAGATTGCTTCCTCGAAACGACCTGTTGTGTTGTATACTCGTGGATAAGAACGAGATGCATGTCCTTTAACATTGAGACTGCAAATGTGCCAATTGAGTTCCATTTGAATTAAATTAAACAGAGGATTTTAGTGTCCACAAAATCACTCCAGGGATCCCATTCACAATCCGATAAATAATATCCAATTCATAATCAGAATCTTGAAAAGGCCTGATATCCTGCCCTGTTGTAACACAATTAACCATAAATAGTTCAGTGCTAATTTGAGCAGCTCAGTGGTGTTCTACAACTGAAACCAGCTTGATGCACCGGTTCGACCAGGCAAGATATATCATAGAATGATAAAGCACAGAGACATATTATGCTTAACCGTTAAACGTTCGCTCTGAAAGAATATATACCTATTCAAAGATTTGTGCCGCATTTTTATGATTTTTCAAAAATAGCAGACCTACAAGTTCATAGCGCGCCACTCGGTGGCGCGCTATGAGCTTGTAGATCTGCTATTTTTCAATAGCTAAAGTATAACAGAATGCTTGAAACACCAAAAGGAGTTCCCGCCCAAAATGGGTTAAAAAGCATATGTAAAAAGTGGATTTTATAAGTTGAAGTCTGTTCCCTACAAGAATAAAGTAATTATCATCAGTTACTTACTTAGGCCCGTCGCTCCCAGTGGAGCATAGGCCATCTACGACTCTTCTCCATCCAACACGGTTTTGGGCTATCCTTTCTGCCTCCCGCCAGCTGATTCCCTGTCTCTTCAGCTCCGCCTCAGTGTCCCGCCTCCAGGTGTTTTTGGGTCTCCCTCTCTTCCGCTTCCCCTGGGGATTCCACGTCAGGGCCTGGCGAGTGGTGCTGGTTGTTGGTTTCCTCAGTGTGTGTCCTATCCAACCCCACTTTCGTCTCAGGATCTGCTTCTCTACCAGTTCCTGCCTTCCTCTCAGCCACAGTTCCTCATTCCTGATTTTGTTCGGCCATCTGATCCTAAAGATGCGTCTCAGACTGTTGTTTATAAAGGTCTGTATCTTCTGTAATGTTCTTTTCGTCATTCTCCACGTCTCTGAACCGTAGAGAAGGACGGATTTTACATTTGAATTAAAGAGACGCACTTTAGTTGCTGTGGCTATGTCCTTGGAGGACCAGATGTTTTTCAGAATAATGAAGGCTGTCCTGGCTTTGCCTACTCTTGCTATGACATCACTGTCTGTTCCACCCTGCTTGTCTATGATGCTGCCTAGGTAAGTGAAGGAGTTGACTTCTTTAATGGGTTCGCCTCCTACTGTGACTGTGTTGTTGGTAGAGGTGTTGATTGTTATTATGTTGGTCTTCTTCCTGTTTATTCTAAACCCAGTCCCAAGGGATGTAGTTGCTAGCCTGGTTGTCTTGTCCTGTATTTGGTTGTGTTTGTGTGACAGGAGAGCCAGATCGTCAGCAAAGTCGAGGTCATCTAGTTGTGTCCATAGGGTCCACTGTATGCCATTTTTAATTCCTTTTGTGGTGGTCTTCATAATCCAGTCTATGGCTATGAGGAACAAAAATGGCGATAGGAGGCATCCCTGGCGCACACCGGTCTTGACCTCGAAACTCTCGGACAGTTGGCCTCCATGTACAACTGTGCATGATGTTCCTTGATAGGTGTTGTGAATCAGGGTGATAATCTTCTCTGGGATACCGTAATGCCTCAGCAGCTTCCACAGAATCTCTCTATCCAAACTATCAAAGGCTTTTTCATAGTCTATGAAGTTTATAAATAATGGAGAGTTCCATTCGATGGATTGCTCTACAATGATGCGGAGGGTGGCGATTTGGTCCGTACAGGATCTGTTGCTCCGGAAACCTGCTTGCTGGTCTCGGAGCAAGGGGTCAACTGCTGCACTCATTCTGTCCAGTATAATTCTATTGAGCACTTTTCCCGGTGCCGATAGAAGCATTATTCCTCTGTAGTTATTACAGTTTGTGAGATCTCCCTTTTTTGGTAGTTTGACGATGATCCCCTCTTTCCATTCTTCTGGAATCTTCTCTTCCTCCCAGATCTTGGCGAAGAGGCTATGAAGCATGTCCACCGTAGTCTTCAAGTCGGCCTTGATGGCTTCTGCTGGAATTTCGTCTGGTCCTGCTGCTTTTCCCTCCTTCGTTAGGAGGATAGCTTTCCTGATCTCTGCTTTACTGGGTTTGTCGCAATTTATTGGCAGAACTTCCTCTGCTGGTGTAATGTCCGGTGGGTCTGTTGGGGCAGGCTGGTTCAGTAGATCTTTAAAATGTTCGGCCCATCTTCTCCGCTGGTCTTCAGTTGTTGTAAGTGAGTTTCCCTGCTCGTCTTTTACCGGTTTGTCTGTCTGTTGGAACTTGCCTGCTAACTTCTTAGTGATCAAATAGAGGTCTCTCATGTTTCCTTGCCCTGCCGCTGTTTCTGCTTGTTTTGCTAGGTTGTCGATATGATCTCTTTTATCCTTCTTGATGCTTTTCTTTACCTCCTTGTTGGCTTGTGTGTATTCCTCCTGCGCTCTTGCTTTTGCTGATCTTGTTTTGCTTGTGTTCTGTTTCTCTTTCCTCTCCTTTCTTTCTTTCAGTTTCTGGAGTGTTTCCACAGAGACCCATTCCTTGTGTTTTGTCGTCTTCTTCTTCCCCAATATTTCATTGCATGTGTCCTGCCACAGCTTCTTTGTGTGTTGCCAATGCGTCTCTACATCCATATCTGCTTCCTGTTCCTGTAGTACCTGGTACCTGTTGGTGAGACTGATCTGGAATCTGCTCTGTATTTCTTTGTTCTTGAGAAGTCCGACGTCGTATCTTGTTCTTGCACTGGTGTTTGTGGTGTACTTCTTCAGGCGTAATTTTAGGATTGTCAGCACGAGGTGGTGGTCTGAAGCCACGTCTGCCCCTCTCTTGACTCGTACATCTTGTACTGACCTCCTGAACTTTCTATTGATGCATATGTGGTCTATTTGATTTTCTGTGACTTGATCTGGAGATCGCCATGTGGCCTTGTGGATACGTTTGTGGGGGAAGATGCTGCCTCCTATTATCAGTTGGTTGAGGGAGCACAGATCTGCAAACCTTTCCCCGTTTTCATTCATCTGCCCCAATCCATGTATGCCCATGATGTCTTCGTATCCCATGTTGTTGGCTCCTATCTTGGCATTGAAGTCACCCATGAGGATGGTGATGTCTTTTTCTCTCTGTCTGTCAAGTACAGCCTGCAGTTGTTCATAAAAGTTGTCTTTCTTCTCCTCTTCGGCGTCGTTTGTCGGAGCGTAGCACTGAATGATGGATAGTCTGATGTTGTCCTTCTTAGTGGTGAACTTGGCGGTGATGATTCTTGGGTTCACTGGTTCCCAACCAATGAGGGAGCGTTGTGCCTCTAGGGCCAGCATCAGGGCCACCCCTTCCGTGTGTGGGGCACCTTCTTCTGTATGCCCTGAGTAGAGCACCATCTCCCCAGAAGCCAGCCTCAGCTGCCCTGTCTGCAGCCACCTTGTCTCACATAAGCCCAGGAGAGAGATGTTGTAGTTCCTCATCTCTTGTGCTACCTGGATCGTCTTCCCCGTTTCATACATGGTCCTGATGTTCCATGTGGCCATTCTAGTGGATTTCCTGGGGGATAGGAGGGGGGTCGGCCTTCCAGCTTCCTTTCGGCTTTCACTGCAAGGCGTCATAGGCCTCCTGTGTGGGAGCCCTTCCTCTCCCAGGTCCGGTTGGTTTCAATTTGTCGTAGATGCTTCTGTAACGTACTTTTTTTTTCTAGGTAGGGGTGTTGGCCCTACGCAAACCCATTTAACCTCTTGGGTGAGGTGGTCCAATTTGTCTCACCTCTACCCTTTGACCTGTCCAGCATGGGTGACCCTGCCAGGTGCCCATGCACCAGCTGGCATAGCTCTCTGGGTCATTGAGGTACTCAAGCCACCACCCCGCGGCAAGGGATGGACCGTGTGGCGGAAATTATCATCAGTAATGCCCAGTAATCATGCAGGCCAATCAAGCAACATTTTGGCAGAATCAAATCTCAAATGATTGATAGAATTAATTATGCTTTTTGATTAACTAAAGTAAAGTTGTTCTGAGTTAGTGTCCATATATATTGCAATACGAATGTAGCCTGGCTCCAGCCCCTGAGACCCCCTGAAAGCCACGCCCATTAAAAATAAATGTTCTGGCGAGTGAAACAAAATGAAAATTCAGTGTCAGGCTAATTACGAATGCAGACATGGCTCTGATTATCTTTGGGAAACCAGACATTGCTGCAAATTATGTTGGCCCTGTTCACAGACGGTGCAAGGTGCACCTAATGTGTCGATGTTTATTAGTCGACAAGATATAGCATTAATCTCTGCCAAGAGATTCTTGCATTTAGCCACGTGTGTGTGTGTGTGTGTGTGTGTGTGTGTGTGTGTGTGTGTGTGTGTGTGTGTGTGTGTGTGTGTGTGTGTGCGTGCGTGTGTGTGGGTGTGCGTGTGTGTGTGTGTGTGTGTGTGTGTGCGCGCGTGTGCGCGCGTGCGTGGGTGCGCGTATGTGACTGTATGTAGATATTAGATAATCTCGTTTATGACTCGGCCGATCAGCGTCATATTAGTTGTGCACCCTGCCAGCTGGCCAAGGACGTTAATTTCAGAATATTTTCCAAATCAGCCAATGATAACTACCGGTCATCATTTTTATGTATTACGCATGTAATTCACTGGCAACAAATTGCCAAGGCTCAGCACTGCAATTACAAAGTCCCAGTTAGTGTATAAAACGGAATCAGTCACAAGATTGGCCAAATGATGTGTCACGTCGTCAATGTTTATTTAACTGCTGCCCTAAAAGAAACATTAAAAGTCCATACGCTTGGCTAGCATTTGATTTTTGTTAAGAGTGCTTTAAACAAACATTAAAAGTCCATAGACTTGGACAGGGCCTCTACACCAGAGAGATGGAAAACCCTGAAGCTGCAGGGTGAATTAGCCGTCAACGCTGAGTGGCTCTGACGGAGAGATACACCATCGGGAAGAAATAACCGCGGAGCACCAGGGCGGACGTATTTGATGTAATCGGAAGCGATACGGAAGGGATCCCTTTTGTCGCGTCCACGGAGAACAGAAATGCACATGGCACGAGCATTATGACCAAGTCATCAGTCGTGGTCATCATCATCCATCCAAGAGCCCCCACCCTAGGAGGCACACTTAACAAAGTACAGTAACGCTCCGGCTCAGCGCTCCTTAATGCAAAGGGCAGATGTCATATTATGATGGTAAATGTCTCCCGATTTCTGCCGATTGGGCTATGAGTTAATGATAATTCCTTGAGGGTTATTGTTGTGGGAGAATGTTTGTTTTTGTGCGGGATTATTATTATTATTATTTTTGCCTGCACCAACATGTAAGGATCTCCCATTTATAGTCTATTATACCACAGGTCGTTTCGAGGAAGCAATCTGATTGGTTGAAACGGCCTTCTAGCCGTGGGTTAAACCAGCACCATTCACCACCTAATCAAAACAAATAATTCAGCTGCTCTGTTTTCCCAGAGCGCTAGCAAACTCGGTGGCTAGGCTAGCTAGTTTCTTGGGACATTTGTGGTCGTATAGTGACTACATCTGTCATTAAAAATATATATTTTTTCAGTGATTTTCTTAGTTTTAAGAGTAACTGTTGCACTTCAGTGATGCTTGCGGAACTCGACTTCGTCTCGTTCCTTACCGCATCACTGTCGTGGCAATAATCAAGTTAAACCACACCCTCTCGTGTAATATTGCTTAATTAGTCACTGTGGTTTCATTCGCACACTGTTTTTTTCCTTCGTTCTACTCTTTCCTGTTTTTATCTAGTTAGGCCTACTGTACATAAATACTGTATGGAGCTGCCTTTTGCAGCCACAGTCTGGTACTATTGGCCACAGAGGAACTCCTCGGCTGTAGTCGAGGGGATCTCCACATGAATCCCAGTGTCCCTATTCTGGGGCGAACAACGGGCGGAAATGTTGTAGAGTGAGAACAGGAGGGGGCCTATAGTATTGCCCTGGGGGACTCCAGTCAACTAAGTGTTTAAGTGGGGAACCTTGACAGCAGCGGCATTGTTTGTTTTCCCCAGCTAAGATCTGCCAATTTCTTAGACTTTTAAGCCACCATACTATGCCCCTATATGAGCTAATCATCGCAAAAGACATGGGATTTGAATGATTTGTCATGGAGCATATATTATTTAGATTATAGGTCATCCGAATTTGAGCTCATGGTGTAAAAAGGAGGAAAAACCTAATCCAGGGAATTAATCCGGCAGACACCTCCTATCTGCACGTTTCATCTTTTTTTATGTTTTGTCCATAATCATCAAGCTCATGACAACTTGTCGCAGATTGGCTATTTTCACAATTTTATACATGTTTTTAAAATAATAATAAAACAAGGAACTGTCTTGGACATACTGGGTTTCCAACCGACAGCAGCAACACGATGATTCATTATGATGAGACATGATGCATGATGTCATTTGCCCTCCCTGGGTCTGCCTGCTCACCATCTAATATAGAGCCTCTCAACTAGAGACACACTACATACTATACACAAGCCATCTGTTTACTCAACGCCCTGCTTATGCTACCAGTCACTTCCAACGTTACTAGTTCAGAACAATGTTACCAGCAAAACATGATTAGTATCAACAAAATATCATGTAAAAGCCAACAGCCGATGTTGTGATCGGCTACTGAAAATGCAAATAGGACGCCTCGACGCTCGTTCTACATTGTCTTTAATCGACAAAATGCAAATCGATTTTTATTATGAATTATGTTTTTGCGTGGTGGTTCCCTCTCGCGTATTTTTATCCAGTGATCAAAGCTCAATCTGCAAATGGATTGATTTATCTGTCGACTCGAGGCAGCACACCGTAGCCTCTTTGCAGCATCACCATTTTCCCCACTTGCATCAATCATGCTTACGTCCCATAATGCAATCAAAAGCTTAATGGCGGACACGGCCCAGGCAGCACAATGCTGATGCGGGACATTTTTCTTGCTTGCATAAGTGGACATGTAAATAAGTGAGTTAGGGTCATCACAATGTAGAGATAGTTTGTGTGTGCGTGTGTGTGTGTGTGTGTACACATGCGTGCGTGCGTGCGTGCGTGCGTGTGTGTGCATGTGCATGTGTGTGTGTGTGTGGCTATTTGTGTGTGTACAGTTATGTGCTGTGCTGTCACTGTGCTGTGTGAGTGCATGCATGCATGCATGCACTCACACAGCGTCCGTGTGTGCGACGTGCATGTTACATAATTATGTATATAACAGATATTGTGGATACGTGTGGCATAGCATAGCAGGTGAGCTCGTGGTGATAGGCATCATACAGACTGGGTTATATTCATACATACATTTATATCATCACCGTCGGGCAGCAACGTCGTATCTCCACATTTCAACTTTTTATGCTTTTTCAACCCGTAAAGGACTTCATCATGCAAGTAGTAGTAGCGGAAATAGCTGATCTATACATACAAGCTCACATGTCGCAATGACACTTTGTGAGCTTGTAGATCAGCAATTTTCACTTTAGTTTTTTATGTAGTTGTGTTCAATGTATAGTTCAGGAGTAGAGACCACCCTCTGCTTATCACGGCCACTCCCCGTTCTCAATCACTTCCCTATATCTACCACACTTGCCCTCACTTAACCACTCCCCATTCACAATCACCTCTATCCACTACACCTGCCTACACTCACCACAGCCGATCCTTGCTGCAATCACCACTCAGCCGGCTTGTTTGACCCAAACATGGGTCGTGCAGTGCTGCGCTTATAGATCGGTTATTTGTACTAGTCATTGCATTCAAATTCATCATCCTCCTCCACCCCAACCTCCTCTTTCCTCCTCGATTCTCACTCCTCCTTCTGTCTCTATTTCTCTAGGAATCCAGGCAGGGCAGTTGACGGAGCAGAGACGACCGACCACTCCCCGAGTAGAGCAACGATGGCCGTCAGGCTCCCGAGACTTCCCCCTCCACCCTGAGTCTCACCCTAACCTTGGGTTCTTACTCGTGAAATCATAATAAAATGGAAGGCTTTTGGACATATGAGGTTTCCACCCGACATCAACGCTATGTGTGAACATGTGTGACCGTGTGTGGAGATGGCAACGTCAGCTCCTTATCGATTAGGTTCCTTCCACTTTGCGGGGCACATGGGACAGCACGCCTGCCAGGGTGACAGGTGTCCTTGTCAGCCTAATTTCTTTTTCTCTGCTTTTCTCCCCCCACCCCCCCACCCTCCTTCTCCTGCTCGTTTCATCACAGGGACGCACGGCACCCCAGAGGGTTGCACAGACACGTGACGGGCGTTCCCCATGGTCGATATGGAAGACGCAGAAAGAGAGGTGGAATAGAGAGACACCTGCCATACGCACGTGTTTGTATTACTATACTTGTGAGGACAAAAATTGTATGTTATGTGGACCAGGAAAAAATGCTCCTAATGGTGCGTTCACACACGGGCAGATGCAAAGATACAGGGCCAAGCTACATCCGACGTTTGTAGCTGCTGCTGCAAAAGAAAAAGGCTACAAAGCTACAAATTGAAGCTGAGCTGGGTTCAACTTCCAGATGCAAAACTACAAAGCTACAACTGTAGCTGCAATTTTTTTAATTTATTCCCCCTCCTCACTTTTTTTACCTTGTTCTGGCTGACAAAAACATGCAGCGTCTTCTTCTAGTCCGTTTCCGTTGTTTCCAATGCATATAAATAATGCCTAGATTCAAAAGGGCTCGCAGTTGAGACTCCATGCTGGATTGTTTGTCAATCTCCGCCGCGCCTCCGACACACATCACTACGGACACACGCTTGATGACTTCAACGACCGCTTTTACAAAGCGACAAATATGCTGTGATCTTTGCATCTTTAAGCATAACATGCCCTCATGTGCAACATCACAATGTGTCCTGGTCTCTATACTGCCTCCCCCTGGTCAGCCGGGGCGCCTGATGGAGGGTAAAAGGAACTGGTTGGAATAACGTGTTCCTTCCTCGCGTTACGTCCAACCGGGGAACCTCTTCTCTGTCACATGAAAAGAAGCAGCTTGGACTCCTCATGCATAGAAGGAAGCAGCATGAGGTCAGTCCGTTGCTCTCCCCAGGTTGGCAGAGGGAGTGTAGCACCCAGGATTACATTAGATAATTGACACTGAGTGAAAAAAATGGGTTGCAAAATCGTAGGATAAAAATTGTACACAAAAACTACTATACTTGTGGGGACGTTGTGGGCCCTCACAAGTATTGTAATACAAGTACACACACACACACACACGCGCGCACGTGCGCAATCCGCGCATGCCCACATCCACACACCAACGTACGGGTGTCCTTGCCGGACAGCCGGACGCGGCCGCTAACCCATGCACCACGTGCATGTGTCCTCTCACTCAGGAGGGTCAAGGTGAGCTTCAAGCTGACATGGATGGATGCAGTCCCAGAGGAGGCAGGTAGAGCCAGCAGTGGTGGTGGAAAAAAGTACTCAATTGTTTTACTTAAGTAAAAGTATCAATACTGCAATAATGTAGAAATACTCCGTTAAAAGTAAATGGGTTCAAAACTTACTTGAGTAAAAGTACAAAAGTATTGGTATCAAAATGTACTTAAAGTACCAAAGGTAAAAGTACTCATTGTGCAGAATGTCTCATTTCAAGTTTATGAAATGTATAAAAATCATTTGAAAATAGCAGATCTACAAGCTCACAATGCGTCGCGATGCGACGTATTGTGAGCTTGTAGATCGGCTATTTTCAAATGCAATGTGACGCATTGTGAGCTTGCACTCAAGTAAATCTACTTAGTTACTTTCCAGCCCAGGTACGTAGCCAGGCAGGAGGAAGAAGGGGGAGGAGAGGTAATCACTATATTCACCGTAAGTCTCTTTATTACGAGGATACGCTGCCATGATGCAACTCACTCATGCGTGAAATTGAAGAACTAACTGACACACTATGTTTTCATCTACCCTTTTTTATTTATTTGTTGTTGTCAGCTTTGCACAGTTCAATAATAAGTCTGACACGGTCCGGGCCGGGCGCTGGGGTAGGTATATAGGCTGTTGTTTTCTTTCATTTCCCTTTTCTTTTTGTCACTCCCATCAACTTTTTTTTTTGTGTTGTTGTTGCTTATCGTCAAGCCCCAACAGAGTTGTGTCCCAGGTGTGTGTCTTCCGGCTGGCAGACCCACACCTGGGACACAAATGAAAAGTTGCCTTTTTCAGGAAGGCTGGTATACTCTGTGTGATGGAGGTGCAGAGACCTTCCTTTGACGCGCTGCAAAAACTAATGTCAACTGGAGGATGGGCGATAAAGGGTTTGTTCTTTTTTTCCGGGGTGGGGAAGGAAGCGCTGTCAGCTAAAATGAATATCAGCGTGAGAGGACACAACAACAACAGCACGTCGGTCGTCGGTTCAATGGTCCTGATCCTGTGTCCTGCGTGGCAGTCATTCACACTGACACCGTTCAAATGCCACCGCGCACACTGACTTTATCGCTGGAATTATACCCAGCAAGCACGGTCAGGACCTGGACCAATTAGTGACGTCTCTATTGGGGCCAAATCAAGTCAAACCAACTAACCAAGACTATAGAGCGTCGTAGTCCCGCCCCCTACCATGGCCCAGGAAATGATTCTCCGTTCATTTTCCTCATAGACATTTCAGAAAGTATTTATTTAAAGAGGCTTACGCCGCGGACAAAGCCAACTCGAGTCGTGACAAATCATGACAACAAACAAACATTTTCGGGCCAAACAAAGAATTAGAAAACGGCAGGTTACAACACTTTTTTTGTTGTTTTTCTTCTATGTAATTATTTGTTTGGTCCAAAATATTGTGTGTGTTGTCATGATTTGTCACGACTCGAGTTGGCTTCGTACGACGCTTAAAAGGTCTTTAAATAAATACTTTTTGAAATGTCTATGGGAAAAATGCATTGGGATTCATTTCCTGGGCCTGGCGTCGTCATGAAAGGGGGTGGGACTGCGACGCTCTATAGTCAGATCTGGCCCAGAATATCACCTGATTTCAACCAACATAAATTCTGCCAAGTAAAGACGGACGTCCCTGGATGAATCAGAGAGACTCCGATCGAGGCCATTCAACTGAAGTCATATCATAACTATAGTCAGATGTGGCCCAGAATAAGCTATATTATTTCATCTGGTGAAGACGTCCTGGAAATGACGTAAAGATCATCCCCATATGGGCTGCGATCTGGCCTAGTCCTGAACGTCACCGGAGGACGTCATCATAACGTCATCATGACGTCATTTGGGTTGCTGGGTACTATGCATTCATCTGAATGAATGTACAGAGAGGCTACATACGTCTAAGAGGACTCAAGTCTGCACTCCAGGCGTCTGCCAGGAGTCGAGGCAACACCATTATTTATGTTCTGTTTGTTTCTCTTAATAAGGTCAAGTCAAAGTGTATCATCTTAGGCAGATTATAGTGGCTGACTGATTTAAAGGGGGGAGTTTGGGTCTGGACTAGTCCATAGACCACTGGGTCTGGTACTGATAACCGGTGACGCAAATTATCAACTGCAGATGTGTCTATGCCGAGTGCCAACAGTGATTTGTTTGCGTGTCGTGTACTCATGAAGGTTAGTTGAAATTGCGTACATATGTCAAGGTCATTTACTTTATTCCTTTAACTACCGGTAGATACAGTACACACTGAAAAAGAATGGCTCTTGAATGGTTCTATAGTCAATAGACAAAAGGTAGTTGATCCACGAAGAACCATCACCTACTATAGAACCATTTTAATGCTTGATTATTCTTTTTATCTTTATCTTTATTTTTATTATTTTTATTATTTGCATTATTAGTATCACTATTATTAGTATTTTGTTAGGTGTTTCAGTGCAGTTGTTTCTGGTCTTGAGAGCATCTTGGAGAGCATCTATGTTGTGTTGATGTTGTAAGTGTATTGTTCTGTGTCGACATGTTTAATGTATTGTTTTGTCTATGTACTGTATTCATTGTGTTGTGCCCGAGGACCCCCTCTAAAACGAGATGATACATCTCAAGGGGCTATCCTCTAAAGGAAATAAAATTTCAATATATATTTTATTTAGTGAATGGTTCTTCCTGTTCCTCATATGGTTCTAGAGATCCTTTTTTGTTAATGTGTAAGCCACGTGTGTAAAGAAAATGGCTGGTCCGGAATTCGCCTTTAAACCATATCTTAATAATAGACAAAATACATCATAAATAAATACTGAAACCAGATATAATCATTAAGGAAAGTTTATGCATGTACTATGTGTACTATATGTAAACTATTAATTTAAAATTTCCAGCCATTCAGTTGCAAAAATATATACTGTATATTTATAATAACAATAAAAAAAAACATTAATATATTTTTTAATAATCTGAAGACACCCCAAAATAAACCCCCCGAGGGGTCGCGACTCCCAGGTTGAGAACCCCTGTCTTAAGGGGTGAACATTCATCGAAAATAGCCTATCTATGAGCTCACAAGAAAACAACGCAAACGAAGCGCTTTGTGTGATGCTGAGAGACACCGGGTTTAAGTGGTTATGGGTTCTCAATTAAAATAAATGGTTCCTTATAAAGTGCCTCGGCCTGAAAGGCTTTTATTCTGGAAACAAAAATGGTTCTTCTCTCTATGCCTGGCTGGCATCACTCCAGGTTCCAGTTGGCACCTTTACTTTTCCTGTGTTTAACCCATTTTGGGGCGGGAATCCCTTTTGGTGTTAGCATTATGTTATGCCTTAGCTATTGAAAAATAGCAGATCTACAAGCTCATAGCGCGGCACCGAGTGCCGCGCTACAAGCTTGTAGGTCTGCTATTTTTGAAAAATCTTGAACATTTTTTTTTATCAAAGTTTCTTTATTCATTTTTCAAGTCACATATGAGTCAAAAATAGCATACAAAAATTGTTGAATTTTTTTTTACCCCTCCCTCCCCCCAGAGTTCCCGCTCTGAAAAAGCCACACACAGCGAACATTTTAACCCAACTCTTTGCTTCTGAGGGGTTCCTGGAATAACATATTTTCAGATGGGGGTCGGTGGCCAATTACATATCATTTTTGGGAGAAAACTGTCAGGATTTAGAAGACATTTTTAAAATGTTGACGTCAGGCCTAAATGTGTTTAAGAGTGGAAGGGGAAAAGGGAGAAGTCAGCATCTGTCTGATGCTCCAGTTTAAAACACTGCAGTAGGCCATTCAAAGACGTCAGCATTACCACAGACAGACTGGGGGAATAAATGTTGTGTGTATAATGACACTGGCAATCAAAACACCATTATTTCAAGAGACTGCTCTCCAGTTAATCTACCGCCGCTGTCGACGAGCAGAAACCTTGTATATCTCTGAATTTAACCCATTTACCTGAGACCAAAGTTTACAAAATACCTTCTAAATCCTGACAGTTTTCAGAAAAATCTATGTTTCTATGTCAGGTGTTTCTCGAACTATTCCATACCAAGGAACCCAAAAATGATATGCAATTGGCCGCTGACCTTCATCTGAAAATAATTATGTTGTTCCAGGGACCCCCCCCCAGTAGCAAAGATATGAGTGAATGAGCTGCGAAAGAATATATTGAAAGATTTGAACACATTTTCACGATTTTTCAAAAATCTACAAGCTACGAGCTTGTATATCTGCTATTTTTCAACAGCTAAAGTTTAAAATAATGGTTAACGTGAAGGTAACACAGATGCGTTCCAGGTCTTTTAAACCCATTATGTTTTTCCCCTCCATAGACTAATGTCCTACTTCAGAGTATCATACCAGTGTAACAAAAACAATACAAAAAAAGCTAAAGTAAGCTCATAACATGTTGCAATTGAGAGCTTGTCACTTTTTGAACATTTTGAAATTTGTTGAAGATTTTCCTATAACTAAATGTGATTAGGTCTGTGTGTGGGTTTTTATATAACCCACAAAATGTTATTACTTTTAACTAAGTACTGTAATAACTACATTGGATCCATTGGAGCACAGGTTCCAATGGATCCGGAAAAGGATACCAGTTTTGGACATACAAGGTTTCAGCCTGACAGCGACATTATGCCACAGTATATTAGCGAGCTGTCTCCAATATAAAGTGAATTTGTGTGGGCACATTTTTCACCCCTAATGTGGAAAAAAAGAAGATAACCCTCACAGTGACTCTTACACTTTGCAATCACTCAGACATGGGCTTATTTTGAGGCCATTTGAGCCAAATCACACCGCTCACTTTATGATGATCCACCCTGATTGCCTGGAACCTTCGAGGCATTTCCATCCTGGCTTATATATGATCCAAACAGGAATCACTTTGACATTTTATTTTGTCATTCTTAAAAGTGAGGGTGTACCAACAAAATGTTTGCGAAACACGTTTGAGATTCTTGAAGCGTTGGCACGGCATTTCAGTGAGGTGTTATCTATTCAGACTCTGACCCCAAGGGGACACATTTTATCGCACCTACTGTTCTGCAGACGGTGTTGACTTCCTGTTAAAACTACTTAACCCATTTAGGCCTGACATCGAAATTTAAAAAAAAAACAAAAAATCTTCTAAATCCTGACAGTTTTCTGAAATACTCTACTCTTCTATATCGGTGCTCAATATTTCATGACAAGGAACCCAACATTTTTATGTAAGAGGCCGCTGAACCCCATCTAAAAATATGTTGTTCCAGGGACCCCCCAGAAGCTAAGATTTAAGTTAAAAACGTTCTGAAAAAAATATATATTCCAAATGTATTAAAAAAAATCTAATTTTTTATTTTTTTTCAAAAATAGCAGACCTACAAGTTCATAGCGCGCCACTCGGTGGCACACTATGAGCTTGTAGATCTGCTATTTTTCAATAGCTAAATTATAACATAATGTTTAAAACACCAAAAGGGGTTCCCGTACAGAATACGTTAAAGTGCTGGAAATTCACAATTCCAAAATATCTGCTCTGACTGGAGGGAAAATAAAACGAATGAAACATGGTTGTCTTTCCCATTGCCATGCATAAAAAACGTCAGATTCAGGACACATGTAGATGCACAGCTCTTGTGCAGGGTGAAACATGCAGGTAGCAACTGCAACGAACGGCAAGCTAATCCTCAATACAGCTTCTCCATAATTAGGGATATCCCGATCACGTTTTTTTTTGCTCCCGATCCAATTCCGATCATTTGATCCCGATCCTATGTTTATATTTCTATAGAACACTTATACCATATCACGATAGTAGCCGACACTATCCAAAATCACAGACAATATCCTAGTCTAATATGGATATAATATTCATCCGATTCCGTGATTGACCCGATTTCCAATCACGTGATCGGATCGGGACAACCCTATCTGTAACAGTCTAACCACTGAGTTTGGCACTGTATTCCTTGAACTCTTTTATTCCTCTAGTCTACACCAAATCTCTATGGTGAAAATAGCCGATCTACAACGTGTCACATTACAACACAGATTGCAGAACGGCTATTTTCTGCAAATGTTGCAGATTGGATGCTAGGTTCTCAAGTGATTCATAGAAAGAGGAGCGTCTGAAAATCTACTGCTACTGAAAATCATACCTTTGGTATTCATGAATACCCTGGTATACCATACCTTGATGCCACCAAAGCATGGCTGGCATTTTATGTCCTAAACCATCTGCCCTCAAGTTGTTTTGACTTGAATTTGGGTTAGTCACCAAAGTTACTCTCAGCTACTTCTCAGTCCATCCTTCATTCCACTCCACACACACCAGCCACCCCCGCATGTCTCTCTCTTCACTTTGTCAATTCCCATCAGACCTTTGTCCCTGTGTTGCACTCTCGACAACACATTTGCAGCAAAACATTGCTCTAGCCCACCGTCTTGTATCCTGCCCTATATTCTGGCTTTTCATATTACAGTCCCCGATGTGTGAAGATGAGACTTTTTTATAAACGTTTTTTCTTTTCTTTTTTTCTTCTAAGGGGCGAGCCGTCTAGAAGATGGTTTGTTTATGTATGTCTGTCTGTCTGTCTGTCTGTCTGTCTGTCCATCCGGTATATTTGGATAGCAAAATTGCATAATGAACAACATGATAGAAATCGACGAGAAGCCATTGTGTCATTGTTAGATCCATCCTGCTTGCTCTCTCTAAAAACGTAAATCACTGATTAAGTCTCTCTCTCTCTCTCTCTCTCTCTCTGCTGATTTAAATTGGCACATTCATATTAGCTGTCTTAGTTTAAATCCTTGAAAGCGTATTTTTCTTTTTGTAAACTTCTAGATATTATTTGCAATAACAGTATGTATGATGACTAACTATACAGCAACACAAATGAAAATAATAACATTGGCTACTGCTTCTGTAGCTTAATTGTTCTGTCATGCATGATTACACTACAGTATAGGTTGGAACATTGTCCGTGTTATTTTGACTCAGTTAACTCATATTCTGACATTCTTCCCTAATCACCATCAGTAATTGATTCCAGAGTTTGCATGGCCCGTATAGTTTGGTATGTATGTTTGTAGATGATACACAAACGTGTAAATTCGTGACAATATTACACCGATAATTGGTTAATTTAGTTCAAAGAACTTGAATTTTCAATTGCAATCCAATCTGGCCGACGAATGGACTTGAGACAACGTTTAGACAGAGTTAATGGAAACATCAGAATGTGTTTACTAGATACCGAGAGCATTACAAAAACTGTCAATTAGAAAAATCCCATCTTTACACCCGACAACTACAGCAAGGAGGTGGATGTGAGCACAATATGAAGGGCTGATGTTGTAAGAGGGGGGAGAGACACACACACACACACACACACACACACACACACACACACACACACACACACACACACACACACACACACACACACACACACACACACACACACACACACACACACACACACACACACACACACACACACACACGTCACACACACACACACAGCGAGAGACAGGGTCTGCGGGGTAACAATGTATGTCGGTGGATAGCTGGATGCATGTGTGGAAGATGAAAGGCCCCAGTGCTGTTATGGTGGGCTGTCTGCGCGTGGCACAATGCGATGTGACAGATGAGCAGGATGCTGTGAGGGCAGAGATGAATTCGCAAATGGTAGCCCCAGGGACTGGGGGGGGGGGGGGGGGGGGGATTCTACAGGCGGTGTGTGTGTGACGTGTGTGTGACGTGTGTGTGCGCGTGTGTGAGTGTGTGTGTGTGTGTGTGTGTGTGTGTGTGTGTGTGTGTGTGTGTGTGTGTGTGTGTGTGTGTGTGTGTGTGTGTGTGTGTGTGTGCGCGTGTGCGCGTGGTGCATGGTGAAGTGTGCAGTGTACATTCTGTTATGCGTTAGGAGAGCACGTGTTGGATCATATACGTTGTCAAGCGAAATTATGAAAGTTCTGTCATTAATGGAGCTCCATAGCTCGCGTGTGTGCGGTGTGTGTGTGTGTGTGTGTGTGTGTTTGTGCGTGCATGCATGTGTGTAAATCAGGAGTGCAGTTGAGAAGGCCAGGGAGGGCAGTCTGAATCAAGAAGGAATCAAGAATCAAGGAGAGTCAAGAAGGATCAAAAAGTCCTTCAGAATCAGAAGCAGCCTTATTGTCACATCAGTTTTAGTCTACTGGAAGCCCCCATATGTCCCACGTTAGACGCAGAAATGTTGTTTAATGTAAACTTTTATGATTCAAATGTCATCTATAGGCCTTTCAGCGTGGTTGCTAAAAGTTGCATGGTGAGCAATTTGAGTAATTAGCATAATATGTAACCATACCATTAACATCCTATACTGTATAAGGCAAAACAAATTAAAATGTCATCATTCATTAAGTAGCATGTGACATATGAAACTAGGGGGTTTTCATGATTCTTAATCCATTCCAAGCATTAGTTTTGCACAAAAAACACTCCTTGGGCTAAAAACGGCCATAGCCGCCATCACAAATGTGATGAGTTCAGCACATTTGGGCCGTTTTTTTACGAGTCGCCAGAGCAACATTAGTAACTTCCTCCTGGGGGATCCCGAGGCATTCAAAGGCCAGTAAGTCGATGTAATCCCTCCATCTCATCCTTGGTCTGCCCGGGGTCTCCTCCCAGTAGGACGTGCACCGAGGACCTCCCTAGGGAGACGCCCGAGAGGCATCCTAACCAGATGCCCGAACCACCTAAGCTGGCTCCTTTTCAGATAAGAAGAAGCAGCGACTCCGAGTCTCTCTCGTGTGACTGAACTTCTCACCCTATCTCTAGAAAATACCAGCCACCTGTCGGAGAAAACTCATTCCAGGCGCTGTATTCGCGACCTTATTCTTTCGGTCATGACCCACACTTCATGACCATATAGGTGAGAGTAGGAACGAAGATTGCTCGGTAAACAGAGAGCTTTGCCTTCTGACTCAGCTCTCTTTATGCCATCAAGAGTTATGGCGTATATTTGTAACAAAGATATTTACAAGACAAGTACAGTGTAAGTAAGTGATACCACTATCTCCAGTGCTGTATCCTCAACGGGGGTGTTTAATCTGGCATGCAGAGGATTTTTCTCTGATAGACTAATGAAAATGAATTCATTACTTAGTAGACTTTTTGTTATTTAAAACATTCCGTCATGGTTACTAAAGTTATTGTCCCTCTGGATTCTTAACATTCGTCTCTGAATCAATTCAATATACTGTAGGGCTCATAGGCCTGGGCCGTGGCTCAGCGGTCCAGACACCTTGGCTGGTAATCCAGTCTGGTAGTTGCATTTAACTATACGAAGATGTTATGTCTTTTTTTCTTGTCTTGTCTTTTTCATTTTTACATACAGTACATGGTATTGTATTGTATTGTATTGAACATGCTAAATAATGTTATATTAGTACATTATTAGTGTGATCAGATGCATACTACCCAAAATCAAACACCATTTGTTAAATACTACTTAAAGAAACCGCGGGAAGAAACTGCAGTCACTCAATGTTAATATTTGTAGATAACAGTAGCACAATTTGAAATGTGCACCCTATGGCCAGAAAAATAATGAAGTCTGCGTGTTTGACCAGGATTTGACTGGATTGCTGAATTCCTACAATGCCTGTAATGCTTTAGTGCACTGCCCCTCCTTGTGGAGAGGGGGGAGGCTGCATGGAGGTGTGACTTTGTAGTCCAGGGAGACCATATTTTTAATGACAGGTTTTTAGTCATGAACATGGCGTCATGACTAAAATATCTTAAAAAAAACTTATTACACACATAAAAACCCCAGGGAAGTGTTTCTTGTGTCCTAAACATCAGGGGTGAAGTGGCCCTTTAATAGCTCTGTTCCATAGCCTTCTACTGCTTCTACGATTCTGCCCTGTATAAGGCTATGGGACTTTCAGTTTTAAATCTCAAATCGAAATCAGACCAGCCTCTACTTTTTGGCCAAAAAGGGATTTTGTTTCCACCGAGAATATTTTTCCTCCGGTGAAAGAAAATCCCTTTCTGGCCAAAAAGTACCGTTTATACGTGTGGTGGGGGGCTCAGAGTGCGTCCATTAAGGAAAGTATTCGACCAGGAACATGAGGAAGTGTATAAAATATATATTTCCCCTCAGATATCTTAGTTTTACCAACATTGTTCATGGGAACGTTTGTTTATGCTTATTTATTGAATTTATGAGAATCGCTATATGCTATGGTTGTAGCACCGTAGACATGTTATGAGCTACTTCCTGTCAAGAAATTCCTTGCAGATGAATATTTCTCTCGACTGAACTCGACTGAACTTCTCACCCTATCTCTAGAAAATGCCAGCCAACTCATTCCAGGCGCTGTATTCGCGACCTTATTCTTTCGGTCATGACCCACACTTCATGATCATATGAGAGTAGGAACGAAGATTGCTCGGTAAACAGAGAGCTTTGCCTTCTGACTCAGCTCTCTTCATGCCATCAAGAGTTATGGCGTATATTTGTAACAAAGAGATTTACAAGACAAGTACAGTGTAAGTAAGTGATACCACTATCTCCAGTGCTGTATCCTCAACGGGGGTGTTTAATCTGGCATGCAGAGGATTTTTCTCTGATAGACTAATGAAAATGAATTCATTACTTCATGACTTCATCTGCAGACCTTGTAGTAGACTTTTTGTTATTTAAAACATTCCGTCATGGTTACTAAAGTTATTGTCCCTCTGGATTCTTAACATTCCTCTCTGAATCAATTCAATATACTGTAGGGCTCATAGGCCTGGGCCGTGGCTCAGCGGTCCAGACACCTTGGCTGGTAATCCAGTCTGGTAGTTACATTTAACTATACGAAGATGCTGTCTTTTTTTCTTGTCTTGTCTTTTTCATTTTTACATACAGTACATGGTATTGTATTGTATTGTATTGTATTGAACATGCTAAGTAATGTTATATTAGTACATTATTAGTGTGATCAGATGCATACTACCCAAAATCATACTTAAGTGTGAACCATTATGTGCTCTGTATTCCCTGATGAAGGCTTAACCGCCGAAACGTTGGATTCATTTTTGTCTTACCTGCTGTCCTAATAAAATATTGGCACTCTGACTATTGGCGTGTGCGGCCACCTTCTTCTTTTTTCAAGATTTCCTCTATACTACCCAAAATCAAACACAATTTGTTAAATACTACTTAAAGAAACGGCGGGAAGAAACTGCAGTCACTCAATGTTAATATTTGTAGATAACAGTAGCACAATTTGAAATGTGCACCCTATGGCCAGAAAAATAATGACGTCTGCGTGTTTGACCAGGATTTGACTGGATTGCTGAATTCCTACAATGCCTGTAATGCTTTAGTGCACTGCCCCTCCTTGTGGAGAGGGGGGAGGCTGCATGGAGGTGTGACTTTGTAGTCCAGGGAGACCACATTTTTAATGACAGGTTTTTGGTCATGATCATGGCGTCATGACTAAAATATCTTTAAAAAAAACATATTACACACATAAAAAACCCAGGGAAGTGTTTTTTGTGTCCTAAACATCAGGGGTGAAGTGGCCCTTTAAGTAGCCTGCCCTACTGCTCTTGCATGCAATACTTATTACTTGCCCACGGGCTATTACACAGGCCATGGCCTAGCCTGGCTAATAAGCCAGACCGAATCAGCCGTTGGCAAAAACAAATTGCCTGCCGGCGGATTACGGTCTGGAGAGGCTCAATTGTACACCCATTTCCTACCCCAGAGAACTGGTGTGGCCAATCGGGACACGGTATGCAATATGGGCGGGCTTTGGTACAGTGACGTTCAATGCTTGAGACCTTTGACTGACAGTAGCTCTGACCAATTGCGTCAAAGAGAAAATGTTTGAACCTGCCCCCCGGGAAACAAGATCCATACACAGCATCTCCAGACTCAAATACCACACGACAGTGTGATTTGAGTCCGGCTTATTAGCCAGGCTAGCCATGGCCATGATCAGAAGCAAAGTGTTAGAACCTCATTAACCCTGCACTATATTATTTTCCTTTTTTCTTTAAAAAATCTTCTATATATTTAAGTTGCGGCGTGCATTTGTCGCACAACAAAGCATATAGGGCTTAAAGGGGCTATGGCATGGCCCGTAAATATCATAATTATTTACTACTGTATCCCGTGGTCTAAAAACAGGGCGCCGTATGAACTGTGTAAAATGTGAACATTTTACTCTGAGTTCGACCAGGAACATGAGGAAGTGAAACCTGTATAAAATATATATTTCCCCTCAGATATCTTAGTTTTACCAACATTGTTCATGGGAAGTCGTTTGTTTATGGTTATTTATTGAATTTATGAGAATCGCTATATGCTATGGTTGTAGCACCGTAGACATGTTATGAGCTACTTCCTGTCAAGAAAGTCCTTGCAGATGAATATTTTTCTCGACTGAACTCGACTGAACTTCTCACCCTATCTCTAGGAAATGCCAGCCACCTGTCGGAGAAAACTCATTCCAGGCGCTGTATTCGAGACCTTATTCTTTCGGTCATGACCCACACTTCATGACCATATAGGTGAGAGTAGGAACCAAGATTGCTCGGTAAACAGAGAGCTTTGCCTTCTGACTCAGCTCTCTTCATGCCATCAAGATTTATGGCGTATATTTGTAACAAAGATATTTACAAGTACAGTGTAAGTAAGTGATACCACTATCTCCAGTGCTGTATCCTCAACGGGGATGTTTACTCTGCATTGCATGCAGAGGATTTTCTCTGCTAGACTAATGAAAATGAATGCATTACTTCATGACTTCATCTGCAGACCTTGTAGTAGACTTTTCATTATTTTTATAAATAAATATGAGAATCGCTATATGCTATGGTTGTAGCACCGTAGACATGTTATGAGCTACTTCCTGTCAAGAAATTCCTTGCAGATGATTATTTTTTTAAGTGTCAGAGTTTGGAAGCACTCGTTATTAGTAAAGCAACGTCCTGCTGCCTCCTGCATTATGTGCAAATTCTAGTCAACGAGCACTTCCAAACTTCAGCACTTAGAAAAAAATAATCTGCAAGGAATTTCTTGACAGGGAGTAGCTCAGCGGATTTTTATGAAACAAACACATTGCAGATAAAAAGAGGATAATTCTAGCTTTCCGTAAAGCTGCAATGTTGGTGAGTTTGACGTTATTTAATACAATTAGATAGGACTGTTCTGTTTGGATGAATGGGCCGTCTATGGGAAGTTGCACCTAGGTAGCACCTTGCTGGCAAGATGGCAGCCGTGTGCATATCATCAGACAAGAACGGTTCTATGAGGTTGTCTTTCATGGTCTACTGTTGGTAATCAATGCACTTTTTAACCCTAGAACACAAAACACGGGTGACTTTCACCCAGACAATTATATTTTTGTAATTTTCATAATGTTACTGGTGTCTGAGGTTGGTGGGTCTTTCAGTACCTTCATGATGCTCAGTGACAGTGACATCATAGAAGGTAGGTTTGTTTCCCTGCCCACATCCCTGTTTTATTTCTACAGGCAGGTGTTCTGGTGAATTTCACCCGTGTTTATAGTGATAGTGTGATAGAGAAAGATCCCATACACCCACAATGGAATGGACAATGGAATTTGTTTTCACTGGACCATTCTCACATGTCCCAGGAATGGGTGGAGCAAAGGAGAAGTTCCCAGCTCCATGTCCATATATGGATGGACCCCTGCCCAGGCTCCATATATGGAGCTGGCCTGTTGACATCACACGTGTTGTGCCTGTTCTGAAACACCACGTAACTCGAGAACCGTTCGCCCCACTGACTTCAAATTCAACACATGCGTTCCACACCACCACAGGGAGTGCAGTGCCCAGCCTTGAGTCGGTGGGTGTCCAGAACCAGCACAAAAGCCTCTGCCCGGGCTCTGGACAGGGCCCAAATTAGCCAATTGATCACACGCGATCCATATATGGAGCTGGCCTGTTCCGACGTCACAATGATGTTATGACTTCTGCATAGACTCCACATTTGGGCATGCCTGACAAAGAACTCCATGGGCATAAAAGGGCATGCATTTCCAACTTGCATCGTTCCGAGTAGGCCAGTGCCCAACAGGCACCAAGTATCTGTATACGT
>NC_136792.1:43878415-43953415 GCF_951216825.1 Electrona antarctica | reverse complement strand
CAAACCATGTGACTTCCATTGGAAATGCATTGGGGCAAGATGTAAACAAACCCTTTCTTTCTAGCATGCATCAATGTTGTATGCTAGATGTAAAGGTGTGAGTCAGGCCTAAGACTGCTAAAAGATGTGTTATATTCAACAGACAGAACACTGTGTGCATCTGCGTGAGTGTGCGTGTGTGTGTGTGTCAGACAAGATCAGAAGCTGTGTACTCATTGGATCTCTAGACCTTTCTGTTTCTTTTTCTTGAAAGTAAAATTCAACTTATGTAATGTAATGAGTTCTGTGTGATTTAGATCGCACCAAGATTACTGGTGTCGTGTGTGTGTGTGTGTGTGTGTGTGTCGTGTCGTGTGGTGTCGTGCGTGCGTGCGTGCGTGCGTGCGTGCGTGCGTGCACACTGTGTGGGGGTGAATGTGCATTTAAATCAGTCATGTGCATACATGCATGTTGTGTGCAGCATGCACATAATTTCCTTTACTACTAGTCACTATTCCCTCTATTGCTGCCTGCCTTTGCTCTCTGCTAAGGGCCAATCCAATCTACTCAGGTTACTGGCCTCCTTTCCCCCAGAGAGGTAGTGTTGTTTGAACAAAACTTTCCACCATGTCTTTTACTGTTAAAAGCAAAGAAGACATGTAATCAGCCACATGGGCACGGGCCAAATATAGGAGACTAAAGGAGAGTAAACGTAGAAAAGGTGTAGAGATAAATTGTGTTTGTGTGCGTGCGTGAATGTGCGCGCACGCACGTGTGTGAATCATGTGCAGCAGTTGTATCTGGTTCGACCGTAATTTAACCTTCTTCAGTTCTGATCAGTGTTTGGATCTAATGTATTGCGCCTTTTGTGCAAATCCAAATAAAATAATTAAAATGTGCGTGTGTGTGTGTGTGTGTGCGTGCGTGCGTGCGTGCGTGCGTGCGTGCGAGAGAGAGAGGAGAGAGAGATAGATAGAGAGAGAGATAGAGAGAGAGAGAGAGAGAGAGAGAGAGAGAGAGAGAGAGAGAGAGACAGAGACAGAGATAGAGAGAGAGAGAGAGAGAGAGAGAGAGAGAGACAAAGACAGAGAGAGAGAGAGAGAGAGAGAGAGAGAGAGAGAGAGAGAGAGAGAGATGAAGAGGAGAGTGCAGGGCAGCTTTAAGAACACATCCACAGAGGGCTTTTAACATATCAAGCGTTAGCTGCATGGGTACCACTGTAAAGGCTTCCATCTCCCTGCTCTCTCTCTCACAAACACGGACAGGCAGTCTTACTCACTTAGCCCATTGTAGAAAACACTGGCATCCTATTATTAATTCATTCCATTCATCTCGCATTGGAGATTTATCGACGCTCGTCTTTCAGTGCGTTTGTGGTCATTTGTGGACGTTTAATCCGTCAAGATGGCGTGTGAAATCAGGAGCCAGTGGTTTAGGGTTGAAAATGTGATGACTGCTGATTACTAGAGATGTCCCGATACTGTATCGGGAAAAGTATCGGTATCGGCCCTTATTTGTCATATCGGGTCATATCGGTATCGGCAAATATGCCAGTTTAACCACCGATCCGACACAGGTGTAAGAGGTTGACACTAAAGTAAATAAAATGTTAGGGCATATGGAGTTTGCTTTGGAGTTGCCCAAACTGCAAGTGCACATTTGAGTGAGGAGTCTGCTATGAACACAACACGAGATACTGTATATAGCTAGATATCTATAAACACAAGACAAGATCACAACACTGGTATCGGTATTCGGTATCGGCTAACACAGAAATTGTGGTATCAGGATCGGATCGGAAACGGAAAAAGTGTATCGGAACATCCTTACTACTGATAGGATAATATCCCAGTTGTGAAACTACAGTAATTGAGTGTAAAAAAGTGTAAATATACTCCTATACTCCAGATATTACTCAATGACAACTTAAGTGAAAGTTGCTCTGTCAAATTTGTACTCAGTCAAGTTAAAGTGTTCGAGTACTTGTTTTTTAAATACATACAGTAATATAGTTTTCTATTAAGAATGTGTGCGTGCGTGCGTGCGTGCGTGCGTGCGTGCGTGCGTGCTTCATGCCTAGAGGAAGCCTTTATGACCACGGTCATTAAATACCAACCACTTCTACCATGGAGCTGACCAGGTGCAGACTATTTGATTTTATATTTGGCAGCCAAGGGCATACCCACAACTTGGGATGCCAAAAAGGTGGAAAAAAGGCTGGCAAAGTATTGTAGTGTCTCTGCTATAATTGGCAGCCACCACATATGGCAGAGACGCTGAGTGACATGCCTATTGTACCATGAAAACACGTGCCATGATTTTGTAAAGGTAACCTATCTGCACCTATCTTTGTGTCCTTGTATACATCTCCTTTGTGTGGACATTAATAAGTGGTTAAAATGTGTGTGTGTGTGTGTGCGTGCGTGCGTGCGTGCGTGCGTGCGTGCGTGCGTGCGTGCGTGCCAGATTGTGGACAGGCAGTAGGCCTCAGTGAAGTTGGCTGCATGGGGTCAGGTCTGGGGAATCGCGAAAAGCAGCCGCTGGTCAAGGGTCAGGGGCCGGTGACTTCTCAGGACAACCCTCATCTGAGGGAGGGGCCGCCTCTCCAGCATATGACGCAGTCTTCAAAGTATGAGGAAAATTTCCCCAGAATGCAGACCGGGCGGCCCCAGAGCAATGAATATGGGCATTGGGGTCGCGAGGCTTATAATGTTTACCCAAGGGGGCGTGAGTCTCCTCCAAGAGAGTATGTAGGACGGACGTGCCGACCAGGGTGGACCCATTGTGAGACTCTACTGCAGGGGTTCTCAACGTTTTTGGCCGGGGACCCCCGAAAATGCTTTGGCAACGTCTCGGGACCCCCGCCCCGACCCCCAATATAAATTGACTGCTACAATAACCTTAAAACATTTTGGGCGGGAACCCCTTTTGGTGTTTTAAGCATTGTTATAATTTAGCTATTTAAAAATAGCAGATCTACAAGCTCATAGCGCGCCACCGAGTGGCGCGCTACGAGCTTGTAGGTCTGCTATTTTTGAAAAATCGTTTTTTTTTTTTTTTAATAATTTGGGGACCCCCTAAAATAATTTGGCGACCCCCCCGAGGGGTCGCGACCCACGGGTTGAGAACCCCTGCTCTACTGCAGGAACGGGGACTTTTTAAGTTCCACAACAGGCCCACTGATATATCAAAGAAGTTTAGGGGTGATTGATGTCATGAGTGTGATGAGATCATTGGTGTTGTTCGCCAAAGTGTTTTTGTTTAAATCTATTGTAAAGTTTGTATGGTCAAGTTTATATGGTTACTATGAGAAGATATTTTATACCCCATACGATAAAACGGAACGAAACAGCAGACTTGCATGTTGTCCTCCATATTAGGAGATTAGTAAACTGTCTGACTGACCTATTGTGACCTCCCCTGGTTTCCCAAAGTCTCTAGGAGAGATTTACACCCCCACCCCTATAGTTTCACCCCATGTCAGCTGATGTGGCAGACACTATGAGTACATTTTATTGTCTTTTTTTGTATATAATAAAGTTCAGAGGGGAATAGGACTATCTCTAGGAATTGGAGTAACTCATTTGGGTAATTCAACAATAAAGTGTAGAAATTCACTGGATTACACTTTAAGTACGCAGTAAAATAAATATATAGGTACAGAGGGACAATTCCTCAGAATTTACAATTAATTATGGTACTCACGGGCAGTTACTCAATTACTGTACTGCCTCTGAATCTGATATGATTAGTAACCGTTTTGTTTGTAATGGTTTACAAGTTGAATTGAAAAAGGGACGATTGTTTTTGCCTCCCTCCAGGTTGCTCATGTTTTCATATGACAACATGTGGTGTAAGCCTAAACAAAAGTTACCTCCCCTCATTAACATACAGTATATAACCCCTCAGAACATTCCGTGCTCAGCCAATCAAATTATCACAAAAGTCGTTCCGGTCAATCACTTTTGGCATCTTCACTTTTCTGCCCTCACTTTTATCTTCAATATGTACTTTGCTCAGCCAATCAAGTCATCGCTATGGGGTGATCAGCCAATCCCAAGCCAATGTTTGTGTTCACACAAACCCGGAGAGCAAGGCATAGGAGGCCCTCAAAAAACGCAAATACTCGTGCAGGAGTTCACTCCCCAGCCAAACATGCCTATCTTCACCCTCGACAGGCACTCATTAGCCACCGCCCCTCACTTCACCTACCTCGGTATTGCACTCTGTCGCCATCATGCACCATAGACGATGACGTCCATGCTCGCATCGGCCTGGCCTCTGCTGCCTTTGGAAGGCTACGGTTCCAGGGTTTTTCAGAACTGGAACCTCACCATCTCCACTAAGGCAGCTGTGTATAAGGCAGTCTATAGTATACCTCTCCACGCTGCTCTATAGCTCTGACACCTGGACACATACACAGTCTAGAGCTGGCCTTCCACATCTTCTGCCTCCAAAGGATCCTGGGTTTGACCTGAATTTTTTTTACGGGACCAACACACATCACTGCACTCCTTGGCCAAAAACACCTCAGATGGGTCGGCATGTGATCCGTATGCCAGCCCACCGTCTACCACGACAGATACTCTATGGCCAGATTCCAGACAGTCAAAGTGTCACGGTGCGTGTCAGGTGAGGACCCAAAAGCAGAGCAAGCAGGCCAGCAGGTCAAGTCCAGTATTTATTAGCAACGAACAGGACATATACACAGGCAGGAACACAACGTAACAATAACTTATAATCTAGCAAGGAAACACTGAACACAGGGAGACTTAAATAGACACAAACTAACTACACACAGGTGAAACATAACTACAAACACCACATGATTGGCTGAGAACTAAACATGACACAGGTGGACTCAAGTTAGCAATCAGGGTAGAGACAAGAAACAAATAGAGTAGACAGGAAACACTAGGAACATAACTACACAGTAAAAGTGTGCAACAGACACATATCGTGACACAAAGCCTGCATGGGTACTGAGCCTAACATGTAACAAAGAGTCCTCCTCACATAGGACCGTGCTGCAAAAGCATTTACATTTATACACCACCATATAGTGCTATGGTGGAATCTGGACAGATTTATTGATGAACAACACAAGCCGCCCTCCTCCTCCGCCCTCCTCCCCAGAGATAATTACGGTATGTTACTTAATAATTCATTTCTAAAATAATTATGATGTAGACGACATCATTAATGCAAAACACGAGGGGGAGGCGGTATGGTTTGGGCTATAGGGTATACCACAGATAATAAAAGGATAGAGGGAGGACCCTGCTATTCATTTCGATGGAAGTTGCTCAATGGCGTTTTGAAGCCCCCGGAAGAACGGTCTACTTCTGGACACCACATTTTGGTGTACAAAATGCGGAAGTGCAAACGAGCGTTCAATGTTAAAGCCCAGCTTTAACATTGCTTTAACATTGCTTTAACATTGCTTTCCTCGTCATAACTCCACGGGTCCGCCTGCAGTCCCACCTCTGACCAGTAGGGCCAAGCGCTTCAACATTGGAGACCCTCCCTGGGGGCTTGGGGTACCGTATACCAATATATTTTGTGCTAGCCTGTTTTGTACACCGGGGTATAAACTGGACTAGCCCAGAATATATCCCAGGGTGTAAACTGGACCCTGGGTATATTTGGTCAGGGGCATAATCTTAGAACCTTTGACTTTGTGTGTCTTTGACTTACTCATACAGTACATTACAACAATGATAACGGTATAACTTCCACATTAGATTAAATGAAGACATTGAATTGTAATTATATCGATTCGGGCATAAAGAAATAAAAATGAATGATTACATTTTGCTTGTGGGATACAAGCAAATGTTTACGGGTGCTGACTTCTATATGAGAGAGACCATTTGAAACTGGATTTTCCGCAGCCTGTGCACGCACGCACGCACGCACGCACGCACACACGCACGCACGCACACGTTAGTCTATATAGGCACTATTTCCTCTATTGCTGCCCAGTGCATGCCTTTGCTTTCTGCTAAGGTCCAATCCAATCTACTCAGGTTACTGGCCTCCTTTCCCCCAGAGACAGATCCCCAGAGAGGTAGTGTTGTTTGAACAAAACTTTCCACCATGTCTTTTACTGTTAAAAGCAAAGAAGACATGTAGGCAGCCACATGGGCACGGGCCAATATAGGAGGAGTAAACTTAGAAAAGGTGGAGAGAAAAGAGCAAAGTGCATGTGCATGTGTGTGTGTGTGCGTGCGTGCGTGCGTGCGTGCATGCGTGCGTGTGTGCGTGCGTGCGTGCGTGCGAGAGAGAGAGAGACAGAGAGACAGTGAGAGAGAGAGAGAGAGAGAGAGAGAGAGAGAGATGAAGAGGAGAGTGCAGGGTAGCTTTAAGAACACATCCACAGAGGGCTTTTAACATATCAAGCGTTAGCTGCATGGGTACCACTGTAAAGGCTTCCATCTCCCTGCTCTCTCTCTCACAAACATGGACAGGCAGTCTTACTCACTTAGCCCATTGTAGAAAACACTGGCATCCTATTATTAATTCATTCCATTGCATAGCTGCACTGTTGCACTACGTCCTATAGGCTACTGTATGTTGCTTACTTGGCAGAAGACTAATACATATTACACCCAATTTCTCATGTCACAACAGTGGGGTGAAACCCCCTCTTTGTGATCAGAGTGGACTATTGAGCTGATCAAAATGAAACATCCATTATTAATCGTTATTGTTTAATAAAAAACAAAACATGAAATGTCTGCCTCCAGAATTTAGCATGCCCTTCTTCATAGAAAAGTATCATTCTTTGTTAGATTTCATTATTACATTTTATTATTTTAATTAGCAACTTATAATAAGACACCGACCGATAAGGAAAAACGAGTGATTTGTTTGCCCGAAATAGATGCCCAACCCTAGAGTTCTGCAACTTCGGAAATAATGGAAATAAATAATTCAATAAATACTACTACTACTATACTACTCGCTCGGCTGCTCGGCCCGTCCGAAGGGCCACCCTTCCTGGGTACCAGATGGGACGAGTGACACCCTCCTAGCCCTGGTCCAGAGCGTTAGCAGGTTCTCTCTAACACCCTGCCAGGTGCTCCTCTGCTGCACGTGGAAAGAACATTCCACTGTCGTGCATGGATTCGCGACTTTTGTCAAAATAAACAAAACTATACTTTGCTACTCGTTCACCGAAACAAAGGCTGTTTTGGTTTGTTAAAGTCTATTCTCCAGGGTGAGAATCCTCTCAGGAGCCCACCTTCTCTGTATAATACCGTATTGTCCCCAACATAAGACGACTCTGATTATAAGACGACCACCATTTCTCAAAACGCATTTGTGGAAAAATAACATTGAATGTTAAATAGTCTAGTGCCGATTATAATACGACCCTGTTTTTTAGGATATTTCCATTGAAAAAAAAGTTAAAACATAAAAAAACATTATATATTCAGGCCAATAGAATATATGTTTTTGGGCCTTCTTGGGTTAAGGTTATAGGTTTAACATACTGAGGTTATAGGGTTATGGTTAGTTATAGTTTTATTGAGGTTAGGTTAGGGTCAGCTATTTAAAATGCTCAGTGCGTATTGCATATTGTTTTTGAGTGGTGCAAACCACTCCAACAACCATGCAGCTTTGTCTGTATCTATGTTTGTGTCTATGTATGTGTGTACCTGTACGTGTGTGTACCTGTACGTGGGACCCAAAAAATGAGCATGGTTACTATGGTCACTGACATTACGTCAGACCACAGCTGATCAGGCTATATAAGACCTTGCACCACTCAGTTCACACGGGTGTGATTTTTTCTTATTGCTTGGACCCTGTTATCGCTATATATATATATATATATATATATATATATAGTTTTTAATGGTATCTTTTGTTGAGTTTTTATTACACAATAGGCCATACTTACTCTGACCTTTTTGAATCCTGCACCTGACAAATAAATAACCCAAAGTATGAAGTATGAAAACTCTTGTCACACTGTTTACAGAGGTATGGTCTTTCTCCAGAGTTGATATGCAGGTGAGCCTTGAGACTGTCTAACCGACAAAAACTCTTCTCACATTGTTTGCAGTGGTATGGTTTTTCTCCAGTGATACGCTGGTGAGTCTTTAGATTCGCTAACTGACTGAAACTCTTTTACTGGTTTTTCTCCAGTGTGTATACTCAGGTGTGACTTCAGTCTCCAGGTGATCGAACCTATTGAAACTCTTGTCACACTGTTTGAGGGGAGAGGTTTTCTTTCCTGTGCAACTCAGCCTATGTTACATTCTTGGTAAACTGTTGACGACTGTTATAGTTTGGTCCATCCATGTCTCTTTGTTTCTGGCTGGCTGCAGGGCTGTTCATCTGCTGACAGGCTGCTGAAGGCATCTGTTCATTCCTCAGCGTTTGGCGGTAGGTCGTTGTGGCCACCAAATTTTGGTGGTCAAATACGGAAGTCCAACCGAGCGTTCAATGTTAAAGCCCAGCTGCACGGGGTTTCCCGGTCACGAATCCACGGGTCCGCCTGTAGTCCCTCCTCCTACCACTAGGGCCCAGTGCTTCAACGTTGAATAGCCTCACTGGCCCCTTGGGAGGCACAGGCATATGGACACTCAAAACTGGAGACCTAAGTCTAGACATATTGGGACTCACTCCTTCCTCCCATCATCAAATCTGATGCTACAGTAAATGGACTGTGACTGGGGGGGGGGGAGCGAGAGTTTTAGGTTCCTCTGGGGGTTGGGAAATATTTTATATTATATTACTCTCTCCCTCTTCTCTGTCTATCCCTCTTCTCTGTATCTTTGTCTCTCTTGGGTAAAACTCTCTTAGTACAAATGTCTATACATCACATTGACAGTCACACCTCATGCGAGTGCGTTGGTTGGAATGTGTGATAATAGGGGCTGTTTCTTCCATACTATTCTGGTTATCCTCATGATGTCATAGTGATGTGTCGTCATTTCCATGTATGGAGATCCAGTTGATGATGTCAGTACGTTTCACCTCCGTATATGGACGTCCAGGTGATGAGGTCTACAGGGTTCAGCTCCATATACTGTATATGGAGTTCCAGTTGATGGCCTTATATGGAATACGTGATGTCAGACGTAGATGCATGTGTATAGTCAATTCAGCCGATGATGTCGGTGTTGGTGCAGTCGTTAGCAGTTGATAATGGGGGGGTCGCATACATACGTTGGTCCGACGTGCTAACAGTCCGATATGCGTGGCCAATGAGGGACTATAGGCCCTTCGAGGTTCACCCCTCAAATATAGCTGCAAGCAGTGATAAGATGGGGCCAAGCCATAAAAGCAATAAAGCAATAAAGAAAAAATCTATATACGCAATGCCTGTCTTCTAATTAGTCAATAAAAAAATTTCAGTAATGTTACAGCTTGTATCATTCTGTAAATATTTCAGTTCTGTAGATGAAACTCATTTGGATTTTCCCTAGTTGCTGTGCCTGATGTTTGTGTTTATGGATGTGGTGAGCTCATGTTTGCATAAACAAAAACATAACTTTTAATGTCTCTAGCTAAGATGCTAAGTCACCAAAACATTAATGCTTGGCACTGGCGGATGGATAACAAAAATAGCTGATACGCATGTTTGCTATACTTCACGACACCATTTCACGACTCTTTCAATAGATTGCAGATAGGGGCTCTCACACGCAGGAAGTAATAGTCTATTCGAGCCTCCTGTTTCCATAAAAGTGCCACCCATGTATCCTAAAGTGACGAGTTATGGTGTTGCGTAAACAGTGTACACTATTTTTGAATCTAGAAATCGTAGTGCTCCGTGGTCAGAATGCACAATGACCACAATCTCCCAAAAGGGTCCCATGAATTATGAACGATGGAAAAAAGATCCCAGATGCTCAGGATGTTTCTGCAAAGATGTACAATGAATCGCTTGGCAGAGGAAGACACAGTCAACGGCATAAAACACTTCCCAACTCAATTATTATATTCAGCAAGCAGGCGGAGATATTGTGATCGCACGCACGTGTGTGTGTGTGTGTGTGTGTGTGTGTGCGTGCGTGTGTGCGTGCGTGCGTGGGCACACATGTGTGTAGCTTATATAGGCTATCACTAAGCCGATCAGCATCATATCTTGTGTACACTTGCTGGAGGCACTCTGGAACACTGTTCCCAAATACATTATATGATTTGTATTAATAATATATCACAATATTTCACACAGGGATGCATTGTGAGCTTGCAGATCTGCTATACATTTTGTATCAATTCCCAGCTACTGTATAATGACATGCTCAAAATAGGAACGCCAGGCTGAAAGTGCTCCAGTCTGTTTTATAGCTGGACCAATGTCCAGGGAACGACATGGCTGAAGGAATAGGGGTGCTGGGGGGGCGGGGGGGGGGAGCAAAACATATTTCTGTTACTAGGCCTAATAAATATGCTTTATCACAGTATCGGCGCCTTATCCTGGTTAATTGCCTGTGTCAGTTTGTTCATATAACTTGCGTGTGTGGAGAGGGAAAGTGAAAGCCACTTTTCTGCGTGAAAATGTGCGAAAATGCGCGTGCACGGGGCGCGCGCACGCACATTCCACCCCCAGCTGAATAACGTTCAGCACCTCCTACTGTAAATATCTTCCTGCGGCCCTGGGGAACGATGCAAGTTGGGAATGCATTCCCCACTTGGTTATGCAATACCCGCATTGTACCCGCTCTCTGCAGAGTACCCATTGTATCCGTCCGCCTGCCCGTCCGTGTCTCTTTTATGCACACATACAGTATGGAGATTTCTGTGTCCCTTTTATGCTCGTAATGTGGAGTTCAGGCCAGACGTAATGATTCTTTTATACTATGATGTCATATTGATGACATCAGGGTACTCCCACAGTGCTGTAGTCAAGGTGTTTTCAGACTTTCAGAATTATTCCCTGCGCGACAGGCTATACTATATAGGCTATATACGCTTGTGCATGGTCAATGAATGAAATGATAGCAGATACACTGACACCACGCTAGACAGGAACGCCCAAAAACATCACATCCGGTTTTAGCCTGGGGTAAGAATTTTCTATGACTGCCAATGCAACTTGGTCCAATCCTTAATCACATACGGACAAACATCTATGCCGATGCTATCTAACTTGCGGAGGTAGCGTGCCTTGTCCACGGGCAACAGATCTTTCAACGTATGGCATTGCAAATACGTTTGATAATCGCTACTCTGCTCAATATTGTTTTGAAAATGCCGCAAATTGCATTGTAGTGAACGAGCGCAAATCACAACTTCCCCCGGTTGTGGGCGGAGTCACAGTTTGAGGCGCTGTTTACGCGCCGTCGTGTCAGTGTATAGTAGCCTATACGCTTTTAAAAAAAACTTAAGGCTTTGTCACGGCATACTAATTATACGTATATAGCATATAATGGTAGACTACACCAGTGCTCCTACATTAGGGAATTACGGATATATCAATATTTTTTGGGAGATCCGCTGATCCGATCGACTTCCCCTCAGGTTCACGAGATATGTGGGGTGTGGAAAAGACGAATCAGATCAAAATATATCTGTCAGATTTTTCTGATTCCATTCCGATTGGCTATGATTGCCTTTCAAAGTTGTCGGGAGGGGCCCATTCTTTACGAAATTCTACAAATCATGAAATGCTTGTCCTGAAACTTTGCACGTATATACACTCCCAGTAGTAGGCCAAGGAAGAACTACCACCCCAAACAGTCTCGTTCACCTTTAAAAATAACCTCTAAAATAAATAAAAATTAACATGCATTCCTTTGATCTTGATGCAACGCCCCAGTTCGACTCCTCCCATTTATGCCAGATTAAATCTTCTGCCTTTCAAACACACTTTTTGCTATTACTCCTACAGATTCTGTCCAAAAGTCACACAAACCGGTACACATCGTCTACAGTGCCAGCGGTCCCCAAACTTTATTGGCCGTGCACCCCTTGCTACCTCCTGACCTATAGCTGACTCACCCCCCAGCGCCAAATCTCGTTGTATTTGGCCAAAATTATACATTTTTGAATATGATTATGGAAAATAATCACAGAATGAGACATGCAGCTGCTGTATACTCCCGCAGCTGCTCTATACATCTTTTTACAACAGTGGTTTACCAGATTTTGCCATTTGTGCTGCTAAATAACCGCATAAAACCGCCATTACCCTTTTCATGTCACACACCCCCTAGAAGGCGTTCGCGCACCACAAGGGGCGCACGCACCACAGTTTGGGAACCCCTGGTCTACACAGTTATGTAATCAAGATGTATCAGTCAGATCTTCCAGATTACATTCCGATTGGTTATGACTCGCTTCCAAAGTTTGCCCTGGGTATAGGCAAACCCTGCAATGTGCATCCTTTGAGTTCAGATCTCCTGTCCAGTTGGCCAGCTGTTTGTTTATTTTACTGTATCAAACATACAAGAAGGGGGAAACAAAATCAATTGTCATTGTACAGAAATTGATTATTAGGTTGGTCCTGACATCCTCCCCCAGGACGCTTGTCATGTTGTATTCATATAACGCCTCATGCCATGTGCATTACTTAAACCCTTCAGTCAGGTAGCCAGTATAACATACCACAAAATCACACCCGTGTGAAGTATGGGGCGCTCTTATCATCGTACATCATCATGACGTAAACTAGACAAATATGTCTATTTGCTCTGACACTATAACGTAAAATTCTCCATTCATTGTCAATGGGAATTTAATGTTCGTGGACAGACATCAAAAGCTGGATTTAGGAGCGGCTAGCGCCCCTAAAATAAATACACATGCAAAATAAATTCAGCTTATGGACTGATTTACTGGCCTCCCGTCAGGCGCAGCGTTGACGTGAGACGCAGGACAAGGTGGAGGGTGGAGTCCTTGTGGATGTTGTAGTCGGACAGGGTGCGGGCATCCTCCAGGTGCTTGCCAGCGAAGATCAGCCTCTGCTGGTCCGGGGGAATGCCCTCCTTGTCCAGGAGTTTGGCCTTGACATTCTTGATCTTATCACTTGGCTCAACATCGAGGGTGATCGTTTTGCCAGGGAGAGTCCTCACGAATATCTGCATTCTTGCTGAATTTGAGTCACCCAACATATACAGCTGGAAGTCGATGCTGGAGCCACTTTTATGTTAGCAGTGACATCACAGTTATCTCTGACCTCGCATTGTGATTGGCTGAGAGGCGTACTTGTGTGCCCGTTTTGACTTCACACTTCAGTCGTGTCGCGTCATTTCACGTAATTATTTCGTCATTCCCATTTTGTGCACGTGCCAGCAGGCCAATTAAGGAGCTATAGCCAGTTGGTTGCAAGCTGTCTATCCGGCCTATAGGATCCACTCTAGGGGTGTAACGATACATTTTTAACAGCGATACAATACGTAAAATCTCGATGCAGTTACTATATCGTTACAACCCTAATCCACACTATGCCAATTTGCTTCTCCCTTTGGCTACAGCTGTGCAACTATATGCATCATAGTTGAATCTATAAGCATGAAAAGAAATGATCACTAGAGAAAGCGCTCCTCTGAGCACATGTCTCCACCATGGGGGGGAGGGGGTCCCAGATATAAATGGCATTAAATGGGGGTCAGTAGCCTATGCATGTCAAACTGGGCATCCTTTTCAAATTCGGTCCTGCCAGACCTCGACCTCGACCTCACGCGTGTGGACTCGGCCCCCAGCCTGGTACCCTAGTCAAAATATGGCCCTCGAGGAAAATTAATTGGGGAACCCTGATGTACAGTATGTCGGTGTACTCCACTGGCCAATAAGGGATCGCCTGGGTATGTGTGTATGTCGGTGTACTCCACCGGCCAATAAGGGACCACTGTTCTTGATGACGTAACTAAAGTACGTTTCAAGGTTGGTATAAGGTCAATAAGGGGTATGTATGTATGTCGGTGTCCTCCACCGGCGAGCTCTACAAAGCTCAGAGCAGCAATCGTACGTACCCAGACAGAGAGCTCTATATAAAGATCAAGTTGAAGCATATCAAACTCACTCACTCACTCACTCACTCACTCACTCACTCACTCACTCACTCACTCACTCACTCACTCACTCAAGCAGCAGAGAGCTTTAGGACAGACTCAGAGCAGCAGTCGTACCAGCAGTGGTGAATGCACCTCATGGCGCGGCACGCTCTGCTTGCGCACAAGTCGGCCATACATGGCCTACTTGTGTGCAAAGCGCAAGTTGGCATCTCGTGTTTTTGTGCAAAAATGTGCCTCCTGTGCCTCCTGGTGGCGCTATAATAGGCAATGTTAAAAGGGTGGCATTAATTGTTCTTCAGTGTAGTGGAAATGGGTCTCAAGCTCAAAAGGTTTGGGAGCCCCTGGTGTACGAGCTCCACAGTCAAACTAGTAATTAACAGTGACAGGGACTATGTCATGCTATGTCCAGCTGCTTGAAAAGCAGTTGGACAACATGTTCACCTACCAGTGACCGTGGTAGAAACATTTTCCTGGCTGCCTCTATGCCAATAGGAGACTTACCCATAAAGCCCATAGGCTGAACGGCATATAACCCACGCAAACGCTGCATTGTTTATCATCGTTCAAGGTAACTGGCAGAGTGACTAAACTGCATGTGGAGAGAGAAAACCTTCCTGATTTAGCATTTTCTGAGGTGTGTGTGCCTCTGGCTCGGCACTGCAAAGGCTGGCACGTGGCCGTCAATCACTAAATGGACCCCTGTGAGCTGCCTAGCATGCACATAATATACTTCAATCTCATTCTGGCTACATTTGCATAATGCTAATAAGGATGTTAGGTGGAAATAGAGAGAGTTTAAAGTGTTAAAGTGCAAGCTCCACAGACCGTTTCTATAGTAAATTGATCATCTATAAGCTGCAAAATGCTACAGGGCACTCGGGTGGCGCAGTGGTCAAATTGCCTGCGCTCCACCACGGAGGTTGGTTCATATCCACCGTGGTGCATCCGGCTTTGTCAACCGCCTACGCAAACACAAAAAAGCAACAAAAAATAAATCTAATATAGAACAAACCCTAAAGAGTGGTGAAAGGAATGTATACAGAAAGCAGCAAACAATCTGTTGTAACATTCCAGATGTGGTATTCAATATGGTGTTGGGGAGTACAGATTATGTTCATAAAGCACTTCCAAAGCCACCAGACGGCCTATTACATGAAGAAACGTGGTTTAACAACAAACCATTATGCGCCAAACCATGTGAGCAGAATTTAAACACCTGCACAGACCTTATAGTTCATTTGGAACAAATCCTTTGAGTGCGAAGCATTAACTGCAAATGAAAAAACTCAAATTAACATTTAACCAAGTGGTAAAATAGAGCAATACAAACAGGAGCATCTCTGGGCACTGTGAAAATGATTAGCCAGATGGAAATGATCAAAATAAAATAATCAGAAGACCTTCCTCAGTGTAATACAGGCTGTGTGGGTGGGACAAATCAATACTTAGTTTTCATTGAATAAGAATAGTACAGTACATATAGGCTACAGTGCAATACTAATAATACTAATAAGTACTACTAATAAGTACTACTAATAACTACTAATAAGTAGAGTACGTAGTTATAGTTAGTTAATAATGTCCATCACTGGAGATTGACAAGGCTGACTATTGGCTTTTGTGGACGAAAGCATCTCAGTAGTCCAGTCTTAAAGTAGTTTTGTCTCAAAGTAGTCTAAGTTAAAAGTCAGGTGGTGTTGTAAATGCAAAAGGCTTTTTATTTTTTAGTTTTTTTCAATGAATATCATTATAGTTTCCAAGCGGCAACACAAATCTAAAATGTGTTCTTTCCTTCCATTCCGTGACATATCGTTCCCCCTGTAACCCCATGCCCTGACAGGTTGTTGATTCACAGTTATGGTATGCAGCTTATGCTTTGTTCATACTCCTTGTTAGACACAATAGAGCAAACAATAAATCTGCTATTTACACCTCCCCCTGAGCCACGATGAGCCTGCATCATCTCCGTTTTACTGGGAAGTGAATTTGAAATGCCTGTGATGCTATCAGACCTACATGCAAGGCTGTGTCGACGCACGGGGAAGATTTATGGAACGGCACCGTCGCCCACCCCACCAATTTACAGCCATACCTGCTGCTATGACTACACCCAATGGCATTTTTCTTGTACTCGCTGCATGAATTGATATGCATAATTTATTTACCTTCTGACAGATTTTAAATAAGAACCATCAAGCCACGGAAGTAACCTTGGGGCCACATCCGAGTGCACTTGTGTTGCTGTCACTTTAAATAAAACGAGAATGGGAACATGCAAATCCAGTTCATTCTTCACAAAACCCCAGCTCTCAGTTAAGAAGGCTCTGACATCTTTCTTTCTTTGTTATTATCGGCAGCTCCTGTGAATATGGCAACACAACGTTTGGACGCGTTGAATTCCTTTCCGACTATTTTTAAAGGGGATTATAGGCCTCTTTAGCCTTAGGACCACAAACGAAGGGTGGGTGTAAATATGTAAAAATAACAAATAAATAACTCACTTTGTTTGCATATTCTTACGCAGTATCTGTCTGCGAACATTATTCCCGTGATCTCTGGGGGTAAAAAAAGAAAAAGAAAGAACACACAATATAGAATTTAGGCATTTAGCATACGCTCTTAATCCAGAGCGACGAGTAAACAAGAACAAAAATACAAATACATAGAAATAGTCATCAAGAATCATACGTATAAGCTAAGAAACTAACAGTGGAATATAATGAAACTATGCGTATACAGTATGTCTACATAAAATACTATCTAAGTCACATAAAACACACGCACACACACAGTCACAGTCACGCGCATGCACGCACGCACGCACGCACGCACGCACGCACGCACGCACGCACGCACGCACGCACGCACGCACGCACGCACGCACGCACGCACGCACGCACGCACGCACGCACGCACACACACACACACACACACACACACACACACACACACACACACACACACAATGGCAGCATAGTTTAAATTAAATGACCCCACCCTTCAATTGTGATCCAAATGATCTAAAAATAGGGCCCAGGATAAAAATAAAAATAGAAGTTTTCCCCTTTAATGTGACAGTTTATGGTAGGAATGAACAGAGAGAAGCAAGAAACCTCAGTCGACGGTGGAGGTAAACATCTGTAGAAATGCACAAGCAGTGATGATGATGACCCAGTTCCTAGACTCTTTTAGGCATTTTACTAGACATTACGTTATCTTTCGATGAATGCACAGGATCAATCCTTTTAGCAGACCTTGTATTGTGTAGTTACTTCCCTGTGCTTTTCCAAACTTTTATTTTACTATGAAAACCTACATTTCCCGTCAGTTAGTTAGTCAGTCACCCCCAGACATGACCATATACTGTATGGTCATGCCTCGTGACATCACGTGACATCATCAGGGATGACCCTTAGATTGATGACATCAGGGATGGAGATCCCCGATGTCATCAATATTAAGCCCATATATGGAGATCCCTGATGTCAACAACATTGGCCAGCAACTCTACATCTGATCTCAAACCTTAAGATCTCCATATATGGAGCTGACCTGTTCTGACATTCCATATGTTGATTCTTCCCTATCCATCCTTCCTCTTTGTTGTATCCCTTTTGATTTAAACTCTAGACTGGCCTGCCCCAAACTTATTAGTGCAGCCGCGCCCAGCAGCCGGCGAAAACTAGAGTTCTCAACAGGCTTAAAAAAATTAAGGCTCGGCCCTACCTGGGCCCTCATCAAACCCTGTACACTCAAGACACTGCCGCCGCTGCCACCCTTAGATCTCCATATATGGAGCTGACCTGTTCTGACATTCCATATGTTGATCTGACCTCATCAAACCCTGTACACTCAAATCTATATACAGTATGGCCAGTACAGAATTAATTCCATATGTTGATCTGACCCCCCATGCCAAAGCGCCAGCGCTCGCCCAGCAGTCTGCTGTCACCCAGGAGTTTGCGTGCTTCTCGCCCTCAGGCGTCTTACTGGTAAATAGATATATAAAGTATTCAATCAATCAATCAGCCTTTGTTTTTTATGTTTTTGTCAGGTGAAACCTAATGAAAGCTCATGAAATGTAGACGACCAAATGACCACCTATAGTCATACTGACGGCCTAGCCTGATTGGCTGCCTCGTCTGCCTCCTCTGGACAATCCATGCACACACGAACCTCTGGCAAATGGGACAGGGACAGCAAGCCATGCCAACAGCATCCATGCACACACACACAGCGCACACACTCGATTTGAGACTCGCAGTGAAATTAATCCGTAGCATGACAGGCAACGCTGAATCGGCACAACAAGCGCTCAGCTAAATAATATAGATAATATATATAGGTCCAGTGCTGGTTGATGTGTTTGTAAAGCGTTATACTATTAGTATTTATTAGCGCCGAAGTCCTGACGTCACTCACTCATCCCCTGGTTCACAGAAGTTTTTCTCTATGGAGAATAACATGGGGTCATCTTAAATCGTCTCATATAAGAATTGTGGTCCAAAAATAAACAAACTGTCTCTGCGATATTGTTGGGGAGGTGTCTCTGTATCGTTTACTGTTTCACCTGATGCATTATGACTATGTCATCATTCCTTGTTTTTCTTTGTTTCTTGTTCTTTCTTTCTTTTGCCAGAGGGGGAATTCTCCTCCCACATTGAAGAATCCAAGAATATGCATTTTTTATTTCATAGTGCTCCGACTGCCATTTTTGTGGACATCCCATTAATAAAGAAATAGTATAAACTGCTATTTTTGAAAAATCGAAGAACGACTGACATAGAAACATAGCTTTTTCAGAAAACTGTCAGGATGTAGAAGACATTTTTAGAATCTGATCTCAGTTATACTGTTACTGAATATGATGGAGCATGGGGCAGCTGGTGGGGGTGTTGATACAAGAGCTGTTTTGGGGAGATTCCTCTTTCTCTCCTGTGATCTGGTGATCAGGGGAAACCGACCACATTACTCTACATCATGACTGCAGAGTCCAGCAAAAGGGATCTTGGCACACTGACCAATCTGGGAACCCATCGGCAAAAATAAAGAAAAAGCAGCACCCTCTGCTGTTTGTTTCCAGCACAGAATGTGTTCTTGAGAGATTACACAGACAGTACACAATGACTGACCGACCGGTTGTATAGTAACATCTCTGTACTCACTGAGTTACTCATCAGTCGTTTCCATTATAGAGTCAATGGATTACTTTCTTCTTCTTTTTTTCTTTCTGTAAATTAACCCATTTTGGGCGGGAACCCCTTTTGGTGTTAGCATTATGTTATGCTTTAGCTATTGAAAAATAGCAGATCTACAAGCTCGTAGCGCGCCACTCGGTGGCGCGCTACGAGCTTGTAGGTCTGCTATTTTTGAAAAATCGAAGAACCACTGACATAGAAACATAGCTTTTTCAGAAAACTGTCAGGATGTAGAAGACATTTTTAGAATCTGATCTCAGTATCAAAATGGGTTAAACTTCTACTTCATATTCATGTGGGAAAACATTGGCATCTTCGGTAAAGAAAAAACATATTTCTTTACAGGAAAAAAATATAGATATATAAAAAATCAGACTGTGCTGTTCTTTGTAGTACTGTACTGTACTGTACTGTACTGTACTGTACTGTACTGTACTGTACTGTACTGTACTGTACTGTTCTTCGTAGTACTGTACTGTACTGTACTGTACTGTACTGTACTGTACTGTACTGTACTGTACTGTACTGTGCTAGTACTGTACTGTACTGTACTGTACTGTACTGTGCTGTACTGTACTGTGCTAGTACTGTACTGTACTGTACTGTACTGTACTGTACTGTACTGTACTGTACTGTACTGTACTGTACTGTACTGTACTGTACATCCAAACCTGTGAAGAAACATCCAGTGGCTTTGACATGGTCCCATCTAGCTCAACTCTGACAAACGGCTCACAAACTTTTCTCGTCCAATATTTTGTGGTTAGAAACAGGGAGCAGCCTATAGAGCCTCGAGCTCCTGCATGAGTTTGAAATAATGTGACAGTGCAGATAAAGTGTGCTGGGGGTGGGAGGAGCACGGAGAGAGAAGAAACAACAACAACAACAGAGAGAGGTCTCCTGAGAGCTTTTATGTATTTGAAGGTTAGCTCAGCAGTTTTATACCAGTATAACCCATTTAGGCCTGACCTCAAAATTTAAACAAATTCTTCTAAATCCTCCAGTTTTCTGAAATAAATATTTTCACGATTTTTCAAAAATTGCAGACCTACAAGCTCGTAGCGCGCCACTCGGTGGCGCGCTATGAGCTTGTAGATCTGCTATTTTTCAATAGCTAAAGCATAACATAATGCTAACACCAAAAAGGGTTCCCGCACAAAGTGGGATAAGGTCGGCAGCCGATTCAATTATTCTATAAAGCTTCTGCCAGCAATTAATTTATACTCACAGAGCGTTACCGACAAGATTGAGGATTTTTTTTGACCTTCTTACGCACTCCATAAACAACCTGGCAATGCAGATAGCTACCCCGTGAAATGACATGGCTAAATGCAATTCTGTTTCACTTGCATCGCTGACTTCTTGGAGGTTGGCAATTTGGGCCCAAAGGCAGAACTTAAACTAGGGTAGTTAAGCATCCTTTAGACCGCCTCTGTCACTCAGGAATACTTCATATGGCTGTACATAATGACACGCTTGCGTGTGCCGTGTATCTATATACCGGTAGTCTTATTTGAACATTGCCCTGGCGGGAGTTATGGGAGATTAGCTTCAATACAAGTGATTTGTGCTTTATGGGTTAATGTGTCAACTGTTGTGGTAATCAGGGAGATACCCAGAATAGGGAGGCTAGGGTTCAGGTGGTTAAATGGGCATTATCACAGGTTGGTTAAGCTGCCTTAGCCTTCGTGAGCTCAAGTTTGCATTTCAAGAAATGGTTCTAGTCCATGCGGTTTTGCCTGAAAAGCAACTATGTACGTATCTCAAGGAGCTGATTTTGACCCAGCATCATCATTCCTGATCAGATGATTATCATATCACAGCGATGGGAATCTTCAAAGAGCTACACTCTCTCCTTCTGAGGTGGGGCTTGGGCTCGGAGCAGCAGGCGAGGAGCCGGCAGTATTGACTGACTCGGAGGCCATGTTCTGCACCACAGCAGAAATATGGGACACCACTATCATGGTAAGAGAATGCTTGCTTTTGGAAGAACACAGGGGTGGGGGGGGGGGGGGGGGGAAGAAAGAAAACTACAAACAGACTTTAAACAGATCTCATTAACTTCAGAAAAGGTGTTTGAAGCCTCAAAACAAAGTCAGCGGGTGGTACGAGGGGAGATAGAGAGATGTAGAATGCTGAGGGGTGGGAATAAGAAAGTAGTGATATTGAAACCTGTTGGAACTGTTAAAGACGAATTTATACTTTGCCACATGATCATACAACAACTCATATAGACATGTTTTGATGTATTTTTGTCACTGTTGTGCAACAAAATATAGCCTGCATAGACTATAAATCCATCCCATACTCTCTAGCTACTACAACTCATACTACAACTCACACACACACACATACACGCACGCACGCACGCACGCACGCACGCACGCACGCACGCACGCACGCACGCACGCACGCACGCACGCACGCACGCACGCACGCACGCACGCACGCACACACACACACACACACACACACACACACACTGACGTAAAACACCCCTCCATATGGCACCTTGGGCACAGGGGCATTACTCTCTGACTGAATGTGTGGTGTGGCCTCAAGGAGTGAGAGCCCGAGGATTCACCATAGGCTTGCTTTGAAAATGTGCTGACGCCACGCCTCGGCTTCATCACTTCCCAGCGATGACGAAAGAGGGAGAGGAGCAATGGCGTTGGGTTTGGAGGGGAGGCGAAAGTTAGGCGAAAGAAATAAAACAACCACAAGAAGGAAGAGGCAAATTAAAAATGCTGCCCCCTCTGATTCATTGTGCAATGACCTATAAGCTCCTTCCCGTGCTCTTCATCATTTAAATTAATTTAATCCATTTTGGGCGGGAACCCCTTTTGGTGTTAGCATTATGTTATGCTTTAGCTATTGAAAAATAGCAGATCTACAAGCTCATAGCGCGCCACCGAGTGGCGCGCTATGAGCTTGTAGGTCTGCTATTTTTGAAGAATCGTGAAAAGTGACATGAAAGTGTTTGAGAACGACTGACATAGAAAAACATAGCTTTTTCAAGAATTTAGAAGACATTTGCAGAATCGTTCCCAGGTCAAAATGGGTTAAGTCATTTAAAACACCTCTCAGGAGGGCAAATGAGGGGAGATATTATTAGTCAGGAGGGGGGGGGGGGATAGGAGCGAGGGGCTCTCTGAGGTAGATAAGTGAAATGAAGGCAGAGAAGAGTGGGTTGCTGTGCCGCAGTCAGTCGTTCTGTGGCACGCATGGGACTGATGCCAGACATCTCTCTCTCTCTCTCTCTCTCTTTCTCTCTCTCTCTCTGTTACTGCTACTCAGCACTGCAGTACTGTAGCAACAGGGTGGATCCCTCCCCTCTGCCAAGTGTGTGTGCATGCGTGCGTGCGTGCGTGCGTGCGTGCGTGCGTGCGTGCGTGCGTGCGTGCGTTCCACTCACAGAAGTGGAAATATAATCACATTCTGTCAGTGCAGCAGCACGCATGCAGTGTTGATTTTGCAATAACAAGCAAATACAGTGTGAGCAAACCAACTCGGACACCCCTCAGCAGACTTTATTTATACTGTCCATATACTGTAGTCCAGAAGGCAATGGTCTCCAATCCCAAATTTGACTGTCTGTGTTTTATTTATTTATTTAATAAGAGGAACCGTTTAGATTTGCTGGTCTGGAGGAAACCCACAAGCAAATCACTGAACCCCCCAGCTGCGCCAGTGGGCTGAAAACTATGATTACAGAACCTCACAAAACTATTTGTATAGTAAATGGAACTCTCCTACATAATATAGGAAACAATCAGTGAGGCTTTAAATTTTAAATTGTGGTATAGTTGATGCTTGCTCAGGCAACACAAGCAATTTCCTTTCGTTTGTAGAATTGGTTAATATTTCTAATTATCACAGCTGTTAGAAAAAACTTTTGCAAACCTGAGGAAAAGAGAGAGAAAGAAAAAAGAAAAACGTCTTAAAAGCAGATGTTTAAGAAGATAGTGAACATCCACAATAAAAGAAGCACCCGCACACTGCCCAACTTGCACTGTACAGAAGGGCATGTATGTGTCAGTGGGAAATAACCTTAAAACATTATATTACATAGAATAGCTATTAATGTATAGTATAGTAGCCTATTACTGTATATAGATTCGACAGCAGGCAGGCAGGCAGGCAGGCAGGCAGACAGACAGACAGACAGACAGACAGACAGACAGACATTATACTATACTCATCCACCTGAAAATGACCATTCACCGTCTGACACGTCCTCCACAGCCATGAGTAATATCTGGAATCTGCATCATGCTGACCAGAAGTGGTTCTGCTGGTCTACTGACTCAAGTATGATTGATCGGCATGCTCTCACGCCGGCCACCGAGCCCATTCAAACATCTCCATTCCTATTAGCCCACCACTCCGTCCGTTAGCAGCAAGGGAGGTGTAAAATAAGACCAGGGTGGGGTGGTGGTTGGGTGGAGGAGGGAGAAGGAGCATCTGGAGGTAAAGGATAAGCACTGATGAGTAGCACTTGCGAAAAAAAATTAAAAAAGGTCCAGGCCATTAAACCAATCATTGAATGGGAAGGCTCTCGATATCAGCACGGTGGCGTACGCATGCAGAGAGCGATGGCTTAATTAAAGTATCATCCAACAAATAGTCATAGAGTATTTGATGATCCCGAATCATTTAATTCCATGTGAATTTAATATGAATATTAATGAATAATAGGCGCGAGATGTAAGTCAGGCTGATGCGGAGGGGTAAGAGCCTGAGGCAAGATGCCGGGATGGGTATGACGATGATGATGATGATGAGGACAAAGTGTCATGCCACCAGTGTATCGCCGTACACTCCCACCCTAGACGTCACAGTGAACTATGGCAGTAAGCTGGTGTAGAGGCACTATAATTCCCCAAGACGAGGACCTGGCACTGGCTGCTTGGTTGGTGGGTGGCCTACATTCTGACCCTGTCCCTTGTTGTAACATGCCCGCCTTTGAATGCACATTGATTTCAATCGTGCCCTAGAACGCTGCTCCTCTTTGCTGTTATGTCTTTCATGTCAAATCAAATAATGTGGCCAAATCTATGTGTCCTAAATAGTCCCAGGTTGTATTATTTTGAACATGAACATGAAGGCAGCATCCGTCTTTATCCCGTAAACTGGTCCAACTGAGGCACACGGTAACATTCCTGTTTCATATTACCAGTGCCTGTCGGAACGCATTGCCCGTTCAGTTACGCAATAGGCTACCTGTTTTTATAGATACTTCATAGATATCCATGTCATACCCATACTTAAAGGAGCATTCAGTGATTTGGGTAATTTGGAAAACCACCCAGTCCGCCCCAGTAACAAAATGTGCACATGCACGCTCTACAGTGGGGGGAAGTGAACAGGCCAACAGCATGTGCACCAAGGCCCGCCCCCACTCGATCATGATTGGAGGAAGGCCCCTCTCATCCTGATTGGATGAAGGCTTTGCCACCCGCCACCAAAACTGAAACTAGGGTTTTTTGACCCCAGGGGTTAACTGGGGACATGGAGGAACTCCTTATATGGTCAGCACACTCTATAGTAGGGAGGATTATCCAGAAAAAAAGAAAAAATAAGTGATATTTGAATGAAGTCAAATCACTGAATATACCTTTAATGTATTCGTGGTCAGTAGGCCTGCCCATTACACCTGTTCTCAGATTATTATCCAGTGCTGTACCCACTACCATACAACCAAGCAAGATACAGGGATCGCTGATATTGTTAGAAACTGCTGACCGTCATGTTGATGACGTACGTGCTAATATGTGAAAGGGCCGGTCCACGTTGCCCCCACGCTGCCACTTGGCAGAACGGCACAAATATGGCACAAAGCTGAGCCAATGAGTGAAGCCGACGGGTTGGGTTGGCCAATCAGGGAAGCATTTTTATCTCAATGATTAAATACTAAACATACTCTAAGATCCACTAGGTTAGTTCTGTCTGTGTTGGTTGTTTTATTGTTCATTTCTACATGCAAGCATGAAGCATATTTTAAAATCACACTTGTGTGAAGTGAGGGGCGCTCTTATCATCATACATCATCATACATCACATTCCGTGCATGCTCAGCCAATCAGATCATTTCCGTGGTAGGCCTACTACACACACACACACACACACAGACACACAAAGATGGGAATAGGTGGGGCTAGCGCCCCTCAAAAATATGGATGACTCTGATACATTAGAGACGAGACATGATGAACAGCACATGCTCGGGGACCACTAAGCACCACAAGTAAAGTGCTTGATGTACATTTGACTCTGAAGAGGTACAAATGGTTTGTGCCCTCCATGGACACACGCTCGGTTTAGCAGTGGTTGGAATGCAGTGCTCTCACCAATGAAGGAAATAATGAAGCTACCACCAAACTGATGACGGTGCATGCATGATGAATAAAGTATTGGGCCTACTGCCTGCCACCGGGTAGAGCAGTAAAGTAGACTACTTATTGCCCTGATGGTAATCATCCTGAACCAGCTTTCTTATTCTTTCTCATGCAGTACAAGCATAGAGCTATAATATAATCTAGAGAACGGATTGAGGAGCGATACCCCCGCCCCCCGCTATTCACTTCAATGGATGTTGGCATTTTGAAGCCACAACGAAACGACCAAGTCTTCCGGGTAGTACCCCTCGAGCGCTGATATGATTGGTCGGCTCCTATCATAGTACCCCTCGCGCTGGTGTGGTACCTCTGTGTCACGTATGCGTCGACGGAGACGGTTTCAGCGTTGACCAGCCAAGCTATTCTGCAGGCTTGAGTACAAGTAAAGGAGTCAATAGAATGGTAGCCAGGCCCTCAATAGAATAGTAGCCAGGCCCTCAATAGAATGGTAGCCAGGCCCTCAATAGAATGGTAGCCAGGCCCTCAATAGAATGGTAGCCAGGCCCAGCCAGCGTGATTTCTGATATAGAGGGGCGGGTGCCGTCGGGATCACGGCGGTGGATCCTATTGGTTCACCGATCTGAGCACCCGCCCCCCTCCCCGATAGAAAACAGCAGAGAACACTGACGTCACCAAATTAAGAGCGACGCCCCTCTGCACTGTGGTTCACTCCCACTCCTAGACCAGGAAATGCCCAGGCTTTTCTTTTTCTTGTGAAAACGAAACGCCTGCGGTCTCCTAGGCTAATAGAAAGGAGCTAAACTGAAATTCAGTTGCTTTCCATGCATGATAACAAAGCAATTCACATCAGACTTGTGTTTATAATATGTAGCGTTTCCATACCATAAAATTAATGAGTGAGCCAAGAACATTCTCCATCTCAGTATCCTTCTATAACTCCCGAGGGAGTGATGTGATGTGTGGGAAGTCAGCCGGTTCGGCAGTTGTCCCTAATAGATAAATCCGACGGCGTAGTACTGGTGATGTCATAGACTGGCCTTGTACTCGTTGACTCTGACAACGGGTGCAACGCGTATTGCTTACCCGGTGGGGCATCATGCATTCCCAACTTAAATCATTCCAGACTTGCATCGTCCCCGAGTAAGCGGCCAGTGCAGGTCTAGTATATATTACACATGGCAGCTTGAGAAACAATAAAAACAGACACTGCTTGGCCTTCTTAACACCTATGGACATCAAGTTATTTACAGTCTCAATGACAAAGCCATTTATAAGCAAGTGGTTCCATTCCAGACTCACTATTGATTTTTCTAAAGTCAAAGATCACCTCTTTAGTTTTTAAATCACTGAGTTCCAAATTGCTGGCTGCACCTGCCGTCTATAATTACATTAATCATCATAGCTTTTTAAACCTGTCAAAGTGGTGCCATTTGCAAATGACAATTAGCGAACCAGGGAATGCAATCATGTGGGTGAACAGTGTGAAGAGAAATGGGGGGAGCACACACCCTTGTGGGACCCCGGCACTCAATACACATATACCAGATACCAAGTGACCTACTTTGTTGAAATGCAATGTGAAGAACAAGGCGTTGGGCTAGGTTTGAACTGAATAAATCTTCCTTAGTAACATATGCAGTGATGTCAGCCAGAGACTAATTAGTCATTTATTCTACTTGGATACAGTAGTGGCTGAGTGACTTCATGTGTCTTCTATTGATGTTGTCGTGGTGGTGAGTGAATCTGTTGATTAGAAGAGCTCTACAACTGGGAACATATAGTGGCTTGATGTGGGACGTACTGTTCTGGGACTGTGAATCTCCCGTGTGAAAAGGGAGAAGGCCTACATGAAACATGCGGTACTTGGAAGCTTTAGGCCATAAAGATGAAGGTTTACGAGTTGGTATATTTATTTTGGAGAGCACTTCTAGAACGTTGGATAGTTTCTCTTTCAGCTCCTCTATATGGATGTCAGCCATTACATTGGGCAAAAACAACGTATACAAGAGATGAAACAATTAAAAACTTTGTTTCTGGTCTGTGATGGCTTTGACAGGTTTTCTGGCATTTAATAACAACCTATGATATAACTAAATTTAATTGAAAGGTAGTCTCCTGCATGCCTGCCAATTTCTACTCAAAATTCTTTACCCAAAGGAGATGAAATAGTAAACGTATCCATTTTCCACCTAATTAATTACCTCTTTGAAATTAGTATTTCGAACCATGCAAACAAAATCTCAATACTGAGCATGTGCATGTGTGCATAGTGCATAGCAACCATATGTGATCACAATAAAGATGCAATGATCACAACTTGGCCACAAGCATGTTTCAAGGTGCAAAAGTACAATATTATCTAGACCAATGCTGCCACCTACTGTTAGAATGGAGTTAATTCAGGAGGACAAACCACCTCTTGGGGTTCAGGCAAGGATGCTTTAAGATTTCTCAGGACAAAAAAAAGGAAAAAATCACACCCGTGTGAAGTGAGGGGCGCTCTTCTCATCGTACATCATCCAATAAAACATTTATATACTTCTTCATGAATTAATTTGTCAATTTATGTTATTATCTTTTAACCATGATACAATGTTTTTTTTAAAACTCATCTTTTCACCATGACCATGTAAGATGACAACTGAATTTATCTATCTATCTACCTACATATGACGTAAATGTTCCTTTCATTGTCAATGGCATTTAATGTTTGTGTTGCCACAAGTTTACGTCATATTTCAGGCACATAATAACGTAAATTCTCCTTTCATTGTCAATGGCAAAGCAAAGCAAAGTTCTTTGTTTACCCAGGGTGAATGGACTAAGCACGAGATGCTTGTTTACAGCCAGACCCTGCTCATAGAACATTTCATGGTAGGGGTTCAATGCCTTGCTCAAGGGCACTTCAGCGGTGCATGGTAATTTTAACGTGCCGGTCCGGGGATTCGAACTGGCGACCTTCCGATAACAAGACCGCTGCGCAAACCGTTCGGCCACCGCTGCCATAGGCAAATGTGAGACGTGACGTGACGAAAAGCTGTATATAGCGCCACTCAAAAATAAACAGCTAATGGGATTTGATCAACAGTGTGCTAATTTTAGGACTTTTATAAAAATGGGCCCACTGCAATTCAACCAGATTCAATAGAACGATAATCAGACAACCAGTATTCAAAGTATGACAAATGCATAGTACTATTCTCACTTTCTGGAGGCAGTTAAATGGATGTTCCGCTCTGTATCACACACACACAGACTCAGCAGGTCTGCCTGTTATGTCTTTCAATTCCCCATATTTTACACCTCCTTTACGAGTTGAGTGTCCCTGTTCCACGGAACAGCAGTTTTTGTAGTCCTCCCATGGTTGTAAAAATACAATGGAAATACATTAGGGATAGATAGGGAGATGTATGGACACATGGACAGAGACCAAGAATAGCTCCAAGCACTTTAGGCCTCGAATAACACTGCACAGGTACGCGTTTATAGATAATATCATATTATGTTTTACTGCTTTCAACTGGGAAATGCTTCCAATACTTTAAATAAGCATTTAGTGGCTGTGCAAGCACCCACACATCAAGTCTTAAATACTTAATAACCAAGCACAATATAGGCTAAACGATTCTGGTGGCAAATTATGACATACATTTAGGCGCATTTATTGACGTTTTTTATTGACTTAGCTAGGCCTCATTGTAAATTACACAAATCTCGAATGGAATAAATAAATAATGCACATTGCAAAGGTTATAACATAATCTCATTATACTAGAATGTCTTCTCATTATGGCCTAATATAACATTCAACTCAGGATTCCAGATGGATATTGTGAAACATTACACAGCCATGAAGAGCAAAAAGAGGACAGCCAAATTGCAATTGACATACCATTCTTATCTCCCACATTTGGGGCTTCGCCCCCCGGCCAGGCTGTGCCGAAGAAGATATTCCCCAAGCATGAAGGGGTAAAATCATTATACTTTGAATCAATCTAATTAATACGAAGGGCAGCCTGTGTCCAAGGGCCATCTGATTAGGGTGGCCCGACTGATTAGGGTGGCTCGACTTTCAGTTTCACTCTCACTCACAGCACTTGACCTCCAAACTCAATGATGCTGTTGCCAGAAGCACATTGTTACAAAAACATTGAGCTTTAAAGGCGCATTCAGTGATTTGGGTGATTTGGAAAACCACCCAGTCCGCCCCGGTAACAAAATGTGCACATGCACACGCTCTACAGTGGGGGAAGTGCAACAGCATGTGCACCAAGGCCCGCCCCCACACATGATTGGAGGAAGGCCCCTCTCATCCTGATTGGATGAAGGCTTTGCCACCCGCCACCAAAACTGAAACTAGGGTTTTTTGACCCCAGGGGCTCACTGGGGACAGGGAGGAACTCCTTATATGGTCAGCACACTCTATAGTAGGGAGGATTATCCAAATAAAAAGAAAGAATAAGTGATATTTGAATGAAGCAAAATCACTGTGTGCACACATACATCCCTTCACCTATTTCAACAAAAAAAAAAAAACCCAAAAAAACACAGAAATGAAATTTAAAGAAAGAAAAAAGAAGAGGGTAGGCCCATGTTAGACATTCATTCATTTGTATCTATAGACCCATAAGGTACATTTAATACAAAATATATATAGTTCGTATATATAGTCTATATAAATATATAAATACATAAACATATTAACACAAATATATAAATACATAAATATATAAATATATAAATATATAAATATATAAATATATAAATATATAAATATATAAATATATAAACATATAAACATATAAATATACAAACACATAAACATGTAAACATACCAACATACAGGCATAGGGGGAAAAAAATAAAAATAAATAAAAATAAAATAATAGAATTAAGGACATTAATGGTGTGTGTGGGGGGGGGGGGGGGTGGGGTGGGTAGGCTTTGTTAGGCTTTGTTTTGTGATGATTGTGGTTCTTCCATTTCCTTTTTATTTCTCATTTGTTTGTTTGTGTTACTGAATACTTAGGTCTAAACAAAAAAAAAAAAGAACAGAGAAAAAGAATAGACCTTTAAGGATCAAAGAAAATAGAAAATAAATGAAATTTTATATGCAGCAACCAGACAGGGCAGGAGAGAGAACAGAAGCTAATTGAATCTAATAGATCAATATATCCTAAATATAGGCTACAAATAAGCACAACAGCATCCAGTACATAATGTGCTTTGGCTGGGAATAACTGCAAACTGTAAGCATACATAACAGTTGTAAGCCTAAATTCCATATTATGTATAATTTAGCACACTGTCGTGGTAATCTATACTGTTTGTGAACAACATTATAGTACGGTCCTGCAGGCCTATCTATCACCATAAAAGATTAATAATGCTCAACTCTTTCCACTGGGAAAACTAACAGCTAAAAAAAACGTATTGCTGCCTACAGGCCAAGGACCACAAATAATCGTATTGGCATGTTCTTCAGCCTATTGATCCCACTAAACACGCACGCACGCACGCACGCACGCACGCACGCACGCACGCACGCACGCACGCACGCACGCACGCACGCACGCACGCACGCACGCACGCACGCACGCACGCACGCACGCACGCACGCACGCACGCACGCACGCACGCACGCACGCACGCACGCACGCACACACACACACACACACACACACACACACACACACACACACACACACACACACACACACACACACACACACACACACACACACACACACACACACACACACACACACACACACACACACACACACACACACACACACACAGGCTAACCCTAATCTGAGGTAATATAGCGCTGATCTAGCCTCATTATCAGACTGTAGCTTTCAGTCCACTCAGAGAGTGGGCGGGGTCTTTGGGCTGGATCCAGGCTAGCGCTGATCCATATTCATAAGTAGCGATGTGATGGCCTGTGTCACCAAGACTGAGATGGCGACAGTGCTCAGCGCTTGCTCAACTTAGCTGCCTGATAGTTGACAGATAGTCTTGTCAAATGAGTACCACAGACGAAAAACAGTCTAAGTCCAAATTTCATTCTGACCCCTCCACGAAAAGGCCTTGTTGTCCTGAACCCGTATCTATCATTTATACATTATGGATCAATAGTGTGGACTTAGACTGTTATTCGTTAATGTAGGGCTGCAACTATCTATTATTTACTTATTGATTATTCTATTGACTACTTTTTTGATTAATCAACTATTCGATTAAGTGCTTAATCCATTGAGACCTGGAACGCATCCATGTCACGTTAGCGTTTAACCACATTAACCATTAAGCAGTAATATACTTAGCCGCACAACGGTGTCTTTCAAAACTATTGAAAATAGGTCACGCATGCAATGCTATTTTCACTATTTTGTTTTTACAAAAATGTTTGCCTATAATGACGTTTTCAAAAATAGAGATTGATTATTAATCGATTATTTTACTATAGTGATTATCATAATTTTTTATAATTTAAATTGTAGAGTGGCTTTTGATAGGTATCAAACATTTGCCTCGATTATGATTAATGAACGATTATTTAAAACAAAAAAGATCTACGTACAAGCTCACAACGTGTCACAGAGTGAAGCGTAGCTTGTAGATGAGCTATTCTCGCTATTTTTATACGCCACCCTAGTACAGGGTTAAGTTGTTAATGAGACTAATTGATTTAGTCGATTATAAATAAAAATCTATAAAAAAATGTTTTTGTGTCGATTTGTTAATATAAGAAAAAGAAGAAACCTGCTTCTTGATTATTCTCTTAACCTATATTTACTTACCGTACTTTACTTATCCTTGCACTGGCTGGTGCATGTCTTTCCACTTCCATCTGTCTTTTGCCATCTTTTCTATGGCCACCAGCAGCTCTGTGGTGTTGATGGAGCTCCTTCTGTATCGTCCTTCTAATGGCTTAAATCCTGCCAGAAATATGTTGGTATAGTCAGAATGATTATGTTTTTTACGTATCAATATTGCAATGTAGAAATACTATGTTGCAAATAAAAGTCTGGCACTCAAAATGCACTAGACTAGAGTATTTACTGAGAGTAAAAATATATATGTTTTAGAATGTCCCATTTCAGAAGTTTCCAAATGGTTTGAAAATAGCAGATCTACAAGCCCACAGAGTGCCACTTTGCTACGGGTTGTGAGCTACTAGAGTATGCATATAGGACTGAAGTGGTTTATGTACGTTTTGTAATAATAATCAGCCTGTGTCAGGCCGCCCCCGACTCAGATATAACGCGACATTAACAGCATGGTTTACGGCGATACCGATGCCGGACGGCAGCTTTCAGTCAGTTGGGGGGAAGCGGTCGGTTTGAAATGGAGTCTGAGAATCATCAGAGGATGAAAGAAGTGATTTGGAGGATCCAAAAGCTTATGGGAATGTATAGAAAAGAAAGAAAGAAGGAACATCAGAGAGTGACGAAGAAATTGGAAGACATGTGATCGGGATGAGTTCAGACACACAAACCGACAGGCTTTTTAGTGATCCTCAAGCGGTGGGAAAGTTTGTGGAGAGAATTATTGGCAGGGTGAAGTCAGTGAGGATTACTAGGAGTGGATTGTAGTGATAGAGTGTAGGAACAGAGACCAAGCAGAGAAAGCAGTATACAAATTCTGTACTTTAATGATCGATCAGTGAATGTTTTTTTACCTGGGAGGAAAGAAAACGAGGGGAGTGATTAGTGGCGTGCCATTGGATTGGAGGATTTTGACATTGAAGGAGTTTGTGCAATAAGGAGGATGACACGATTTAGGGAGGGGAAACGGGAGGACAGTTCGTCACGTTTCAGGTGATGTTTTGCCAGATCGAGTGTATACAGCTTTCGTGTTGGGCCTTTCGAAAGAGCAGCACTAAGATGCTATTGCTGCCAAGAGGATGGGCACGTATAGCTGAGTGTAGGGGAAAGAAAAGATGTGGGAGGTGTGGGAAAGAGAACTGCAAAGGAGAGTGTGAAGGGAATGAACAGACAAAGTGCATGCATTGTGGAGGAGAGCATTATGCTGGGTCAGAGAAGTGTGCGAGGAAAATGAAGGAGGTTAAAACACACAAGATGAAGGCAGAAATGAGGGAAATGTCTTATGCAGAGGTGGTAAAGAGAGTGGAGATGGAGAAGCACAATGAAAAGAGGGAGACAGAAAAAGAGGGAAGGGTAAATGGACATGGCATCTACAGGTATCTGTATGGATAAAACCAGATTCCTGGCTTTTATAGCCATGGTGATGAACTGTGCTGTCGAAATATCAAGGAAGTCGGAAAGAATAAAGATGGTGCTGGAAGCAGCCAGAACATTATTGAATGTTGTGGATGTCACTGGACGGTGTGCTGAGGGAAGATTTCTCAGTGGTTCAGAATGAGGGTCTGCATGAGTAACTGAATGGAATAGGGGATGGGGAGGGATCACAATGGGTGCCTTGGGTGGACATTGTTAACTTTTTATTTTAGTCGTTTTTGATATGGCAGTAAGACTATGTTTGATCATAATTTGGATCAGTAGGTGGCGGTAATGCACCAAACGTTGGATGCCAACCGCCGTTAAACCAAAAGAAGAAGAAGATGGTTTACGGCAGCACGCCACCACTTTACGATAGTAGCGGCCCTCTGTATAAATTTGCGTGCATGTTTACATTTATTTTTTGCTTTTGCGAGGAGTAGAAGGACACTACTAGTCACGATGGGAATTGAAGAAGAGGCTAATCGAACTCTCTTCATCAGAAACCTCGACCAGAGAGTGACGGAAGAAATTTTATTCGAGCTGTTTTTACAGGTGACGTCGATTTGTGGCCAGCGCACTGATAGCGCAGCTAGGCTAACTCTTAAGCTAACTGCTAACGTCGGTGGTATTATTGAAAGCTACTCGATAAACGAGTCGGTTTCAGCGACAAGTTTGAATAAACATAGCATACGCCCTTATTATTATTTTAACTCTTGTGTGTACTATACGCCGTGGTAAAGCACTAACTAATGGTCCCAGGCTTCTGAGGCTTGTTCGAAGAAGAAACCATAACAACCATAGCTAACGTTGGCTCGCTGTAAGGCTTGTTATGCGAATCAGCAGCAGAACATTTGTGTTATATCTTACAGGGCACAATGTGTCCATCCATACGTCACATCGATGTAGCCTTGGCTTGGATCAAGAAGACTATCATAGCATGTATTGATTGTATCGAGTCTTACAAATGTCAAAATCGATCAAATGCATCTGCGGTGGTCTTGATCTGGTGTTTGTGTGGTATCTTAAACAGGCAGAGCTCGATCGTGTCTCCAAATCCATGCATTAGACGCGGCGTGTCTTATCTTGCAGGCGGGACCCCTCACCAAGACGAAAATCCCTAAAGACCAAGATGGGAAACAGAAAACATTCGGCTTTGCTGTTTATAAAGACGAGGACTCTGTGCCCTACGCCCTGAAGTTGCTGGATGGGATGTCTCTTTTTGGAAGAACTATGCACGTGCAACCTCGAAACGGTACGATCTATCCTAGCTCCAGTATGTTCCCTCAGTACTACGCTCATTCTGTAGCTCCGAGAATGAGCGTAGTGCTGAGGGAACAAACTGGGACTAGATCTATCCCTGATTCCCTATCAAGGTTAAAATAGTTTGGGATTTTGTCATAGTTTACTTTACATGCCCAGTAACAGTTAGTTACGGGGTTGTTAGTTTTTATTTGTTGTCACTTAGTTTTAGTTTCTTATTAGTGTTTTTCATACTTTGGGTCAATTGTCAGGTGCAGGATTCAAAAAGGTCAGAGTAGGTCAATTGTGTAATAAAAACTCAACAAAAGATACTTAGTAGATCAATTTGGATGTAATGGGGATTAGAAAGTGCACTGTATAAGTCAATTTCTTTTTTTTTAACCCCCTTGTCTCCCCAATGTAGTCGTTATGCCAATTAATTCCTCCCCGCAAACATTTCTATGTTGTCACTGCTGTTCCGAGTCTGAGACTGACTCACCTGCCAGTGAGGAGCCCCCATTGGGACAACGTAGAGCCTTCGTCTTACTCCTCCCGCCCAACACTCCCTTGCTGATTACGTGCAGTGCCAATTATCACCCTCCCTGGCCAGCTTCCTTTCACCGAACACGAGCCAATAACGGGCCATGTAGATGTTCGACAAATGCACCATGGTCAATTTGTCTGTCTCGAGAGAGAGGGTTAAAAATTAGGAGACGCTAGACTGGGGAGTGTTGGCAGGTAATAACAGAAAACGGGAAAGACACTAGCATAGAGCCCTTATAGCAGGTGTGCCCGGAAGGTAGATCATGATCTACCAGTAGATCACAAAGGCTGTGCAGGCCAGGTAGATCACATGACGTGCCCTAAAAATATATTAATTGTATAATTCAAATGTAAAAAAACTCACATCTGCCACATGAATTTAAGTGACTTGTTTTATTGACATCAGTTCGAACCCACAATTTTTTTTTCAAGAGTGTTGCACACAAACATCATTAGCATTACAAAGTTATAATTTATCTGAAAACACTATACCAATTCAATTTCCTCGCCCTCTATTTCCTATTCCAAGTGTGTTTGTCTTATATGTAACGACAGCACCACACAGCTCAGCAGTTGGAAAATATATTTTGTGTGTGGGTAGATCTTGTTTAGCTGGTCATTTTAAAAGTAGATCTCAAGTAAAAAAGTGAGGGGCGCTAATATATGAAAGTCTAACTCATGTTGATTAGGTGATGTAAAACAAACGGTGCCAACACAAACGTTAATGCCATTAACAATAAAGAGACGATATGACGTAAATTTTCCCTTCATTGTCAATGGCGTTTTTAAAACAAACATTGAACTAAAATCCAACATTAAACCTGTATATAGGAGGGGCTGGCGCCCCTCAAAAGTGTGGGCACCCCTGCCTTATAGAGCGTCGCAGTCCTGCCTCCTACCCTGGACAAGGAAATGAAACCCAATGCATTTTTCCCATAGACATTTCTTAAAGTATTTATTTAAAGACGGTTACGCCGCTGACAAAGCCAACTCGAGTCGTGACAACTCATGACAACACAAACAATATTTTGGACCAAACAAATAATTACAAAGAAGAAAAACAACAAAAAAGTGTTGTAACCTGCCGTTTTTTTCTTCTTTCTAATTATTTGTTTGGTCCAAAATATTGTTTGTGTTGTCATGAGTTGTCACGACTCGAGTTGGCTTTGTCCGCGGCGTAACCGTCTTTAAATAAATACTTTAAGAAATGTCTATGAGGAAAATGCATTGGGTTTCATTTCCTGGTCCAGGGTAGGAGGCGGGACTGCGACGCTCTATAGGGACTCTGCTCAACCATATGGGGTTTAAGTGGCTAAGCCTTGTATGGTTTTCCTCCAATCAGTGTTGTGGTTTTCCAATTTAGCTCCACAGATTACCTCCTTCACCATCACAAAACATTCTTCCTAACACATTCTGTGCTAGTTGATTCATTAATTTGTCCGCCACTGACACGTCTTTTCAGTGCAGGCCCTTATGTTTAGTAAATCTGTTTACATTGAGGTGGACGGAGGCAGACTTTTCACTTTGGTTAATTTCCCGTGTTATCGGTCGCCCAGCAACCTAGAGCTGAAATGACTGCTGGACTGAACATATGAAAACAAACGTTGAGTATGGGGCACATCATTTGACCGGTTACCAACTCGCAGCACCAATCGCAGCGCACATGTCAATTGTGTGCTCCATATGACTTTGTGCTCCCCAAAATAAGTTATCATAATGTTCAGTCCTGCAGTCATTTCTGGTGCTATTGCGCGAAGAGAATGTTGTCCGTGTAAGCTTGTGGAAAAGAGTTATAAATGCATGTTTTCTGCCAGAATGAATAAATAGAGGACAATATCTTACACTCAAGTTGCAGCAATTAATTGAGACAACTTTAAATGATTCTGCTTCCGAGGCAGGCATAGGAGTGATCTATGGCTGTGTATATGCAATACATGAAATGTATTTAATATCACAGCCATTCTGGGGCTAGTTTCAATTGAGATTTTTTTGGGGGGGCTTAAACAAAATAAATGTTTTTCAAACGTGTTGATCGTGTATTGTATGATCATGAGATGCATTATAAGACAATGGCTTTCTTAACTTGTGAGCGCCTCTAGGTGTACCACAAAGTACCCCCATTTGAGTAACATTGCTCTATGACAGTGTTACATTTAGTGGAATTGGTTGTTTATATACACTTATTTTCTTTTTATACATTTCATCACAGGAAGCACAGTGAATTCTCAGACTTCAAGCCCTGGAAACACTCCAAATCCACATGGCCAGTGGTAAGAATTCAGTGTATAAACACATTCTAAGTAATCTAAAATATAATGGGGGAATCTATTTGGGCGTAAGCCTCTTAAAACGTTTAATTTGTGTAGTGCTATCGTGGTGTGACAAGTGAAAAAGTTGCTCATTTACATCAATGATTGTATAGATGACTATTATTGGTATAGTTGGAAAGACATTAAATTACCATCGTTTTTCACAAATTATGTGGATTCGGCGGATGGATCAAATTATTTTTAATTCTTGAGATGACAAGTCTGACACCAATTTTGTGCAATTATGTTGCAATTATTATAATTTGTGCAAGCACTTTAAGTTGTGATTTATATTTGCATTCTTGGTGTTTGGAAATTAGGCTTTTGAAAGTTGCACTGTTTCCTCATAATTAATAATAATGCAAATGTAATCATTCCTTGCAGGTCACAAGGGCAGATGAATTCTCCACCCTATAGCCCTCAAATGCAAAGATCATCATCGTTTGGATCCCCTGATAGCATGCAAAAACAAGTCATGGTAATTCATATCTCCATTCTTACTGACACAGCAGCTTGAGGCAGTTTGTGGTTAACAGTTTGTGATTGTGACTTAATATTGAGGCTTATACATTGTTGTTGTTCACCTTTAATTAGCAACAATTAAAGGCTTTGTTTCATTCTTCGTTAGGGCAGTCCTTCATATTGGGACGGTGCGTTTGTTAGCGCTGGTTTTCTCTGCTGTTGTAGCCCATACATTGACTGTAGATTTTCCTGGACGTATCAGTAGGCAGAGATGCTATGCAAGACTAATTCATTGATAACCGTAGACCTACTGCGGGGGAAAATGAGAATCTATGGCACCCGGCCTACTACTTGTCCTCACATTGTTTTAATATTTGATTGCCGTTTACAGTATGTTGCAGAAATGTAATTCACGTAAAGCCTGATGACGGACTGAAATGAAACGCTATGTTGTTGACAAGGCTGTTTTACAGTTCAACTGTAAAATGATAAAGGGTAGATGGATAGATGGAAATCAGTCGCACAGCAGTTAAGGTTACAAACATACATGTAAGGATAAGAAAAGAAAGAAGTACTGTAGTATGCAGTAGAAACAAGGCAAAGGGTAAGACAATTCTGTCGTAATTCAGAATACTTCCTAATCGCAGCTGTGTGTGTGTGTGTGTGTGTGTGTGTGTGTGTGTGTGTGTGTGTGTGTGTGTGGAGACAGTGTGGTCATGTAAAGGTATGTTTGTTTTCTCTTTTTGAATTGAAGTGTGTGTGTGTGTGTGTGTGTGTGTGTGTGTGTGTGTGTGTGTGTGTGTGTGTGGTGGTGGTGGTGGTGGTGGTAAGGGTGGGTTCAATGAATCGATATGGCAATAATCATATCGTATCCCTTGCCGATAATCGTATTGTACCATATGAATAACGGCAGGACATGCTGTGTGTGTGTGTGATGTGGATTTAAAACATCAGAATCAGTTTCTGTCTGACGGTTGCGATATATGATTAAATCTTTTGCATTTCATCCATCAAAACATTACTTTTTTTCCTTGCTTTTTGTTTCAATGTTATCCACTAAGTTGTTCAAGTTGATTTGGAAACTTTAAAACTTCTGACAATATAGTTACATTGGCAATCGGTGGTCTAATAGCAGATCTACAAGCTCATAGCGCGCCACCGAGTGGCGCGCTACGAGCTTGTAGGTCTGCTATTTTTGAAAAATCGAAGAACGACTGACATAGAAACATAGCTTTTTCAGAAAACTGTCAAATGTAGAAGCCATTTTTAGAATCTGATCTCAGGTCAAAATGGGCTTAGTCTTGTTCCCATCTTTTCTCCCGTCTATAGATGAGCAACTTAATGTTGCAGATTCAGATGACCCAAATGCAGCAGCTGCAGGCGCAGAACGGGAGCCTGCTGGGACCTGCGCCCCAGCAGAGGCAACAGTTTGCCAGTGGTGGAGGCTACGGTGGTGGCAGCAGTAACGGAGGTGGAGGAGCTGGTCTACAACAGCATGACAGCGCCGACTCTTGGCAACGTTCTTCATCCCAGACCCAGACGAGTGGCGGCCACTACAGCAGAGGCCAGCGCTACGCCGACGAGCAGGCCTCCGGTGGTGGTGGTGGTGGTGGTGGTGGTGGTGGCGGTGGCGGGCGTCACGGTCATGGCGGTGGTGGTTACCATGACAACAAGGGCGGAAACAATTACCAGGGTAACAGAGGCAGCAGCAGCCGCCACCACGATGACCGAAGTGACAACCGAGGCTACCAAGACAGTAGACGGCGACGGTACTGAGGCATTATGAGATTAATTTGATTTTATTCTTCTTTTTTTTAATTTGATTTTTTTGAAAATGGGCCCTTGTTTCTCTTTTATAAACATGTACTTTGTTCTGGAAAATGAATGAAAGTAAGGGGGGGGAAATTCGACTTGGATTGTTTAAACCAATTTAAAAATACACATCTATGCCAGCGTGCCATCATTGTTTGCTTTTAAAGTGCTTTTAGTTTTGAATTCTTCAAATGTGAGTTTCTGGCAATGTATTGTTAAAAAAAAAACGATTGGTTCTGAAAGCAGTGACTACCCTGCTGCATAAAAAATATCACTGTTTTTGAAAAGATTCTTTGTATTTTAATTATTTATTTTTGAAAGCATTCAAATGTTTGTGAAAGAAATATGTTTAGGATGTTATGGTGATTTTTAATTTTTTTTCCACCAAAAATGAGAAACAAATGTATACTCTATTTCACCAGCAGAACGATATTGGAGCACATTCCTTAATTCTGTTTAGGCCGATACAATTTCTTTTTTTATAGGCTGTTTTGAGATACCATTGAGATTTATTTTTTTCTTTTCTGAACAGAGTTTTTTCCACACAATTGTAAAACGATCTGTTTTTAAATGAACATGTAATGTGTGTATATAAAGCTCCTTTCATTGGATTGTGTTTACTGATCTCTTTGTGACAGGGGGAAAAAAACATTGTTATTTTAACTCATTAAGACCTGGCGATCTGATGCTACAAATGTCTTCTAAATCCTAACACCTGTCAGTGGTTCTCAAACTTTTCCATGTCAAGGATAGGAGCAAAGATTTAAATGTTACTGTGAAAGAATATATTTTCATGTCATTCCACGATTTTTCTAAAATAGCAGATCTACAAGCTTGTATCTGCTATTTGTATAACAAAGTTTTAAATAATGGTTAAAAGGTGACACTGACACTGGTGACATCTTACAGTGGAACAGTCCTTTGGGCATATAGCAGGCCCCTTCTGTGCTGTGGTAAATTGTTTCTATTTGCACAGGAGTCGGGACAACTATAAGTAAGCTATATTGTATGTTGAGGGTACTTGCAGTTATGTCTGCCTCTATAAATGACCAGTGTGTAAGTAATATGCTTGTACAGCAGGGTTTGGTAATCTGCAGGTGGCGCCACATGCATCCCTTTATTGAATCAATTAAGATGATAAATATAACTGGGCCATATGATCAGCTATTGTACGTGATATTTCCATTTAGAATGCCAATCCAAATGTTGCAGCCACTGTGATTAATTAGGATACATGGCTTCTGGGTCTACTCTAATTACTATGTATCATGGCCAAACATGTATATTTTCTTATCTTATTTTTGGTCTTCACGGTAATTGCAGGGCCTTATGAGGGCCAGTTTTAGACTTGCGCAGGTTTTAGTTGACTTAAGATATTAGTAAAAACGATTGTGTCCCCGTTTAATTTGAGACTTGCCATATCATGTTACAATTAGCGGCTGTGCTCCGTGTCGCCTGCGCTTGAAATGAAGTCGCGGGCCAAATCTCTTAATGTCCACGTTGAGGTCATAATCTACCCACCCGAAAGTGCTTACAGGCCGCTAACAACAGCTCCCGTGGTGTATCAACATGCAGCATATCCCCAATAAAGCTGCCGGGTTCCAAAAGTAGAGGTGCATTTGCACCCTTCTCCACTAAGCTCTTTGTCTTGCCTGTAATCTACCCTGTCGTGTCAGATTCCACCCTGATACTCCGAAGTCGCCCTAATGAAGAGTATCCTGTGTTCTGTGTCGCGGGCCATTGGTAGTGTGCTACTAGGAAGACCCCCGGTTATTGCATGCGCTCCCGCTGGCAGCGCATAGCTGTTTTAATTGATTGATCTGCTTGGCGTCTCCAGCCCTGCAGCAGCCGGATTAGAAATCCCGCTCAGTAGCTGCTGCTGTGGACTTTTATAGAAGCGGAGTGTAGGCTACAAAAAACATCCACCAGGCACCCTTCCTTCTTCCAGTATAGGCGCACCAGCTCAGTGGCAAGAGACCCGCTCCCTCCGTTCCCGGAGCCTTGCACTCAGGTTGTTGGGTTCATGATCATGATTCATCGCGGTGCGCCGTATCCAAAGTTCCAAACACCTCTGCCTCCGCCCAGCAACACCGGCCGGCCCCTTCTCGTCCTACTGTCACCCCACCCGGCCGGCCACCCCTCAAAATGTGATCCGCATGCGGTAACACTCGCGGCGGCACTTGCTCTTCTCATCTTCTCCCGACCTTTGATCAACCAAGTACCAAACCCCTCCAAAACAGCCCAAGCTTTTCTATGCAGAGCTCCCATATTTCCTCCGCAATAATCCTTCACACTTTGAACTGCAGGCCAGGGCGACTATAATCTAGAGAGAGATATATAGGTCTCAAACGAGTTATATTTACTCCCAGACTGCTTGCTTGGGAAGAGATGGTAATCGTTTCTGCGCAGACCGGCATGTCAAAGTGAAAACTTGATCTATACCGTCTCTCTTTTAGGGCCAGGCATATTGCGGGGGTCTCTCGCAGATAGTCTACTAGTCGTCTCAATTAACATCCAATCAGCAATTATTGCGAAGACAACTTTGTCCATATATAGGCCTATGCCCTCCAGACGTAGATAAAGAAATATGTTTTCTAATGCTGAGCTCCTTTGAATTGAAATAAAAAAACATTTTCTCTAAAGGAATAATACAAAACATATAATTTTCACGGAAGGCTCGGAAAATAATATACAGTAGGCCTACAAAAGACAAGAGGCCAAGAAAATGTCTAAATAGATTTGTTTTCAACGAAAAAGCAGGTCTAGAGAATTATACTGAGTTGAAGATATATAGCTCCTGGCATTTTCTCACAGGCCCATGCACATATTGAGTATCCTACGTAATTTGACTAAGACTAATCCTAACATTTAGGTTTAAATGTTTTGTCGCTAATACATTTTTGAATTCCAAAGGTGAGTTGCAACTTGCGAGCCCCCGCTTTGTTCTACAATTTCTGTTTGTACAGTTTGGCTCAGCACCAAATAACGGAGGATGTGCGTTATATTCTTCTTTAAAATGCTTGCACACACATTTCTAGGATGTAGGCTAAAAGATTTCAAACAAAATAGAAATCGCGTCTTTAAATAGGCCTATATAGCCTAGTCTATAGGCTATTTAACATGTTTAACCCTTATGATGATAACTGTTTGTTAGGCCTATAACTATATGTTTCATTGTGCTATGGCTGTAGAAAGTAGCCTATATGCTACTTGAAGAAAAATCTCTCAACACAAAATGTAGGCTATTTAACTTTATATCAATTTAAAATGTATACGTTGTTTATTTGACTCACCAGTATAGTTTTACAATAGGAGTTGTGGGTTGCCTAATACCTGAATGACGTCAGTTTACTTGTCATGTGAAAAGGGGCGCTTAAATCCACCGTTTGCCTGAACATTGGCTAATAATCATTCTACCTGTTTGAAATTCGTTAAATTAAACAACGAATTAATTAGATAAAATGGTATATGGAATATATTTATACCGCAAACTACATATACGTCTAACACTGTTTATACTATTATATTAATGAGACTTTTAGGAAGGTATCTTCGTGCAGAAGCAGAACCAAAATATGGAAAAAGCAGGCAAGATAGAAATAGGCCTATACAAATAAATGATGTCCAATGTTGTTTATGATCAGACTACTCTACTCAAAAATGTGTTAGCCTACTTTTTCACGTGGCATTGGTCAGCTTTATTTGTATTAGGCTATACTATGACAATCAATCGCCATTATTAATTTTAATATGAACCAACATTGTTTAAATGGATGAATCAGCCCACCGGGCCAGAAGTTAAAATGACCTAACTTCATATCAACGACCAATCAATCGGTATATAGCATATAGATATTTGATTTGCGCATGGTTAGTTTATACTGTAAGGCAGGAGAGAGCTGGGTGAGAGAAAATGTGTGTGTGTGTGTGTGTGTGTGTGTGTGTGTGTGTGTGTGTGTGTGTGTGTGTGTGTGTGTGTGTGTGTGTGTGTGTGTGTGTGTGTGTGAGAGTGTGTGCGCGTGCGCGCGTGCGTGCTTGCGTGCGTGCGTGCGTGTGTGTGTGTGTGTGTGTGTGTGTGTGTGTGTGTGTGTGTGTGCGCGAGAGAGAGAGAGAGAGAGAGAGATGTGATTGACAAAGTCAGTAGTTAAGATGTGAAGCAGGGATGGTTTATATAGCGGTGGGTGTGAGCACATTGTAGTCACTTCATTACCACTGCAGCGCTGCGCGCAGCTCCACCGAGATATACAGTAGGCTACAGAAGAAGCTGCCGCGCACATCGGGAGAAAGAAAGACGAGCAAGATTATATATAAATTAAAATAAAAAGATAAACACGAATGAGCTCTAACAGTCACGCTCTTCCTAGAGTACGAACCAGTTGTAATTACACAATTCGATAACCAAACCATTTGGTGGTGCAGGCAGCCAGCCGCGAGAGTATAGGCTATAGAGCAGCTCAGCAGCGCACATAGCGGGAGATCATGCACTGTCAAGCCGAGTTGAGGCTCTCCTCCCCCGGGCAGTTTAAAGCAGCCAGGCGGCGCTACAAGACTTTCATGATCGACGAAATCCTCTCCAAGGAAACTTGTGATTACTTTGAGAAACTTTCTCTCTACTCGGTCTGCCCGTCGCTCATCGTCCGCCCGAAGCCTCTCCATTCATGTTCGGGTAAGAACATTACAACTTTATATAGCCTGCATTATATTAAAGCACTGTTTTTTTTCCAGAGTCAAATGCATTAGTCCTGTTGTTTGCTGATTACGAAGACAGGTTGTTTTTTGCTAAGCATACATGGGAAATTATGTCATGTAGTTTAATTTTGTTCTAATAACATAGCAGCCAATTCATATTTTATGAATGGGGAAATGAGTAGGCTAATGACACTTGCATGCGCTCTGTTATATAGCGTTGCGCGTGCAGAAAATGTTTTAGAAGTTTCGCTACCTTTCACACTTAAACATAAATAAATAGATAGCCTACATGCATAATGTTTGAACATTATTGAAGCTATTCACAACCATTTGGTTTATGCATGCCATGCATGCATATACCACCTATAGCCGAACCGTCCAGGAATCAAAAGTTGAAGACCGATTGCTTTGATATATCGGGAAAAGGCTTGTAAAAGTGTAGATCTATTCTATAAATTATGAAGAATATAGCCTATTAAACAAAACGTTTCCATGCAGGCACCTGTAACCCCATGTAACGTTGTGACTGACTGAGGCACCGACAGATGTGCATGCAATAGAAAAACAGTAGCCTAAATTGTTATTATGATGCGGCAATAATCTTGTGTTTGATGTAGCCTATAAATGATCGTTGGCATTTGCGCGCTGTGTCCAGATAAACAAACAGTAGGCCAGCCTAATTGCCAGACAATATAAAAGCATGCACGCGGCGGGCTATACGCAATTAGGCTATCCTTGTTAAAATGTAGCACGTGACAGGTGTATTCCCTGTATATCCATGTATTATCTGGTACAGCTATAGTACAATATCACAATATTGTCACAGGTTTATTGTTTCTATATTATTTGAGAGAAGCCACACATTACTGCATGGGTGAGTGCATGAGTGATGCCCCGCGGGTCTTTCCTGTGGGACTGTGCAGATGAATGATACATTGCTTTGACTTGTCAAGTTGTCAAGTTAGGCAACGGCCATTATAGGTCATTGACGATACAGATATTATCATCATCAACTATATGCAGAAGAAAGCCATTCTCGCCAAACGCGTTGCTGAAACCATTGGCTCGTTTGTTCTCATTCACTGCATGGATTAATATGAACGCTATAGTGCTAAACCCATATGCGGCCCACGTAGCCATATACTCTAATGACTTTAGCCTACTGCTGCCGCTTCGCATTCATTGAGGCATGCCGCGTGGTCGGGTCATGCCCCCCCCAGTGCTGCCTGGCTGTTAGTTATCATCCCTTGCACATTTCGGATACGAGGTCTGGATACAGGTGGATCATGTGATGTGGCATCAACCACGCGTTCATAACTGTTGCATAAAACAGTGTGTGTGTGTGTGTGTGTGTGTGTGTGTGTGTGTGTGTGTGTGTGTGGGGGGGGGGGGGGTGGTTGCAATTGCACAGAACCTGGTTGGTATTTCATGCGGTTCTGTAACATAATCTAGGTAACATAGCACAAATAAAGGTCCCAATATGAATACGAGCAAACGTAATCTTTATGCTATTTAGCACCATTTTTAGGGGTAAGGTAAGGCAAAAAACAAAAACATCCGTGTATTAACCGTGCTAAATGATTATGGTGATCAACATTCTGAGTTGAGACACTGTTTATGCCCACTGGCACTGCACTGAAATGTGGAATAAAGCTGTGGTTCATGGCCGTTTGATCAGCTAATTATACAGGCAGGCAGGTGTGTCATCATGATGGAGCTGCTCTCAAAGTTAGGCTACAATGACGTGGGCGATGGCATTACTCTTTTCTTTAATGGTTTAAGGATATGTAAATGTTTTGTATTTTGTTGAATTGGAGTAGTTGGGCATATAGTAGCCTAATTGATTAGGCGGTGCGGTAGGACAGGTCCAGTAGGCTATATATGCTTTAATCCCAATCATTTTCTGACGTGTCAAAGCAATCGTGTCATTTCCCCTCTTTCAGTATCGGCTAGTAGGCCTATATATTATAGCCAAAAACCAAAGTGCTCTTCAGTTCATCTTTTGTTTATTAATCCTAATCCACTTTATTGCCTCAACCAAAGTGTTATAACGGGAAATTCATAGGCTAGGTATATGTGCTATATGATTCAATACGAGTGCATCACGTCTAGGCCTAGGAGTAGGATATCACATGAAAAGTGCTTTTCTTTTCGTGTCATCCGCCGTGAGAATATGCTGGAGTTGCTCTGCCAATCATGAGAAACCCCTGCAGGCTGTGTTTTAACTTTTAAATTAACTATATAGGCCTACAGCAGAAATCCATTCACTGACAACAAACCAGTCGGCGCGGCACTATAGCCTATTATCTCAGTCAAATGAGTTTTAATATTCGATGCATTATAAGCATAACTGTGTAATTCTTGATGAAACCAGGATCGTGAGGCAACCATCGCAATCAAGTATATAACCATTACGATAATTGCTCTAAACTCTGAAATAATAGCCGCGTGCAATTTGATGACAACGATGGCCGGATAAAAATAGGGGGAAGCAATTGACTCACGTTGGACGGCAAGAGGGCACTATGAACTGGATTTGGCACCCCTCCCTTATACTCCCGGTCGGATGGATAGAGTAACCCGTCCCGGCATATCAGAGCACTGCGCCCACCACTTATTTGTAGCTGAGGGGGTGTGAGACACAGTATATTCCATAACTTCAATGGTTCGTAGGGCTCTTTATAGAAGCTGGCAGGCTTAAGGGCCCTGAGCCAAAGAGAGGCCTCTGTGTCGGCCCTCTGTCTCTACACAAACATACACACATCAGTGAAACTAACTAGTGAAACGTTGACTACTGTGTTGTTTCTGCTTAACGGGGCTGCGATAACCCCATACCACCAGCGGAGGCCGCTAAAAGACAGTGCTGCCAGGATATTATGACGTATAGCAGCCCTAAAGGGGTTCAGGTTAATGATAATTTGTTTGTTTGTTTGTTTTATGTAAAGGCCAGTCAAGCATAAATAATTATGATTGTCATAATCTTTCCTCTCAGTGCACGCACCATCACATCTATATGATAGCTCCCATGATTCAGGACAGTAGCATTCTTCATAGAATATGTTAGGCTACTAACCCTGCCAGGTTTTGAGTATTCTGTAGGCTATGTACTCATGCCTCAATAAACTTGGGATAAAAGCTTCCGTGAATACATTTTGTTTCATAGGCACTATGCTGTTCTCTTTAAACTAATGTACTACTTTGCCTATTATGTGACTAGTCTACCTTGTTCTTATGCTGCTCTCTCTTACGCCTAAATGGCATTAAGTCACTCTGAATGATATATACTAAATGCCTAAATTGTCATCGTTACTCTTGTGTTATTAAACAGACAGAGGCACATCCTTGTATGACTGATCTGTTATGTTCAGTGAGTAAAATATTTATAGTATAAATTAGGTGATTATTAGTGATTTCTGGTTTAGACCTGAACAGAGAGCATTGTAGTTGTCTATAGCAGTTGGTGATTAAAGGCATTGATGACCTTTTTGAAATCTGCAGCGGACAACAATGACTTATTTCTGCAGATGTGGACCACTTGAAAATTAACATTTTTATCAGAATCGATAAAAACACAAATGCTGATAATTCATTTAAAGACAAATTCATGGTCAGATTATCTTTATGAGTTGGTCAATTTTGGGGGGCCAAAAAGGACAATCTCCGATTTGTCTGTGTTTAACTGTCGGACATTTTGGGACATCCAGGAGTTGATGTCTGCAAGACAGGCCGATCAAGGCTCTGTGAAGTTGGGGATTTGATTGGCAGTCTATACATCTGCATATCAATGGATGTGGAGGTTATGCTTGCGGATAACGTGGCCCAGAGCAAGCGCATGAATCCAAAATAATAAAGTTCAGAGAATGGACCCCTGAGGGATATATACCACACGTAACAGGGGCAGACGAGGACGACCACAAAAGAAAAAGTTCTGTTGGCAAGGTACGAACAGAGTAGTTCTAGAGCTGCTGCATTCAGGCGAACCCTGCAGGTATGCAAGGCAAGGTCAGAGAGACTACCCTGGCTAGTAGCCCCAAATACCCCCATTTTGCTGTATGAGGGAGAGGGACTACCGTACTGTGGCTATAGTCAATCACCACTACTGAAGTCTTACGCCTTACAGGGAAGAAATGGAGGAGAGCTAAAAGTGTTTTAATCCAGCATAATCCACCACAGACAATAAAGCCTGCCATTAAATAGAAAGCTGGCTTGAGGAGGGTTGACTACAATTGTGTCAACATCACGCACACGTGTGCACACACCCACATACACAGGGTCTCTGCCACAAACGTGCACACAAATAGTAAATCGCGCATGCACTCGTGCATGCGGGGTGTACACTCCGTGAAGGATATTTCGACAACTAGCTGTCATCTCTATACCATTTCCACAGGGCCACGAGCATCAGCCCTTCTCCATCTGTGCATATACTAGGGATCAGATTTTAAAACTGTTTGTGCCTTAGGCTGATCTGGAATCCCACATGAAAACTCAGAGCGATCGGGTTTCATGTAAAATACTTATTTAACACTTAACAGGTAATGTAATGCCGTGTGGAACGGCACACAGCATCAGTCGGCAAGCATGTGCACGGGAGAAATATACTACTGCAACTACGTACTACACACAGAGTAATGTGTCCTTGACACTTTAATCTATCATACTGTTGAGAAGTGTTGTTTAGCTGCTCCAATCTGTCATATCCTCTAGGTGAAAGAGTCTAATTGAAGCAGAGAGAGAAGAATTAAGAGGCACTACTGGTTGCCCTGCATGCATATGCACCACTTGTTTTATACAGTTGGGTGCCACCGATATTGTCCCTTATTATTTGACCCATTTAGGCCTGACCTCAAAATTAAAAAAAAATCCTTCTAAATCCTCCAGTTTTCTGAAATAAATATTTTCACGATTTTTCAAAAATAGCAGACCTACAAGCTCGTAGCGCGCCACTCGGTGGCGCGCTATGAGCTTGTAGATCTGCTATTTTTAAATAGCTAAATTATAACATAATGTTTAAAACACCAAAAGGGGTTCCCGCCCAAAATGGGTTAACTGTCCTTTTGCGCAGATCACGCAAACCTCAGCAAAAAGAAAAGGACAATATCGATGGCCTCCAACTGTATGCACTTGTTTTATATGGCACGCCGTGGGTGCAGAGTGACAAAACAAAGTAAAAGCCATCTAATCGAACACATCTCAACCTTTCACCTCACAGTTTATACTCAAAACATTGCAAAACGTCACGTACAATTGTTATATTGTGTCCTGAATCATCCCTTTCTCAATAAACAGAAACTGAGAAAGACAAATAGTGAATGCTAACTTACAGTACAAAACAACAGGTGGTTACAGGGAATGCATTTTGCTGTGTTGATATCCAGTTGACACAACAAAAGTAATTCCAAGCCAGGCAAAGCCAGGCAAATTGCTGAGAATACATTTGCTAAAACATTTGGCAGTGCCTCTTTAAAAGAGAATCTCAGAATAATTTCTACACTTATGAAAATGATGCCACATATGTAAATGTGACTGGTTGTCCGTACTTGTGTCTTTAATTTGATAAGTTCACCAAAGCTTTGTATTTAAAAGGAATGCTTAACAAACCGTCTATTCTTGATCTATTCTTGGCAGGTATGCCTTTGGTAATGACTGCCATAAGCACTTGTGCCAGTCTCCGCATTCCGACTATGCTTATCAAGAGTATCACTGTGCATTTGCTTGGGGCAGGGTTGTGTCGCACTCCCGCTGTGGTACACAAACGGTTTATTTGTAGACTATTGACAGAACATTGGCACTTGTCAACAATGTATCAGATCTGGGCTTGGCTGAGAGACAGCTCGCCTGTCAGTGGAAAGTCACCACAAGGTTTGACATTTCCCTCGCACCCTTGACTCATTTCCTCTCTCTCTCACTTCTCTGTTTTTCTCTCTCTCTCTCTTTCTGAGTTAGCCGTCCAAAAGAGAGAAAAAAAAGTTGAGACAAATTCAAGCTCTTTGTTGACAAGAGACTTCCTGAGGAACGTGACAAGAACCTGAGATATGTTTTTGTTATTCAAGCTGACAGGGTGAATAGTTTATCCGGTTGTCCTAATGTCCCCTCAGTCTCACAAGTCTTAGACGAATGTGAGAATGCATTAGCGAACCAAGAAATGAATGAAAAAAAATATAAATGGTGATGCAGGTTCTATTTGCAGTACCAACTGGCCAACTGCAGCAACTGTCTTCCACCTGCACCGCCTTTAGACTGTCATCATGCTTTTGTCTCAATAGTCTGAACAAATTATGCAAAGGCCATCGGACTGCCGATTTTCCTTCAAAATGTCTCCAGATCCAAACTACATTTAAAACTGAATTTGAAAGGGAGGGAAAAAAATAAAGAGTGGGCGGGAAAAAGAAGACTTCATGTCCAGACCTGCTGCAAAAACAGCAGCACAGTCTTATGTTGGAAGATTAGTGATGAGCTCAGCACCCTTACCATGATGTCATGTTGAGCCCAAGGCAGTGTCTGGTGAGTGTGTGTGCATGCGTGCATGTGTGCGTGTGTGTGTGTGCGTGCGTGCGTGCGTGCGTGCGTGCGTGCGTGTGTGCCCAAGGGTATGACAGTGCCTGTGTTTGTGTGTTCGGTACTCATACAGAAGATGTATGTGTCTTTGCAAGGGCATGATCTACCCTCTTCTTAACCCTACAGTATGTACTGTATGCAAGTATTAGGCTATGCTTCAGTGAGAAATGGGACGATTGGAGCTTTTTATTTTAATAACAGGGTGCAAAGCACACCCTGACATAAATCATGTTTAAGTCACTTGAATATTTTCAACAGGAAAAAGTGTCATTGTAAGTGGCGCCACTACATTGGGCTTTGTGCTGAAAGTCTGACGTTTCTCTTCTTTTCCACCTGTTTTGTCCAGTTGGATTTAATACCTTATCTGTCACTTATCTGCCTTAAGCCATGAACATCATGAACTCATGTTCAGAAAAGTGCGTGTGTGCGTGCGTGCACGCGCGTGTGTGTGTGTGTGTGTGTGTGTGTGTGTGTGTGTGTGTGTGTGTGTGTGTGTGTGTGTGCGTGCGTGCGTGCGTGCGTGCGTGCGTGCGTGCGTGCGTGCGTGCGTGCGTGCGTGCGTGCGTGCGTGCGTGCGTGCGTGCGTGCGTGCGTGTTTTCATCTAATGTCTGAATGACATCACGTGTTGCATGCTGGCGTTCAGTGATGGTCTGATCATGTACATCTGCTCCAACACTACAGTAGCTTTGATCTGTCCTTATTATTACTTCCATGCCCCCCCCACCCCTCTCTCTCTCTGTATCCATCTCTTCTATAAGTCCTCATTGCTTCCTGTGTGTTAGTGACTTTTTTTCTTGTTCTTGTAGCTTTCATATTTGAAACATAAGGACCCCCCCTCCCCCCAGCAGTTCAATGCACACACAATCCTTACACATAAACACATGCTGCGCCGGCTGCGGGGCTACAGCAATGTGTCCCCTAGCTCTGCCACCACCCTCCCCCCATCCCCGCCAAGCACTAGACATTAGACAAGTGTTAGCCTACTTTTTATTGATTCTGGCGTCTCGACGCCTCTGTCTGCACTGATAAAGAGCGAGAATGTGTGTGTCTGTGTGTGTGTGTGTGTGTGTGTGTGTGTGTGTGTGTGTGTGTGTGTGTGTGTGTGTGTGTGTGTGTGTGCGCGCGCGTGTTTGTGTGTGTGAGAGAGAGCGTTTGACTGAGTTAACTGAGAGAGAGAGAGAAAGAGTTTAATTGTGGAAGCGTATGGTCTTTTAGTCCTTGGATTTATTACTGCCATCTGCATGTGTGTGTGTGTGTGTGTGTGTGTGTGTGTGTGTGTGTGTGTGTGTGTGTGTGTGTGTGTGTGTGTGTGTGTGTGTGTGTGTGTGTGTGTGTGTGTGGGGTGGGGGATTGTGTGTAACAAAGAGAATGTGTGCGCACACATGTGTGTGTGTGTGTGTGTGTGTGTGTGCGTGCGTGCGTGCGTGCGTGCGTGCGTGCGTGCGTGCGTGCGTGCGTGCGTGCGTGCGTGCGTGCGTGTGATAGGGATGACATGGGACTAGCGCTTTTCTTCCCTGTTGAGAAAATAATTATTCAACTTGTGAGTTCAAAGGAGCCGTGTAAAACACACACTGCGTCATGGGGATCATAGCCCTGGACATTGAAGAGGTCAGAAGGAAAACACTTTTCACGCTACAAACAGAGCAATTAAATGTGCTTCATCCAAGCAATTACTGATAGTCGATTGAGGCGTCGCCCAACCTGCGGAGAACACATAAAGCCCCCTAAAAACATAAAATGACATATTACTGAAGTATTTTATTCCAAAAAGAGATATCCTAAAAAACAACAAATGACATTCACATTTATAAAATTATTTTAGGACTAAATAAGCATCAGAACCGATGGTTATTCAATTATTATATTTGTCAAAGTTGAACTTCAATTATATATGAATTGTATTACATTATCTTCTCAATATACTACGAGTATGTGCGCTGTTTGTGAAACAAGCTTCTAAATATCTGAAACCCTTTACTTTTTGTACTAATTCTATTCTTTCCTGCCTTGATCTCCTTACCCCCCATGTCTTCTTCCCTTTCTTTATTTTCTTGGTAAAATAACACGATGGGAACTATGCACAAAACCGACACTTTTCTTACTTGTAAAACTGTGATGTGACAATAAATCTGATTCTTTCCTGCATGTGCCCTATGTTGCTGCTTGCAGGCTCCACGCTACGCGCCTACCCACTCCTCTCCGTCATCACGCGGCAGCCCCCCAACATACCCCCCCATCACCTCTCTCAGACCCAGAGCCAGGCCTTGTCCCCGGGTGGCGCCCGGTTGCCACAGCACCACCTGCCCCAGCAGCAGCACCCCCGGGGGACCTCCGAGCCGTCGCCCAGCCAGACGCCCGTCAGCATCAGCAGCGAGTCGGACACGGAGCACAGCACCCCCCGACTGAAGAAGCCGCGGCGCAGCCGCACCATCTTCACCGAGCTGCAGCTCATGGGCCTGGAGAAGAAGTTCCAGAAGCAGAAGTACCTCTCCACACCTGATAGGTCAGTATGGGAGCCAGAGGCTCACTTGGGGAAAATGGGGTGCTTGTTCTAACTTGATTGTTTATATTGTGTCCGTTGTACAGCACTTTGCAACATTGTTTCGAAAGGTGCTTTATAAATGAAATACTTACTTACTTTACTTACTTTTGATTGGGTTAGATTAGATGAGAGATTACATGCATTACAAAGAGTTTGACGCATAAGGTATTGCAAGGTTTGACCACGTTAGAGGTGCTTGACGTTAATACAATCATTCTGATAAAATGTTCTGTTATGATGTTGTATATGTTCCAGTTACACAAGACGTTTGACCAGTGGGTTGAAATTAAAGCCTAAATTAACCAATATTAATCAATATATCAATGTATCTAACAATTTTAAATGTGTGCACAAATATACAACAATGTCTGGTTGTCTGTAACTCTGGCGTGGAAAAGGTATTGAAAGGACGGTGTGAAAGAACACGCACAAACATACAAAATGCATTTGTTAAAGAGAGCTTACCCAACCATAACTTTTTGATTTATACTGTGGGGAATGTAATGTGAATTTGCCTTAGCCAGCCATTACCTCAGCGTACTAGCAGAGACAAGAGTAACGTTTTAACCCTCTGCCCTCGAACAGTAAAAAAAGAAGAAACAAAGAAACACTGCCTTATTCAAGAAAACAGGGACAGTGGCCAACACAAGCAAATAGAAATGTATTACATTGAGTCATTGCCAATCGTTTAATATATGTGCAGGTGTATATAAAATACAGTTAGCATTGTACAATAAGATGAGGTAATATCTGTGTCGTAGGTTTCATTCTCTGGGTCATTTTTGGGACCTGACATCAGGCCATAACACCTTTTTTCCATTTTTATTTTAGGCCTCACTTTTACATTTGGCCTGTGGGCCATATTTCCAGCATAACTCACTTTAATATCGAACAATAAACTTTGAAAACTTCCCCCCGTCCCTTGAGCAACAGGCAACCCAAACAGCTTATGTGCACCACTGCATCAAATACCGTAAACCTCACTGCCCTCCTTTCCTCCACTTTCATGGAGATGGAGATGAGATTAAATCATCACTGACATTACGGTAGTAACATTTTAAACCCACACACAAATTAAAGGACCACTTCACCACTTTTCAACATCTCTTCATATAATTGGTCCTCACTAATGTTCATGATAAAACACCACCATTTTTTCCTACTCAGTCTGTGTCTCATAGGAGGGCTTTGGGCAGTTCGGACACCCGTCCACCAGTGACATCATCATTAGGAAGATTTTTTTTTAAACAAGATTTGTTTTAAAATATATTTAGATTTGTATTATCGTGAGAATGATGGCTTCAACTTTTGCATTGCAACTTTTCAGGAAAAGAAAGCCTGCCGTTTCTATTAGCTTGGATTCACCATCGATGATGTCACTGGTGGACGGGTTTCTGAACTGCCCATAGCCTTCCTATGAGACAGAAAAAAATTGTGGTATTTTATCATGAACATTAGTTAGGACCAATTATAGGAAGAGAAGTTGAAAAGTGGTGAAGTGGTCCTTTAACTGACTGTATATTATACAGTATGTGAGCATGGCTTCTCATACAACAGGCACATATTCTAATAAATATTCAACACACACTGTCACCCTTAATATTATAGTGCATCTATGTTGAAATCAAATCACACCAGAAAATATTTTTAGACAATAATTGGGAAGAGTCATTTGCCATTCACCATAGGCCCTTTTTGAAACTAGCTCCGCTCCACTCGCCCTACACACTTTCACTCGGTTTGAGCATAGATTTATAAATAATAGAGATGGCATTTATGTAATGTGTATAAATATAATAAAGTAAGGATAAATATAATCATTCATCACCTGGTGCGATCTGCAACAACGCTGCCTGCTTCTAGTAACAGCAGCACTGCGGGGCCAGCGTGCCTGTCACTCAATATGTCCGTGCATGGCCACTCAATGCAAGTGGATGGGAGGGGAATCCCGGTGCCGTCTCTATTATTTATATATCTATGATCAAACCGAGTGGAAGTGTGTAGGGCGAGTGGCGAGGAGCTCGTTTCAAAAAGGGGGATAGAGTTATAGGGAGGACTGCCCACCCCCAGCTATTCATTTCAATGGAAGTTGCTCAGTGGCGTTTGAAGCTAACCTGACTCCGCCAGATGGGGCAGCAGAGAGTACACTGGGTTCCCCCCTCCTGCTCCCATCTGGGAACTCTCAGGCAGACTTGATGCCCGGCCACAAAACGGCCTGGCCAATCAGCAGCAGCTAGAGGCGGGATCAAGGCATACACTTGATCCTTGATCTCTCATACTCTCTGCTGCCCCATCTGGCGGAGTCAGGTTAGTTTGAAGCATGCACGGGCCATTACCATTATAACTGTCTCGAGCGAGCGGAAGCTGAGAGCGGGGTTCGGGGTTGACGCACATTACGCACATGGCGTCATTGAACGTCCGTCCACCTCCATGAACGTCCCGGAGCGTGCTGCAGTTCCAGCTTCAAGCTTCCTGCAGGCGGCAGCTTCACCGCTGGCCAGGTGTTCTGGGGGCGTGGTTACATGCCATTCCCCGGGGAAAACTCCCACGATGCAACATTCAATACATGGCTATGTGCTACGAGCCAGCAGTGGAAGACTTTGAGCCATGCTTCAGTCTCTTGAACAAAGTGCCCGAGGCAGAGGCACGACGTCAGTGATCGGTGATCAAAACCAAGCCAACACACCCCCCTCCATGCAGCCTGCGGTGCCATAACACAGCATCTTGTCAAAATATCTGATTCTGACGAGTTGTTGAGAACTAATTAAACCCCCCCCAGCTGTAAGGGTAGATGGGTATATAGATACTGTGATGTAGATAGAAGATACGATCTTTATTGTCCACAAGTGGAAATTTGTTTTGGAAAGCACAGCCTGAGAAAATCCCCCTCTCTCAAAACCCCACATCACAAGTGTGGTGTGCTCCCCACTTTTTGGTTTGTTGTGATCCAAAGCACAGACAACTTCAGATCACCTCCCAAAACCTCACCCACCACCACCCTGCTCCCTTCTCTTCTTCCCTCACTTGGCCTGGAACCTCTGCGGTCTGTGATTGAGATTGTGTACGAGAGGAACCCAAGAGCAAAAACAAACCAAAAAAAAAAGTTCCTGGTAAACCACAGCTTAGGAGATAAATGTAATGATTTATCTCCTCAAGCAATAATGATTTTTATGTGCATTCGGATTGTTATAATCAGGGCCATCATGATCGTCACCATCATCCTTATCATTGGGTATTTAGCGTTTATCTTGAATTCCATTCTGCTCGGCGTCTAAGTATTATGGAAGTCTTCTGACTTCTATACAGTGGAGCTGTTGCTGTAAGTGTGTGGTTTCCCTCCATAGAAGACTAATGACCATAAATAACCAGGGTGCTTTCCTCTACTGCAATTACTTTTCCTTGCCTCCAGTCTCCCTCTGCAGTGATAGACTGGGGAGGTTGTGACTGATGGACAGCTTGATTGCTGGTATTTCTGCCATAGTGCGTTTTGAAAACACAGTGCGTGAATGGGTGTATACAGTACGCTCGCTCACAGACAGATGTGCTCACATAATCGTGTGCACGCTTGTGCGTGAGCGGGCATGCACACACACACACACACACACACACACACACACACACACACACACACACGCATGTGCGCGCGGTTGGACGCACACACACACACACACACACACACACACACACACACACACACACACACACACACACACACACACACACACACACACACACACACACACACACTCACATCCCGTGAGTGGGCTCTGTTTTCGTGTCTGATCTCTGTTTCTCTGTCTGCACGTCTGTCTGTCTGTCTTCCTCTCTCTCTCTCCATCAAATGAAAGAGTAGTTCCTCTCGGAGGCTGAGGAGGATTGAGAGTTGGTGGACGAAAGACTTTGAAGGGAGGACAAACTGGCGGAAATCTCGTTTTAAAAACTTGATAAACCCCAATGCCTTTCCCCTCCACATCCCTTTCTTCATCTGTCCCTTCCTGAGCTATATCGTGTTACACGGCAACCAATAGCCATATTAGTCATGGACTTGTGCACATGTGGTGGATGCATCCAGGATCCCATGCAAACTCTCTGCGACTGTTGCTGGATCGCTGACTCCTTGGTGCAGTTACTTGTTTTCAACCTGGGGTTGCCCTTCAGCCGCAGGTGTACCGTGTCTGTCTGAGTCGAGAGGACCTCGAACTCTGGCTGCCAGTCAGTCAGGCGGCTTTGATGTGAGCAGCCATGGAAAGAGTTAAGAGTACTAACGAGAAAGCGTTGTTTGGTTGAGGTTTGCCCCAGGTGTGTAACGCCTGGTTGCATACTTGGCGGACAAATGTAATCATTTAACGTTGGAATACAATGTGTAGTAGAGTAATTAATAGTGTTCCCTGACAAACATGCGCCCTGTGTTTCTTTTTCTTTCTTTCTCTTTCTTTCTTTTAATTGTATTGTTTTGTTTGTGGGCTATGCATGGTTCCAAAAATAGGTAAGCAACATAATCATTTATTTCAGCTGAGAATAGGTGCAGGTTGAAGCAGTTCAATAGACATTGTATAAAATGTGCATTATGATCCGAGCTGTGTTTTGTCTTTGTGTGTGCAGGCTAGACCTGGCCCAGTCCCTGGGACTCACACAACTCCAGGTGAAGACATGGTACCAGAACAGACGTATGAAGTGGAAGAAAATGGTGAGAGAAAGTAAAGTCATTTGTTTTATTCTGCCCAGGCCAAAAAAATAAAAAAAGATTAATAATTCTATTAATAAGTCTATTGGTCCTGTCTTGCTGGATATCTAACGCGTAACTCTAATATTTGAGATTTAAAATACAAATACAATAGTGATTCTAGATCTTCAAAGATAGTGCTGCTTGACCAACATATTAAAATCATGTCACTCATAAGTCAATAGACAAAAACGAGGACGCAAGTTAAAGTAGAGGAAGAAAGAAGGTATGAGTGAAAGAGAGAGTGCAAGGGAAAGAATGAAGGAGGGAGGGATGCAAGAAGGGACCAGTGTAGGCTTTGACTGATGATAATGATAGCGAGCACAAACGCTTGTGTAGTTGGGTCAAAAGCTCAGAGAACAAAAAGTGACCTCAAATCGTTAACTCTTAAGATAAATGAGTGTAAAAGGAGCAGCCAAGAGCAATACGTCTTCTCTTAATTACTATAATAACCGGCGTTGCCTTTGACTGCTGCTGCCATTTATCACGAAGAGGTCCACTGAGACCACATGTGTGTCCCCTTTTTTCAGGTGCTGAAAGGAGGTCACGAGGCCCCCACCAAGCCCAAGGGGAGGCCTAAGAAGAACTCTATCCCCACCACGGAGGAGATCGAGGCAGAGGAGAGGAGACTGAGGTTGGAGGAGGAGGAGGAGATGAGGAGGGTCGCAGACGACGCAGTGCTGCTGCCTCACGGAGGAGAGGAACCTCAGTCAGAACCTCAGGACCTTAGCAGGGTTCCCCAAATAGTGACAGAGACCCACAGTCCCACTGGTGAAATGGAAAGCTCCGAGCAGGATTCTCCACTCCCGATGCAATCAGAATCTCATGCGGCAAGCTAAAGTAAACATGACACAGTCAGAGACTATTACTGCCAACAGGAAAACAGACACGTAGTGCCTCAGGATCACTGTAAAAATGTTCTGTCTGGTCTTCAGAACCATTTGTTTTGGGGGTTTTGACTGGAAGCTTTAGTGACGTTCAAGCTCAACTGATTGTAACTGATTACTTTTCAGCAGGTGCATTGCAAAGATATAAACACTTATAGGCCCTGTTTGCACTGATAAAAATGTGGCCTTTTAGAAACTAGATTTGAATGGATCTCCTGCCAAAGATGCACACAACATGTAATAAATATAGCATTGTTTGGTTTTGTGTGATATGGGAGTTACAATACCATACGTTGCCCCCCCTCCTAGAAACGGTTTCGCATGTGTCAAAATGTCCAAATGTGTCTTTGACTATAGTGTGGTGGGCCTAGTTATGTATATAGATCAAATCTCTGCCAAAAAGTACATTATTAAATAGTCATAGTGCCTTGTCTCAGAGGAAAAAGCTTTGCAAATGTGTTGAGAAAGTATAATGCAAATTAAATGCAAATATATTTTTACAGTGTTTCACATAATATTTGGAATACATGTGGTGTTTTTGGAAGCAAAGTCAAGTTTGATAAAGAAATGTTCCATGCTGTAGAATGCAATTGTTCAGCACAGCTGCTTTTGTCATTTTCCGTATCTCTCTGTAATTTACATTTTTAAAATGCTGTTTCACTTTTAAATGAGATTTCTGCCAAGCCAAGCACTGTATCATAATGTAGAAATATTATGTATAAAACACAAATGTTCGTTTAGGTTTAGGATATACTATATAATGTAAGATATTTTAAGTCGCTCTTTTAATTTTGATTTATGATCCGTAGGTAGGGGTTTGTCGGATGGTATATACCTGTACCTGTCCATTATCTATCTATTCTTTTGTCGTGGAGGGTTGATTGAGCTTAAGGAAGCCTCTTAAGCTGTCTAAGACTCTCAGAGGGAATAAATCATTGCCTGTGCCAAAGAAACATGGAAACTGCCAAACAGTAAAAATCCTTCAGAGGTTCTCAGCCTGCGGGCTTGCATGAATGCCCCCATGCTAATACGTTACACTCAGTCCTATAAAACTGTCCTCAAATTCCTGTCAACACTTTGAATTTTCCACATTAATCTCTAGTTGTTCCTTTTTTGACGATTTTGTAATTACAAAGGGTCTTTATAATTACTCGATATCATACAGATCTATTTTTGTTGTATCATCAAAAAAAAAAAGTGCAGTATTTTTCTGATGTAAATAGTGCTTGTTTGTTATTCTTGCTGACTGTTTTTTTTATTTAGTTTGTGTAAATGTGTCATTTGTACTAGGTTATATATATATATATATATATATATATATATATATATATATATATATGCGTGTTTGTGTTCTGTGTATTTAAAAACATTTAATAAAACATAAATAATTTCCATTTTACTTCGAGATTATTTCCATGCTAATCGCTCTGATTTAATAATGAAAGTCGTTTGGCCTGTTTCACAGCCACCCATGTGGCACTAAAATCTAATGCCATATCTTTACATCAGAAACAATCAGAAATGGCACTCAAGGCATGAGGGTAATATTTCAGACAACGCTTCTCAATGTATTCCAGCCTTTTGAAGAGTCTGTCGTAAATCACATTCAGCTAGGAGAACAAAGAGTCAGTCCTGTCATGTTTTGACATTCATCAACTCTATCTCTACAGCATATGAGCTGGCCTTCGGTGCACCTAAAGGCACTTCTGTGACCCTGAGTGAGTTACAGTCTAAAGAGTATTTTTAGTGCCTGATACCGGACACGGATGATTTCTAAAGCAAACTGTGCAGGTTAGCACTGAGTGAGGTACAGCATGCACTAACGCCTTGTGTAAACATTCTGAGCATGCTTTGTGAGCTTTAAAAAAAAAAAGCACAAGTCCCTGTGTGTATTGTTCTTGAAAGTATGGCGTTACAAGTCAGTTTCCAGTCTTGAGGAAGAAATTAAAGGGGTGGGGATTTTGATTGTGACACCAAATGGGTATGGGTATAGGAGCAGTGTTTGGCACAGTGCACTTTGCCTTTTGAAACAGTTTGAGCACCAAAAATAATTTCCATGTAAATAAACCTGCCATCAGCATTGACGGCCATGCTGGTTGCTACGTGCAGATGACAATACACATTCTTGCACTTGTCCTGACCAGCAATACGGCATAATTGTCTGCTGTAGGAACCTTGGATAAGGCCATTGGCCATCATTCCATCATTACGGCAGCAAGTACTTCTTAAAAACGAACATTAAAAAGAACAAAAAACAAATTCAACGTATTAACAGAAAACTTCTTCAAACTAATTTATACTACATCCTATAATAGCAAATAACCTCCAAGTACCACAGACGAAAAACAGTCTAAGTCCAAATTTCATTCTGACCCCTCCACGAAAAGGCCTCGTTGTCCTGAACCCTTATCTATCATTTATACATTATGGATCAATAGTGTGGACTTAGACTGTTATTCGTCTGTGGCATTCATTGATAGCACATTGATGTCCTTCTTTATTAACATAATCAAGGCTACATCTTTCATCTGCTTGGAGGATTTCCATCATCATCTTCTGTCTATGTTAGTAATTAGTATAATTTTGTAATAACAACTTTCAAATCTATTAATGTCACAATAATATCCTCTGAAATGGGGTGAGCAGAGCATTTGCGTGCATGCATGATGCCAACTGCCATCTGTAATGAGCACTGTCAGAGAAACAGATACTATTTACCTTGGCCTCAACATAGAGCCTAAAATAAGCCATGAATAAGTGTCTGGTTCTGAACACCTGGAGGCAAACTCTATGCTTTCCTTGTTCTTTTTGTCAAGACTCTTACACAGGTCCACGTGTTTTCCCAGGTTAAATACAGTAACTCATATTATTTGTGTGCATTTTCTAAGGCTTTAAAGTTTTCTATAGATTACATAGGTTACATACTGTAGATGTTCAGGGAGAGATTCGCTGGACATTTCATCGATGGCTCATGGAACCTCCATCTCCAAGCAAAGGGCAAAGGGGTTGTGGTCAACAAGCCATGGTGCCTCAAATCAGAGTGTCTCGGGATAATCCTTTTGAAAGGCAGTCTATTTCTACTGGCATACAAAATAACACCACCAATACTATACAGTACCAATACTATACAGTCTATGGGGATGCACCTCACTGGCTGGAGCCATTTAGTCAGTTGTTTGGAATATAACTTCTAGTTGAGTTGGAGTCACAACCTAGCCACCTGGTTAAATAACAAAATCATCCTGGTGTAGGTACTGTGGGGCTTGCTTTAATTGTTGGGAATGAAGGCAAACATTTGCCCATTAAAAATACCCTTGCAAAAACACTCTGACTGGCAGGCAGGCAGGCAGGCAGGCCTACTGATACTTAAAACTACACTACAATGCAGGTCTCCACAAGCTAGCAAGTTTGCTTGTGGCTAATTGTTGTGAGGAGAGGTATATGGGAAGGACTTTCAGAAAGAAAGAAAAAAACCCTGTGGTAAAACAAACTGCCGGCTTAATTTGAGAGACTCTTATTTTCTCTCAGGTCCAAGTTCAAATGAGGGTCACAGGGGGTGTGAGCAAAGCAGTATCAACACCCCAGCTAGCCCTATAGCCCGCCTCACCCTTATCCAACACCCCAGCTAGCCCTATAGCCCGCCTCACCCTTATACAGTAAGACATCCATCGCGCACGTTCACCTGTCAAGTTTAACTCAAGCTCAAGCAATTAGCCTGCGACAATATGAGAGGGTTTGGGGGGGAAGGGTGGCTTGCAGTGATTTACCTTCCTCTCCTCTGTTATGACAGGGGAAGTCATCACTAAATGTCGAAAGTGGGAGTTACAGCAGGACTTACCAAAGTCAATAAAGGAAGACGTTCTCTGGGTGACATGCACAATGCTTCCTATTGTTCTCTGCCACAGCAAAAGGGGAGCAGTCATCAGCAATAGGAATCAGCATCAGAATAAGACCCAACCAGTGCAAAAAAGTACTTGCTGTAAAGGATTTTCCTTAGAAATTATATTCAGTTTATTTTATGTTTTGTGTCCCCCCCCCCCCCCCCCCCCCCCCCATGTGGACCCTGTCGCTATAGCAACCTCACTACTGTTGGCCTGCAAGGGTGTACACAAATATGTGCTTCCTCCGATACACATGGAGTAGCCAGACACTTATAGAGGGTATGCAATACTATGCACAACTGCGCTTAAGTGAGTGGAAAATCGAGTGACAAATCGTGTTTAATGTCGTTTAACGATCAGATAGGACTTTTCTGTTTGGATGGGCTGTCAAGGCCAGAACGTAGTTTTTTGCCACTCTGTAGGCGTTCCTGCATAACTTCCGGATATGATGATGATGTCACGTGCATACCTTCTATAGAGCACCAAGTCTGACGTCAATATCGGGTTGCTAAGTCCACGGGTTCATGTACCTTTTATTTGCATTATAATCCCCATAGGTGGATTTTAGATCTCCTCATAATAAGAACTGTTTGAAAAATAAACAAATCATCCCGCCCGTTTCACTGATGGATATGAAGAATCAACTGACAGCGAGAAAACGCTAATGTTACTACTGTCAAATTAGTTATATTTTCGCTAGAAACAGACTGTATCAAATATGACTGTCTTAAACGATACAGAGACACCTCCCCGACAATATTGCCAATACAGTTTGTTTATTTTTGGACCACAATTCTTATATGAGACGATTTTAAGATGACCCCATGTTATTCTCCATAGAGAAAAACTTCTGTGAACCAGGGGATGAGCGAGTGACGTCAGGACTTCGGTGCTCTATTGTGCACCTGGCGAGGCCAGAGGAGAATCCAACCGAGGTCTCTGCAGTGTTGGATGAATGTTTGCCACTGGGACTCACCACTTTCTTTTCTTTTCTCTCTTGACAATAATTTGTAATCACTGAAACTCTAACATCACTAATTTATGCTATGTTTTATGCCATATTTTGTTTTTTAAAGATCAGCTTTTATTTTTTGTATTCTTGGCGTCTAGTGCTGGTCCCAAGCCGGGTAAATTGGGTATAGGGTTGCATTAGGAAAGGCATCCATATTTATTTGGTTATATTATAACCAACTAAAATATGCGGACAACAAACCATATTTCTATTCTTAGTTACACCATACTTAAAATACAAAAGGGTTTACTTCCCAATGTCTTGAGTGTAATTCAATGCAGTTCAGTATAGACAAAGGCAACAAGACAGCTCAGATTAACATTCTCTACCCAAAATGGGCCACAAAACAGCATCTGAAATTCAATTATAATTATAATCTTCAAACAACTCACGGGCCACTAATATGTTGACTGCAGCTTAATGAGTTTGATTGCATTAGTTCTGAATCCTGGCATTTAGTCTGTCATCTTCTAACATCCATGGTGACCAATAAAATGCTCTCTGCAGTCTGCACTCTCTTTAGTAGTATAGTATAGTCTCCTAGTAGCCCTTAGGGCTCAAATTATAACTCAGTGCACCCTCGCCCATGTAGCCTACTTTGGGCTTTTTCGTTCTAATGTATTTAGTGTGTTAATTACAGTGCTGTCCGCCTCTCTGTCGTCTTTCTCCAACTAATGCTTCGGTCAACATGTCTCACTGTCTGTGAATTCTTGACAATGCCTCCCACCTCCAGGCTCTCACATTCATAAATCACCTGTGTGTGGGGGAGTGGGAGGAGGCATATACTGTATGATATTTGTGTCTATTCAAATAAGTGGAGCATACTGTACTTATTTACACGCACCTTGACAGTGGGTGCAGAGCCAAAAAGGCAATATGGAAGGAGCTAGGGCCCGCACACCATTCTTTTGGTAAAGAATTACTTTATTGAATTACACGACAACGTTTCGATCTTGATAGATCTTCGTCAGGTCAGTATATCAAATCCCATGGCAGTATGGCAAATCCCATTGACATATATGGGATTTGCAGTCTGTGACATCACAAACAGTAGGGAAATTAGAGCACTTGTTTGAGCCAGAAAACCCCAGACCACAGAAAATATACTGAATGTAGTTGTTTTGGGTGCAATTGAGCTCAGAAAACCTAAAAGAAAAAGAAAAAAAATAAGAGAAATTACAAAAACTTTTTTTATGTCACATCCCTTTAAGAAATGTGAATAGCCTCCTTCAAAACCGCTCTCAAAGAGCACTTACAAGCAGCTGAAACTGTCCCCTCCCCCCCATATTTCTGTAGGCTACTGTACACATTTTCCCTTTTTTCTAACCAGGTAGGCTGATTATTATTATTGCATAGAAGTGTATTTATTTGTATGTCTTTAAATTAAATGTTCTGATGAATTGAAAATGGAGGACCCTTATGTAAACAAGTCTTAGTGCTTTTTCTGGTTTTTTATCCTCTTAGCAGATTTTGTATTGACCTGTACTTTCCTTGAACTGTACCCATTCTGCAAACTGTTAATACAAATTTCAATCAATCAATCAATCAATCAATCAATCAATCACCCACCATCACATCAAATGAACACTTAACAACATGTTAGTCTTTGTCCTATTGATGATATGCCCACGGCTGCCTCTTGCCAGCAAGGTGCTAGGCCTACCTAGGTGCAACTTCCCATAGATAGCCCATTCATCCAAACAGAACAGTCCTATCTAATTGTATTAAATAATGTCAAACTCACCAACATTGCAGCTGTATGAAAAGCTTGAATTATCGTCTTACTATCTGAAAAGTGTTTGTTTCATAAAAATATGTTATGAGCTACTTCCTGTCAAAGGAAACGAGGCCGACCTAAGATCACCTGGCGCAGAACGGTGGAGATGCAGGGTCTCTCATGGGGCACGGCGCGACTGGTTGCCAAAGACCGTGATAGGTGGAGGAACATTATCGATGCCTTATATGCCCCATTGGGGATGCGAAGAGCATAAGTAAGTAAGTACTTCCTGTCAAGAAATTCCTTGCAGATGATTATTTGTGTCAGAGTTTGGAAGCACTCGTCAGTAAAGCAACATTCTGCCTCCTGCGTTATGTGCAAATTCTAAACAGGTGGTACACATGGGCTGTTGAGTGATGGTCAACGAGCACTTCCAAAGCACTTAGAAAAAATCTAAGCACTTAGAAAAAATCAGACCAGTCTGAAGCGAGTGGTGCAACAGCACCCCCTATTGGTACTCTAAACATAGTGACATAGTGACATAGTACCATAGTCCCACAGGGACAAAGCTGTTCCTTGGAGTGGTTGCACCACTCAAAAAATCATCTGCAAGGAATTTCTTGACAGGGAGTAACATGTCTACAGTGGATTTTTATTAAACAAACACATTGCAGATAGAAAGAGAATAATTCTAGCTTTCCGTACATCTGCAATGTTGGTGAGTTTGACGTTATTGAATACAATATTAGATAGGACTGTTCTGTTTGGATGAATGGGCTGTCTATTCTATATGGGAAGTTGCACCTGACCTAGGTAGCACCTTCCTGTCAAGATGGCAGCCGTGTGCATATCATCAATAGGGGGTGCTGCAGTGCTAAACGGAATTGAGACAGGCAGGCTCAGATGTTCCCAAGAGACTACATTACCACTTCCCCGATGGAATGATATTTTCTAGTAATTTTGAATTTGAATATAACAAGTTGTTTAGTTGTCATACTGTATGAATGCAACGTTTTATGTAACCACTGTCATTTTAACTACTGTAACTTAATTAAGCTGTCTCGTCTGCTACTGTTTTGACCAGCAGGAAGAGAGAGATGTAGGGCCTACATCTTTCTCTTCCTGTTGGTCAAGTGGCTGTCAACATTGGAGGGTCAGAATTCAGGAGATTTTGGGGGTGTGGTCTGGGGTAGCCACGCCCCCTTCAAGCCACACCCCCAGCACCCTCACACAACATATACAAAAATACAGACTATGTTAGCCTTTTAAGACTTTGAATTGAAAGGCTAACATAAACTTTAGGAGTGCAGTCACAGATTTAATCAATTAACTGTAATAGCCTACAGTGCGAGGAATAAGTGCATTCGCCATCTATTTGAAAGAAGTCTGATTTAATTATTTTTAGATTTTCTCCAGTTTATCCCTTAAAATTGTGTTGTATTTTCTGATTGTTAAATTACATTTTTGTTTGTGTTCCTCCTTAGGAATTAGTTTTAAAGATGGAGTGCCACAATGTTTGTATTTTTCCAGTTTTCCATGTGTCTATGAGGGGACAGTACTTCATTAGACACCCTGGAGTCGTTTTTATGTGCAATGGTGTATTAACTTTTCCTGGAGGCTGAACCCTTGACAGTCAAACGGGCCAATGCAATAAACAGTAATATAGTGACAACACACTATCAGCCACTCCCCTAACCCCTCCCCCTTTATCATACAACTACAGCTGTGGGTGCGGCTTCAGTTCAGGTGGATCACCACCTTAGAGTATATATGAATAGAGACGTCACCCGAGTTCTCCTCCCATCCACTTGCATTAAGTTGCTCAAAAGCGCATGAGGCGATTTCACTCCTCCTTCCTTGTAGGAACAGAGTGCATTCTGGGATTGATTGGGCCAAACTCATGAACGCGCTGCCATTGCACTGAAACCGTGTTCACGTGTCATCATGAACGTGCGCAGTCAACGGACCAGCATGTGCATGAGTTTGGCCCAGCGCTGCAATACCAAATTCGGCCACTATGTCCATTGCGCCTCAGGGTTTCCTCCGGGTGCCGTCTCTATTCATATATACTCTAGATCACCACCCATCACCACCCACCAGGCAAACCAGGCATACTTAATGAACTGGTGGGCGTGTCCACATAAAAGCATGATTTTAACAAATAATGTACACTTTTTGGAAAAGGTTCTTCCTATATTATAATAATACCTGATGATCATGTTTTAGGGTGGAAAAAAATCATGGCACTCCATATTTAAGTTTATATGCTTATAATCTAAAAATGTGTTTTGATTTTTAGATTTATAATTGGCCTATAATTTGTTTTAAGACTAGCCCAGGTGCTGGACAAAAGGCAGTAGCCTACAAGAGAAAGGAATAGAGTCCGCAACACTGGAATAACTCAGCTCCACTGGTTTATTGATTAATTCAACGTTTTGATCACTGAAACGTTGAAGTGTTGCGGACTCTATTTATTTCTCTTAGTGTTTAAGTTTACCATAACTTTTAGGTTTTTAGTCTTACTTAGATTTGTTGAGGTTAGGGCTAATTCACCCCATGGCTCCTCATGGTGAAACTAGCCAGTGGCAGGTTCATGACTAGCCTGTGGCTTCCTGTGAGGTTATAGGTGTAGTGTTAGAGTTTAGGGTTACTTATATTTGGTCTATTTTTTTTAAACTATATATATTTTGGTTATCTGAGTTTCCTCTATTTTTGTAGGAGCTCACTCAGGCATAAAGCCTCTTCTTCTAGGTTACATTTACTGTACATTTCAAGGTGTCTCTGTCATGTTGTCCTCCTTGTTTAATTGGCCTATTGGCCTATTTGGTGCTAATGACACCTTTTGCCCTTGTTGACTTGGTGTGAAATGTGCTGATGTGTCCCATGAGGCACTATTCTTAGTCAGATTTCAAGTGATTGTTGGCTGTTTTAGCATCTGCACATGCACAGTTTAATCATTCTGTGAATCATTCTACATGCCATGCAAAGCCACGGATATCCCCAATCCAGGGGGAATTAAGGAGAAATGACAATTCAGGAGCGCCGCAGGAGATGGGGTCAACATTCAGGAGTCTCCTTCCGGATTCAGGAGTGTTGACAGCCCTAGGCTACTTTTAAATTGACACAAGACAAACGAGGTGTGATTGTTGTTAAAATGGAGAAAGTAGGCTACTGGCAAATAGGAAGTAATTAGGCTAGAATGCTTGGTTAGTGTGGGGGAGATTACAGTTAATTGCCACTCGAAGATCAACATAATAGTCTACAGCTGAATGAATCTGTGAACAACGTAGGACGCAAGACAACAACTAAACGTCCCTCGCTGTAGCAGAGCAACAGCTTTCCGACAACCCTCAAACGTGCAGCAAGGTAAATAAAAAGAAGGCACTGTCATTTTCGCTTTCCAGCAATTCCTGACGACATTTTCGTCGCCTTGGTACACTGGGTGGGAATATCCTGGGAATGGGATCAGTACCATTTTCGGCAGGGGATAATAACTTTTATTGTTGGCTCAATTCCAATGTCCGCCCTGCATGCACCCTCACTGAATTAAGTGACGTCAGCTGAGGGCTCCAACAAATTGTAGCGAGTCCTTCATTCATGACACTTTTACATCACTTTTAAAACTTCTTATACAGTCAGTGCTTTAAAGGCTATGATTGTTGATTATTATTATTATATTTACATTATTCTGTTTGTTTTAATTTGTGTTTGAATTAATTAATTTGAATGAGTAGTTTATTTTGGTGTTTTACCATAACATGGCTAAATACTTCAGTTTAGTGTAGACTGAAGCTGAGGTTTATTATGCCTACCCTATTTGAAGAGTAACTTAGTTACAAAACAAAGCGAAAACACATTTCCAGAGCTTAGTCCGACAAAAAACAACAATTATGTCAGCAGATTTTAGCATGAGAAAAAACAGTTACTCACTGGTTTGTAGTCATCAGGCCGGCCGGAACTAGCCTGGCTAATAAGCCAGACTCAAATCACACTGTCGTGTTCTTTTTTGCCAACGGCTGATTCGGTCTGGCTTATTAGCCAGGCTAGGCCGGAACCACCAAACTGGAACCAGAATTACCCCATTAAAACCCTTGATGCGGTGTAGTTTAGCTTACAGGAATAGTTTGTTTGGTATTTCCATCTTCTATACCCCCGGAACCAGCAAACCGGAACCATTTCCCCCCCTTCTTTTTTCAGTATCGGTCGCCTAGATCGGATCACAGGGGCCCGTTTGGAACAAATACCAGGCTTCCCTCCGAGTTGGAAAGTCTGGTGATGCGAGGTTAACCCATTTTGGGCGGGAACCCCTTTTGGTGTTAGCATTATGTTATGATTTAGCTATTGAAAATAGCAGATCTACAAGCTCATAGCGTGCCACCGAGTGGCACGCTATGAGCTTGTAGGTCTGCTATTTTTGAAAAATCGAAGAACGACTGACATAGAAACATAGCTTTTTCAGAAAACTGTCAGGAAGTTGAAGACATTCTTAGAATCTGATCTCAGGTCAAAATGGGCTTGATGTACATGACACATGTACAGTTGTACACCCCCCAGCAATGATGTACAAGTACACCCCCTGGACATGACACTATTAGGTAGCAATCCAAGCCTTGATGCTGAGTGCCAAGCACGGAGGCACTGGGTAACATTTCATCTTTGGTATGATTCGGCCGGGAATTGAACCATGATCTCCCAAATATCTCATGGAGGACATTCTACTGTAACAGCCAGCATGCCATTATAGGTGGAATGAATGAATGAATGAGTATACATGTTTATCCTACAGGCTACTTAAAAATAGTGAAAATAGCAGATCTACAAGCTCACAACACGCTGCGATGCAATGTGAGCCAGGCTGGACCAACTGTCAGACTTCAAACATCAGTTGCATGAGCCCGCATCTCGCATCAACCACTTCATGCGATCATCAAAGGGTAAGTTATTTTGAAAATGTTTCGGCCGGCCGCTGTGCCAGCCGATAGGCCTATACTGTTTTGTATATGTTGAGATTTATTTCAGAAAACTGTGATTCTTCAGAATGACCAGTCAGTGAGTCTGTAAAATCAGCGGTCATTAAACGCTTTTATGGTCAATGTGGATACAATTTCATGCTGTGTGCGACAAGCTGTCGCTGCCCTGTCGCTGCAGCTGCTGTCCATGGTTCTGAAGTGTCCGCCTGTCCGGCCCTGATGAGTGCTTGGCTGGGTGTGTGTGCTGTCATGATGGCATAGGCTTGGCTTGCCTTACATAACAGTTTGTTGGTTTTGGGTGGTATAGGAGGGGGTGTCTGTCTGCTGTCATGCATTTTAGCTCCCTGACCCGTTTGTGTGATTATGCATATTATTTGTAAGGTGAATGCTAAATGTTTTTTTATATATATATATATTTAATTATAATATACATTTTTTTAGCATCTTCATTTTTGTTTTGGAGTTTGAATTGTCATAGTTGACTTTTGGTGGTTTGTTGATTAGCTTTTACATCTTGGACTTTAGTTAAGAATCTGACAAATGCTAAAATGGTCAAATTGAGAGAGAATGCACCACTGTTGCGTATAGCTTTTTTTTTTACATCTTGTGTGCATACACCCCGCGGGGAGAAATTAAGGTGGTTTTTACACGAGAACGGTGTTCATAAGAAACGGCAAAATAAAGTATCGTTTGCTGGCGTCCGTTTAGACGAGAAGGGTGTTTTCAGGAGGTGAAAACGCAACAAAGTGAAACCACCTTCCAGAGTGGAAATCTTTGAGAACGCCGTTTTATCCCTTCTCTGTGTAAACAGGCAAAACGGTGAATCCGCAAAACTTATGACATCATGGCTCACGTTGGCTCGCAGCGCATATATTATTACATTGATGCAGAGCCATATAATTATGATATAATGGAGTTCCTGAACAAGCCTCCCTCCTCGCCTACAAAGCGCTGCTCATCAGCGATGGTGAATGTAAAACCATGATGTAAATACAATGCCTTAATTGTGATAGGTGGCAGCCGCAGCAGCAGCGTTTATGTAGCCTAATGTATTATAAAATATATAACCATCCCGTGGCGTGCTCTGCCTGCATGCTCTGGGCTGTCTGTCAGCATGTCTGTCACCTAGATGCGTTATAGAAAGCAGGCAGCGAGCGACGGCCACAACCACGTTGTGTTCTGATTTGTTATAGATTTGTAATGTTCTATTATTTTCTATACTAACTATTCTCCAACACATTTCCCAATGGAAATGGAGAAATATACGGTATTGTTTACTGTCGTGTCTCTTTAGTTTCTAGAGAGACTAAATGGTCACAGATCAATATTATTAAAATTCTTTTTTTTAACATCCAATATTCAGCTATAATGTAACATTAATGTTGAATAGCAAAACCCCGATAGGATTGCGTGAAGGGGGAGCTGGCTCTTCTTCTTGTATGTAACGTGGGTGACTGGTCTATTTGGCAGCCTGTTACCGCCACCTAGCGATATTATAGCGTTTTCATAAAGTGTGCGTTCTCGTGTAAAGGGTTAGAACGCAACAGGACTTTGCCGTTTTATCTGGAGATGGTCGCCGTCTAAAAGAGGCCTAAGTCTTCCTGTGCCCTGACAGCCCAACTCCGTGACATGACAGCAGCAGCCCTGGGTAGGCTGCCCGGCCTGGCGGAGATCTACGCACCGAGGAGTGCACTTCTGTTCTGTAGTTTACATTTGTGTTTGGTATTGCACATGGAATCAGCACTGTTCACTGAGAAGTATAGGCTTGCCAGGGGTACTGTGTGGAGTGGCGTAATGTGAATATATGTAGGCACACCGTGATTTTAAAGCAACTGCCTGTCTGGCATAGTATAGAGCGTCGCAGTCCCGCCCCCTGTCATGACGACGCCAGTCCCAGGAAATGAATCCCAATGCATTTTTCCCATAGACATTTCAAAAAGTATTTATTTAAAGACGGTTACGCCGCGGACAAAGCCAACTCCAGTTGTGACAAATCATGACAATAAACACAATATTTTGGACCAAACAAACAATTACAAAGAAGAAAAACAACAAAAAAAGTGTTGTAACCTGCCGGTTTTTTTCTACTTTCTAATTCTTTGTTTGGCCCAAAACATTGTGTTTATTGTCATGATTTGTCACGACAAGAGTTGGCTTTGTCCGTGGCGTAACCGTCTTTAAATAAATACTTTCTGAAATGTCTATGAGGAAAATGACCGGAGAATCATTTCCTGGTCCATGGTAGGGGGCGGGACTGCGACGCTCTATAGGCTTCATGAGTACCACAGACGAAAAACAGTCTAAGTCCAAATTTCATTCTGACCCCTCAACGAAAAGGCCTCGTTGTCCTGAACCCTTATCTATCATTTATACATTATGGATCAATAGTGTGGACTTAGACTGTTTTTCGTCTGTGGCATATTGTGAAACCCATTCCTGTCATGTAGGCTACTTGAAAGTGTGCACTATATGCAGCTGTATTACCGCTGGAACATATAAATATTGGATCAGGATTCTGTAAAATTATATTCAATATTAAATGTAAGGGTTAGTGGGAGGGGGGACTTTATGAAGACACTTCTAACATAGGCTATATCCATTTTTTTTACATACATTATGAATATACTACTGTGTGTGTGTGTACATAATATTACAACAAATATCTTCAAGTGTCTCTTAAATGTAACAACAATAATTGCAGCTTGGTTATTGTAACAAAAAGTTCAAATCAGCTATGTCAAGAAGTGAGAAGAATGTATTCAATTCCCCCTCTCTGTCTCTTTCGCACGCACGCACGCACGCACGCACGCACGCACACACACACACACACACACACACACACACACACACACACACACACACACACACACACACACAGAGAGAGAGTGGTCTGGTTCGTGGGTGGTGGGTACTGTCAGAGCCTCACTGTGATCGTAAGTCATTTTCAGGCACAGCTGAGCAGTTGGGAGTCATCCGTACAAAATCCAGAAAAGCCTGCAGACTTTGTTTTTTTTCTGCAGTGACCTAGGCTGGCCTTTGGGACATACACTCTCATTGGCTGGTTGAGTCAGGGGATTTTATGGGGGTCTTCCCTGCAGTAACAAATCAAACTGTCTCAGAATGAGAGTGTGGAGAGATTGGTTTTGCAGCTGAAGGGTTGCCTCCAGCAACAAGGGCTGTGCAAATTGGATGCTGCAGATATATACTGTAGTGTACGTTGACAGCAATTTCACTCACACTCACACAAAAACAACCTAATAAATGACAGGATAGTCATTTATTAGGGTTTTCCTTCTCTTGCAGCTTTTTTTTTAAAGTTGTAATTCTTACTTTATAGTAATAGTAATGGCCTGGTTACACAATACAATCATTGTTATGATAAAATTCACAATATAGCTATATATATATATTTTATATAAGTTATTGACCAAACGTCATCGCTTGGCGGCACGTCCCGTGGCTCAAGACGTCGTGCCTCCATCGTTTTAACAGTTTTTTTGACGGACCGTCAAAAACGATGAGAAATGGACTTCCGCGTTCCCCCCCCCCCCCCCCCCCCCCCCCTCCCCTACCCTTCATGTCTGACATTTCTGAAGGGGTGAGAAAGTGTTCCCTGAACAACAGGAGTCGCTAGTGCAGCGATTACAAATCGCTTTCGCCAAATGGCGTCCCATAACCGTGGACATGACCTATTGTGTTCTTTGGAGCATGCAGCCGAGCCAGGGGCTCCATGGAGGAATCAAATGCTTACTTTCTTTTTCTCTTAATCCTCCTCTCTCTGTATAGGCTTTCACTCTGTGTTTTCCCTAATGGTAAGGAACAGCCCCTAATGCACTTAATTTTGACTACATGAAAAAGCAAGCTCAATAGGCTTGTAATCCACAATTTTAC
>NC_136792.1:43665915-43870915 GCF_951216825.1 Electrona antarctica | reverse complement strand
ATTTCTTCCTCAGCCTAGTGGGAATATGCATGCACAGTTTCACCACAATCGGACGCTGCGTCGAGTAGTTGCGTGATGTTTGGACAAAATCTGTAGGTGTACTGTCCAAAAACTTGTTTTGCACAAAGCGGCCTCCTGGTGGCGCTATAATAGGCCGTTCTGGAATTTTTGGGGCAGAGGTTCATCGTTGGCATCCAGGGAGTGCGTGTGCAAAATTTGGCATCGACCGGGTTAACGGTGCCGGAGATTAGCTGTTCACAGACGGACGGACACACGGACGGACACACGGACACACGGACACACGGACGGACGGACGGAGTGCAAAACATACTCTCTCCCCATGCCTTCGGCCTGGTGGAGACAAAAAAAGAGTGTCACTGTGCTATTTTCCCTCCACCAAAGGAACAGGGTAACAGGGCCACAGGGGGGGGGGGTTCTTTAGGGTTTGGGGGGGCTTATTTGAATTGGATCTGCTGTTGATTGAAACGAATCGGCCCAATTTCACAGGTCCTTTATAACTCGATCCCAGGGACAGATGGAGGAGTCATTCGAGAGGACACTGCCCCTAATCCTCGTCCTTCTCATGTGCTGGGGCACTCTGGGATGTGAGGAAGGGAAGAAAGAGAGGATGCACCCCCCCCCCCCCTCCACCCACCCACACACACACACACACACACACTTGCAACGTTTGCCCACACATGAACTGAAATGCGTGCATGCAAGGAGACACGCACTCGTGCTCGCGCACATGCGCACGGCCCGCATGCCATGCATGCACCGTGTCTGGTCTGCCATCACAGACGTTTCCATGCCTGTTATCTGCGGGACACGCTCATTTCACGGTGGTCAGAGGAATGAGCACGAAAAACATCAGAAAGGTGTAGCGCTGTGTTTGTTTAGTTTTAGCAAGTGCAGGAGCGACAGTGCATGAGGATTGAGAGGTCACATGGTCAGACGTAGTCCCTCTAAAACCTGGCTTTGACCTCCTAAGTCCTGACCCCTGAACCAGGATTCAGTTTCAGAGAGCCTTGAATAAAACCCAGAGGTTTCGTGCTGCACTATTGAAGTCTTAAAAGTTGACTTTACACCCATGCATTTAACTGAACGTGTAGGTTTTGTTGTAAGTAAAAGCTGAATTGACACAATGGTTTGAATCATTTATTTGTCCCGTGTTCCTAAGCCGACAATTTATTAAATAATTTATGAAAATTTATGAAAATAACCAAACCATTTTGGTGAAAGTAGCCGATCTACAAGATCTACATTCTACAAGCTCGTTGCGAGCTATTTTCACCAAATGTTGGCTGTTTCACTTGCTATTTTCAGTGAAGATGTTTGGTGTATAAACGGAAAGAAGTAGGGGGGCTACAGTAGTATAGAACGCTGGGGGACTCTGACGTATGGGGCCTTAAACACACCAAGATATGTTAACTAGCAGAGTTGAAGATCGAGTTCAAAAGTACATAACTCGTGCCCGTCAAAGCACTTACAGACCAAAAGGAACACTACCTTTGACCCTTTCTCTTCTTCAACAGACACCGCAGCGGTATTTAAATGCCTTATCTTTCCATTTCCTGCTGTTAAATCACTCCGGCCCTGTCAGTGTGGGCCTTGTCGGAGCTTATATCCACTCCTCCCCTGTCGACGGAGTGGCTCACTCTGAGGCCAAGTGATGAGAGGAAGTGCTGTCATAAATCTGATGTCCGCTGTGACAGAGTGGGGCCGACCGAGCCTGCTGGAGATGAGTGGCACTCTAATAACAGCCATCTGGGGCCTCCCTCTCCACTTTAAAAAGTAGTAGCAGTTGGCTCTAGAACAATGCATCAACTTCATAGCCCTATGAACCAAACCAAGACGAAGCATTCATCTGTATGTACTTGGAGGGAATTTAGGACATCAGTTGTTTAATCAAATTATATTATCATATAATAAAGTGTCACTTTGAATGAACAGTCAAATGATAAATCACCTACTTGAGCACTTTTTTTGCACTTTTTTTTCCTTTCACTGTACATTGTAATGGCAATAATGTTGGCAGGAAAAAACCTTGCTGCAGGAGTATGTATGTGGTGACAGTTGATGACACAGCCATACATTAAAATAATGTTATAACTGTTATTATCTAATTCTGGCACTGTGCCTCAGCGTGGAAAAAAGAACACGTTTTCTGTTCTGCAAAAATCACTTTGGCAAAATGTCAAAATTGAAGAAAGAAATATGGGGCCTTATAGAGTGGCAAGGTTATTGCTCCTATAATGTAAAAGAGAATGAATTGCTTTCACATTTTGAGTAAAGATAACCTTTCTGGGATTCAAGGTAATATAATGAGGGGGTCTTGCACTTCAGCCACTCTGGAGAGACCGGCATTCACAGAACATCACAATTCAATAGGAACGGGTGCAGTCAAACCGCTCTGAGAAATCAGACCCAGTGGTACTGTACTGTACTGTACTGTACTGTACTGTACTGTACTGTACTGTACTGTACTGTACTGTACTGTACTGTACTGTACTGTACTGTACTGTACTGTACTGTACTGTACAAATAAAAAAGAATAATACAAATCTGCTTGTGCATTGACTATTTAAAAAAACTAATTGTGAACGTTTTTGTGGTTAAATGCTAAAAGTGAATGGTTGGCTCAGGCTCCAGTGTCTTCTTCGGGTTAATTCTCAATTGTGACCCACTTTTACATCATCGCATCCTCTGTATTGTAGAGATACAATTTAATTTACTTAATAGTTTATAAGCAAATGTCTCGGTCGAGTGAATGGCTGATGATGCAGTTATACAACAACAAACTATCGTTCATCCATTGCATCCTCGGTTGCCCGGCCTGACAATGAATAATAATAATAATAATAATTGATAATTCGAAATCACACCCGTGTGAACTGAGCGGTGCAGATCTGCTTAACAACACCGCTGTCTGGCTGCAGTTAGTTATACTGCTCAGTGTGAATGGTCCTTTAGGCTGCTCAACAGTGTGTGACCCGAATGCGACCCCAATCAGCTGCAGGGGTCAAGGGGTCGTACCCTAAACAGACAGACAGACATACATACAGACAGACATACACACACGGCCAGTCATTGGAGTGGTTAGGCACCACTCAAAAAGCATTTCATATACAGTCTTTTTATTTGTATTTGACAGAACAGAGGTTTGGCTTGAGTGACAAGTAGACTGTGCTGTGCGTCGCTGAAAAAGAGCACACTCAGCCAACCGTCCCTGGGTTAATATAGGTAAAATTACAAATAATAAACAAACAAACAACACTGAGACAAATACATACATAATTACTTCATTCAAAGTGTCGAAATAGCACAACAACGTTGTGAGAAATAATTCATTTCCGTAGTGGTCCAGCCGTGTAGTCTTGTTTCCAGGGCCACTGGGGAGTGAAGTAATAAGGCTGTTGTCAAGCGATAGGTATGGCACTGTACTATACCTCCAGCGCCGGAGGTAGTATAGTGAGCAGGTAGCACGCTGCTCTCCTCCTATGTAATTTGTTTGGAAGTTTGCGGTTTAACAAAAGTGGCTGTTACAGCTCTTAAACCTATAACTACGGCTGGCAGCTGACACTACTTGTAATTCCTATTGTAGTCAAGGAGCTTGATACATGCATCGTTCCACCTGTACCCTGTGCCCTGCCGGTCGCCTCACTCTCCGTTTTTTTTATTTTTGACTTTTCAATAATGAACACAAAACTGTCATTGCATTGCATTGCATTGCATTGCATTGCATTATATTATGATCAAACCTGAGACATCTATGAACAATGCATTTCAACAGCCAATATTTATGGGAAGGCACAATGGGTGATTGTTCACTGATGGCCTTGGATACAAAACTAATGGTTGCTGTCTTTATCAACACTGGCTTGAAAAAAACAAGTCTGGCAAATCTGGCTTTGCTTGAACGGCCACGGACAAAGAGCGCTAGTGTTCTCATTTGACTGACAACATCTGTGACACATAAATGATTTACTCTGAACTAATAGAACGTGCAGGATTGGTAGACGCTCAACATCGGGGTGGACGAGACACCTGAGAGGGGATATACTGTACAATGAGCTATGCCTCTCAGAAGCACACTTGCACAGTATATGCATATTTCCCCCCCTAGCTCCACACACGCACGCACGTACACGCACCCACGCAAGCACGCAAGCGCACACACACACACACATACACACACACACACACACACACACACACACACACACACACACACACACACACACACACACACACACACACACAGGCGCTCTGTGCTTGTGTGTTCTGCAGCATGTACTTCATTGTATGTGCGCACACACACACACACACACACACACACACACACACACACACACACACACACACACACACACACACCCACACACACACACACACACACACACACACACACACACACACACACACGGGCGCTCTGTGCTTGTGTGTTCTGCAGCATGTACTTCATTGTATGTTATAGTGCCTGTGCAGGGTTACCCAAACAGAGTGTATGCCAAGAGACACAGTGGATAATACCTGATACCTTTGTGTTTTCCACTCACTGTCATCCACGACACCCTGCTCTTTCCACATTCTGAAAACTTCATCTCACAAAACCTCATCCTATTTTTTTTTTCTTGATTCACTCCAAGACACCCCCCCCCCCCCCCCCCCCCCATCAAGCAAGCAGCTACACAGGAGTGTCAACTGCAAAATCTACTAAAGGACTCTTGGTGTAAACAATTTACCCTAGTAAAGCCCAAACTACACCAATGCAACTAGTTGCGAGGAGTTGCATGGCGAATCATTGGTGGGGTTTGGGCCTTACATTTATAATTGTCGTGCGTGTGTGCGTGCGTGTGTGTGGATACTGTATATAATTTAAGTTTCTGGTAACGCTAGTGAGAAATCACGGTTCGGAAAATAATTTCATTTAACCGTTTATTTCCATGATTGCACTTGTTGAAAACTACTTTGGTTATATTTGTCTGCTGAACTATCTAAGGGTGAGAATATAGCCTATACGACGTGAAAAGTCAGTCTGGGGTCGCATAAGTATTTTTCCGCCATTTCAAACAGCCGTGCACAGACGTTAACACAATTACACTAGCTATTCATAAAAGGAACATCGGGCCTGTGTTATTGAGAACAAAGCTCTAGCAGAGACTTCTGGCACAGTGCGCACATAAATTATTGTTCTCTTAATTGGATTAAAACCTCAAAGTGAGTTTGGAGAGACCTCCCACATTCAGGCCGTGGAAAGACAAAAAAAAAAGAAGAGACACAACATGAACCAGATTAATTGTTAGATTCCCATCTCATAAGATCGTCAAGTTTCTCAATCGTTATTAGGCAGGCAGGGATCCTTGTTGTAAATTCTTGATTTTATTGAGGCAGTAAATCTATCATCCCCACCAGCACGGCGGGGAATAAAACTCTTCATCCCCAGCACCTCTCCTCCTCCCCCACTTGGAAAAGATGTTCCATATAAATAAACAACCAGTATCTCGCTCATCATGCTCCGCAATTACTTCTCTTCTTTCCCCTCTCTCTCTCTCTCTCTCTCTCTCTCTCTCTCTCTCTCTCTCCTCCCATTCTCCTCTTTGTCCCCAGGTGAAAGGAAATTGTTGGCACATGTATGTGGATTGCTCAGTCAGTCATGATGTATTCACCACACTGACAGTAATCCTGGATGATCTGCCAGTGTGTGTGGTTGTTGTGTGTGTGTGTGTGTGTGTGTGACTGTGTGTGGGCGCGCACGCACGTGCGTGCGGCCGCACACACCTGTCTGTGCGCGGTACACATGTGTACGCTATTTGTTGACGTGCAAGTGCCTACATGCATGTGAGCATGAACATGTCAGTGTGCATGTGTTTGTGTGTGGTATGCGTGTGAGCGTGTGTGCATGTGAGCGTGTGTGCGTGTGTGTGTGTGCGCATGTGTGTGTGTGCGCGCGTGTGTGTGTGTTGCCTAAGCTCACCCAGCAACCTGCTGGGTGAGCTTAGGCTCTCAGTGAAGCGAGTTTGCAATGATGACATAGTGACACATGTCAGCAGGACACATCCTGCTCAAACTATAACCGTTTCCTGACAAAAAAAGTGAAATGCAGTCCTCATTTGACATGCAAAAATAAATAAATAAAATGAAATATAAAAAAAGTGTATAAAAAACAAAACAGCCATATGCCTATAATGCATAATATGCCACAGTGAAGGCCGCTGCAGGTAGACGTGTTTTTGAAACATTATTAGTGCGAGGTGAAATCCGGTCCATTACTTGAATTGTTACTTTTATTTTCATTTTATATTTGTGCAGAATTGTTCATTCATGTGTGTAGGGCAGGCCAGTGGTTTTCAACCAGTGGTCCTGGGACTGTGTGAGGAGTTGGTAACCAAATGGACCCTTATAGATCTTCAACTTTTGAGAGTGTAAAATGTCACGCTCTCAAGAGTTAAATATTGTACATCTGCGTTACTTACAAGAAGTCTACACAATTAGAGAATCAAATTTAAAATAATAGTTATTTTGATCGTTTGCCTGTTATCTCTCCTATGGTATTACATCAATATAGCACAGAATTGTTTTGGGTCTGAGAGGCACCTAATCAAAAAGGTGGTCCGTGGCTCAAACACAGAATAAACTAGAAAAAGTGCCCTTCCGGGCACAGGTCTCCACCAGGAGGATAGGAGTGTGTGTGATGTTTGGCAAAAAAATTATAATAATTTTTTTTTGCAACAATTTTCTTCATTTTGTTGAGGAAATGCAGAGCCAGATCACTCATAGCATCTCTGAGGATAGAATTCTGGATGAGCAGGACATGTGCAGCATTTTGTACAAAACGGGCCACTCCTGAAAACTTGGAAGGCAATCTTAGCCAATCAGTGTACAATCTGAGAAATCCATAGAGTATATAAAAGGATAGAGACTGAACTGGCGCGAAGCTCCGCCCCCCAGCTATTCATGTCAGTGGAAGTTGCTCAGTGGCGTTTTGAAGCACCCGGAAGACTGCCGGAAGTCCCTCCTCCGGACCTCAACTTTGAGGTCCGGGGTGACGTATGCAACCGAGCGCTCAATGTTAAAGCCCAGCTGCACGGGGTTTCCCGGTCATGAATCCACGGGTCCGCCTGTTTTTCCTCCTCCTACCACTAGGACCCAGACCTTCAACGTTGAATAGCCTCACTGGCCCCTTGGAGAAATCCAACAGACTCGTCTTGATCACATGACTATGGAGATCATGTGTACCGATTGCCATTTCTTTATACGCCTTGATGGCAATTGGATGATTTGAGGCATTTTGTTCCAAAAATGTGTTTCGCAAAAATCAACCTGCGCTATAACAGGCCAATGTGAAAAGGGTGGGATATATTCCTCAGCCTAGTAAGAAAATGTGTGAAAGATTTCAAATTGCATGCTGCGTTCATGATTTGAGGCTTTTGTTCAAAACGGGGAAATCTTGCAAACTGTGAAAGCCAATTATAGCCAATTAGGATAGAATATGAAATATCGGACAGATCCGACTTGAGCACATGACCATAGAGATACTGTGTAACGATTTGTGAGATTTTTGGACAGAATCTGGAGGAGTAATATCAAAAAATGTGTTTTACAAAAGTCGGCCTCCTGGTGGCGCTATAAAAGGCAGATGCGGAAAATGCAGGTCAAAGGTTTGTCCTTGGCCTCTAGGGAGTGTGCATGCAACGTTTCACGCAGATCGGTGCAGTTTTAGGTAAAAAATGTGAAAAGCTGCCTCATGGTGGCGCTATAACAGGCCGTTCTGGAAAATGTGGGGCAGAGGTTCATCGTTGGCATCCAGGGAGTGTGTGTGCAAAGTTTGGCATCGACCGGGTTAACGGTGCCGGAGATTAGCTGGTAACGGACGGACGGACGGAAGGACGGACACACACACACACACACGGACGGAGTGCAAAACATACTCTCCCCCCATGCCTTCGGCCTGGTGGAGACAATAATGGGCCGTAATATGAAAAAAGGTTGAAAACCACTGCTGTTGGCTATTGACTCTTATTGAGACATAAGGATGCTATTGTAGGCTATAGGTGGCTGTGTTACTACTTGCCTATCGGCTTGTTGTGAGGAAAGACCAAAGCTACTATGTAAGAGTAGAGCAATAATAAATCAAATCGTGCAGACCTCGGGGAATGGCATGGCTCTAATGTAGATCTAGAACTTCACATTTCCAGGTTGAGACATCTACAGTATGATGTGACATCAATCGTTTATGTCTATGATGTACTGACGGTATGACTGCAACTTTGGGCAAGGTTTCCGCCCATTCACAGTTTCACACGATCCCATTGACGCAATAATAAGGCCATCACACTCCTAGCACTTAGTTTTGTATCTTTATCCCACGATTCTGTGACACATTTTCCCCCTGGTGCTTTAGGGTGAGGTCGCGTGCATGCATCCCAAGGGGCCAGTGAGGCACTCCAACGTTGAAGCACTGGGCCCTAGTGGTAAGAGGAGGGACTACAGGTGGACCCGTGGATTCATGACCGGGAAACCCCGTGCAGCTGGGCTTTAACATTGAGCGCTCGGTTGTACTTCCGCATTGGACCACCAAAATTTGGTGGTCCAAAGTAGACGTTTTGAGACGGTCCTTCCGGGTGCTTCAAAACGCCACTGAGCAACTTCCACTGACATGAATAGCGGAGGGGGCGGAGCTTCGCGCCAGATCAGTCTCTATCCTTTTATATACTCTATGATGCATCCGCCTGGGTGACGGCAGACTGCTGCATGGGCTGCCCCCCCCTTTTGGCATGGGGGGTCAGATCAACATATGGAATGAATTCTGTACTGGCCATATATGGATCGTGTCTTGAGTGTACAGGGTTTGATGAGGTCAGATCAACATAGGTCAGCTCCATATATGAAGATCTAAGGTTGGCAGCGGCCAGCGGGGTCAGTGTCTTGAGTGTACAGGGTTTGATGAGGTCTGGCCATATATGGAGTGTGTCTTGAGTGTATAGGGTTTGATGAGGTCTCAGGTCAGATCAACATTATGGAATGACTCTATCACCATATTCCAAACTCACCTCAAAACCCACCTGTTTAGGCAGGCATATGGCTGACCTCTGCTGCCCTAGTTTTGTTTTGCTTTTAACTGTGTTTTGTATCAACTGTTTTTAACCTGTACGGCGACCTTGAGTGCCCTGAAAGGCGCCTTATAAATAAAATGTATTATTATTATTATTATTATTAATGTCAGAACAGGTCAACTCCATATATGGAGATCTAAGGGTGGCAGCGGGGGCAGTGTCTTGAGTGTACAGGGTTTGATGAGGGCCAAGGTAGGGCCGGGCCTTAATTTCTGCGCATGTTGAATGGACAGGTATCAGTCAAAAGGGAGACATCGAAGAGGAAGGGCGAGTGGGCAAGGATCAACATATGGAATGTCAGAACAGGTCAGCTCCATATATAGAGATTCAAGGGTTTGAGGTTTGAGGTCAGATGTAGAGTTGCTGGCCGGCTCCATATATGCAGATCTAGGTGATGATCCAGTCTTCTCCATGTATGGTTATCCAGGGTTTGATGAGGTCAGTGTCATGATCTTCATAGCCTATATGGAGACGTGATGTCACGAGGCGTGATGTCACGAGGTGTGATGTCACGCGGCGTCATGGACTGATAACCATATATGGAGGTGTGACATGATTGCCTGACGGGTTTTTCAGGTTTTCATAGTAATCTGCGACCATCCCCTGTATCTGTAAAGATTGTATTTCCGCGGACGCAAGCGCGGGAGATGCTGACTAGATGGAGCTCCAAAGTTCAGAGGAGCAAAGTCTTGTCTGTCTTGGCTGCCGAATAAGTTGGATTCCGGGTTTTAGAGATGAGAACTTAAACTTAAGTTAAAGTTAGATTTATATTCTTAATAACTCAAAAGTGATTTAAAATCAGTCAAAGGATAATTGCTGGCACATGGCCTTATAAAAGGGGGAAGTGACGTAACGACTAGGTAGTCGTGACGTCAACCCTGACAGTATCGCTACTTCGACCTCATGCCATCGAGGCGAAGATACAGAACCTTGAAGTAAAGTGGGAACAGGCTCGTTAGAGTTTTGTCCTCACAGCCATTGCGGCATTAAACAAACAAGCCCCGTCAATAGGATGGTTTTCTGTGTACAGTGGGGACCTCATGTATTGTATTGTCTTGGTGATGTTGTTTTTTACAGACTGTGAAGACAAATATCCCTTCGGGGACGATAAAGATTATTATTATTATTATTGGTATTATTATTATTATTATTATTCGGTGACCTACTGAAAGTATGCACAAGGCCTTTTCCGCTGATCATTCTGCTTTGTGAGATTAGCTCCGGACACACACACACACACACACACACACACACACACACACACACACACACACACACACACACACACACACACACACACACACACACACACACACACACACACACACACACACACACACACACACACACACAACATTACCACCTCTTCCTGATTTCTGAATCTAAGTAAGTACCCCTTTACCCACTGTAAAAAGATAAATCTCCATTTTCCACTTTTTCTGCATACCTGTAGAATAGATCCTCTGTGTACCCCTAGGGGGGTACAAGCAAGGTACATACCCCCATTTGAGACACACTATACCACTAGAATCCTACAGAGTGCTGTTGTACAGTAATGAGCATGGCTGTGATTCCATCAGGCATGAGGCAGAGGCCATATGCCGAAGATAGTCATAGCTGTGATGATGTTTATTGAGAGTGCATCCGCATGACCATGAGAGTGACATTGCTTTCATAAAACAGTTCTATAAACTATTTATCAAAAGTAAATGTCTTTCTCCCCCCCAACTATTCATCTCCAATAACATACATTTCAAGTCCATCAACAAACAAGGTGCTACAATTTCCTCTGGCTAGGTACAGGCTAATTGCTAGTTAGTTGTTGGGTGAAAATACAAGTGCAAATGTACACTGTTATAATACTGTTTATCAGCACTCATGAAATGCCACAAAAGGTCCCTAGCACACCGTTGCATTTTTCTGATTTTTAGCTGCGTTTTTTCCAAAAACGGCAGCAGTCTTATTTTATTATTGTTTATTGGTTAACTCGAAACAGTAACCACCGCATCTATGGGGCGGACATCAGCCAAAAATTGCAGATCTCCAAGCTCATAACGTGTTGCATTGCGATACATTGTCAGCTTCTAGATCAGCTATTTTTGGCGAGGAGATTTAGTTTAGATGGATGGGGGGGGGAAGCCTTCCAAGCGCCAACTCAGATTCAGTTTATTACGTCTTGAGGGCATGGTTAAACCAGTGCATTGTTAATTGTGGCAGCGGTGGCCGAACGGATAGCGGCGCGGTCTAGATACCGGAAGGTTCCCAGTTCGAACCAGCCGTCCGACACGTTAAAATTACCACCGCTGAAATGCCCTTGAACAAGGCATCAACCACTACGATGAAATGTGTTCTATGAGCAGGGCCTGGCTGGAAACAAGTTCTTGAGCTTAGCCCAGATACCCTGGGTAAATATAGATTTAATTTCATTTCATTTCAATTGTCTCCACCAGGCCGAAGGCATGGGGAGAGAGTATTGTGTGTGTGTGTGTGTGTGTGTGTGTGTGTGTGTGTGTGTCTGTGTGTGTCTGTGTCCGTCCATCCGTTAACAGCTAATCTCCGGCACCGTTAACCCGGTCGATGCCAAACTTTGCACACACACTCCCTAGATGCCAACGATGAACCTCTGCCCCAAACTTTCCAGAACAGCCTGTTATAGCGCCACCATGAGGCAACTTTTCAACATTTTTGACCTATAACTGCACCGATCTGAGTGAAACGTTGCATTTTTCACATCTGCCTTTTATAGCACCACCAGGAGGCCGACTTTTGTAAAACACATTTTCTGTTATTACTCCTCCAGATTTTGTCCAAAAATCCTGCAAATCGTTACACAGCATCTCTATAGCCATGTGCTCAAGACGGATCTGTCCGATATTTCAAATTCCATCCTAATTGGCTAACATTGGCTTTCAAAGTTTGCAGGATTGGCCCGTTTTGAGCAAAGAGCCTCTAATCATGAACGCAGCGTGCAATTTCTGTGCAATCTTTCGCACACTTTCCTACTAGGCTGAGGAATATATCCCACCCTTTTCACATTGGCCTGTTATAGCGCCACCAACAGGTGGATTTTTGCAAAACACATTTTTGGAACAAAATGCCTCAAATCATCCAATTGGCATCAAGGCGCAAAAAGAAATGGCACCCTTTTCACATTGGCTTATTATAGCGCCACCAGGAGGCCACAACCTGACCTGCCCTGGTGGAGACCTGTGCCCCGAGGGGCACTTTTTCTAGTTAAGCTATTATTTTCGCCTGTCATTGAGCGACAGAGAAAGACAGCCAAACTAGTCACAAACAGTAGCAGCACTACAACAACAGCCGTTGTGTTTGCAACAAAGCTCTCAATAGGGTTTTGGAGGGCAATAAAAAAAGACAGATAAAAAACTAAAGACGTCCTGAACAATAAAAGAAGAAAAAGCAAAGCAAAGAAGTCGGTGTCTACTTTTCATGTGGTGCCAAATTAGCTCTATTCAGCTCGTGTACTCGCAAAGGTTTTCCACTCGCTCATCTGAAGAACCCAATCTTTCCTGAATTACAGGGAGATTATGGCTGGATCACGCTGCCTCTGAGAATCCCAGCAAGAGGCCGGCTATTATATCCAGCAGAGGAGACAGTGGGCCGCACCTGTTGCCACACAGTCGCCTAAAGAAGGGCCACTTTAGCCGCGATTTACAGGCATGTTTTATGTGCAACTCAAAAGCGAGATGAATAAAAATCAAAGGGATGTTGTGTAATATCAATATAAAAGCAGGCGCGTTTTAAAATGTTTTTCTTTCCTTTTCCAAAATGAACAGTTTAAGCTTTAATGTTCGCACCGAATGTGAAATGTGCTTTGGATTTCATGACATGACTTCATACCCTGGCAGAGGTTCGTCTCTGAGAGTTCACAAAAATGTGTGTATAGCCCGAGAGGTTCTTTATTGTTCCCTGCAAGCATTTTACGGTGCGCACTATGTGCAATAATTCACTTAAATGCAATTATCTTGCAGAAGAGGGCTATAAAATTGGCAATTTTGAGAAAACCATGTCATGAAAAAGTTAATAAAAGTGGGAGTTATTTACATGGCTAACTGTGCAAATGACTCCTAATGCCATCGTTTCGGAAGGGGGGTGGGGGGGAAGAGAACTCTCATAATTAACTGCCCCGTTAAAGGGCCATCCAATTTGCAGGTGCACGACTGCAAAGTCTCTTTTAATATAGAGTAAAATAAGGGAAGTTGCTTAATGTATACATATATTTCACATTTGATCTCGCAAGAACAAGTTATAACACAATTATGAGTAATCTTCTATTACGCCAGGCGGTGTTGTGTAATATTTGAGCATATCCCTGTGTGGACTCAATAAATCACAATAAGTGAGTGACTTATATAAGCATTAAAAAACTGACAGGGAGATTAAGGGTCAAGAATAGAAGTAGATTAAGAGCTTGATTAGATTATAATCAAACCAATAAACCCAAATTAGATTACTAATCGGTGTTGTCCCGGGGTCAACTAAGTTACCCAAGCTTAAGATGACCACACCTAATTCTGGATACATTCAATGATCCAAAGTTACATTCACATGTATTCTACAATGACAGGCCTTTAGTCATGCCAAGATGGATTGAGCAAGCATGTAATGGTTTAGCATTATCACGTTGCGGTTGAATCTGTGAAGCTCCAACAGCTTGTCAGTCATGGCCTGCTGTCGTGTTTTTTCCTCTTGTTTTCACAAGCAGAATTAAAACGATACAACACAAATTACTCCAGCGCTTAAACTCTTATAAAAATACCTGATTACAAGGGACGAGGCAACAGAAAAACTGCAATTACCACTTCTCGCCAATATATGGTGCCACTTGTAACACGTGTGTTTACCGTTTAGGTATCGTATACCCTAGCTGTCTACAAGCGACGGTCTCATTCAAGACGGGTTAAAAAGGTTGCCCTTTTGTTCTCTGCGAGTTGATTGGGGTGTCAGCCTTAAAGGCAACAATGCTTTGCGCCAATAAATGAAATGAGACGATTTACTAGACTTGTCAGGAGACAAACAAGACAGGTAACATTAAGAAAAACAACCTGTGGTTGCCAGGCAACTGGCCAAACAAACAGAGCGGGAAAAAAAAGATGTGGCTTGTGTGTAAATCACCCTGAAGGGACAAGGGCCCAGTCACTGGAGCACACAGAGAGCCAGTTTCACAAGGGAGGCCTGGCCAAGTATCATCCACCGTGAAATACCAGCAACTAATCGTTTACCTTTTCCCTCCCCTCTCTCTCCCTCTCTCTCTCTCTCTCTCTCTCTCTCTCTCTTTCTCCGTCTATCTGTCTCTCGCTCTCTCTGTCCTCCTCTAAGGTTACTGTGAGGTAGTGCATTAAAACCCTGAATGTTAATTTAACTCTGAAAAGTGTACAAATGTAACTGTATGTGTAGCCTATATGTGTACACTCCTGGAGTTTCAAATGGATGAATTACCGGTACAACTGATGATTTTACAGTATAGCAGAGCATGGAAGCTGATTATATACGGTTGTTATTAGATCCTATGATACTTAAAATTAACTATTACACATTCAATTGAGAACTTGTTTTTGTTTTAGGTAGGTTACTTCACAGTCTATCTGGATTGGATTGTGGAATTCACATTGATTACAATTTACAATTTAGGCATTTAGCAGACGCTCTTAATCCAGAGCGATTTACATTAAGCAAGAACAAAAGGCATGGCAATACATCACATACATAAAAGTAGTTATCATGAAACATGCGTAAGCTAAGAACGTAACAGTGGAATATCTATATAATGAAACTATACATATAAACTATACATATATACTATACTATGCTATACATATGTACTATGAAGTGCTATGACTACATACAATGTAATTCTAGTGCTGTCTACATAACATGCTATAAGACTGTATCAAATGCTACACAAAGTGCTATCTAAGGGGGTAGGGTAAGTGCTACGGGCCATGCTCAATGAGTATGATGCATGTATTGATTGTATTGCTCACTGGTATATATTCACATTGCTTTTATTCTCTGGTCTGCATCTTTTCCATGGATGTCTAACGGAAGATAAGGGACCTAGTCCGATTTCATTGTCATATTTAACTGTAAAGTGTTTACTGCCACACTATTAACCTATGCAACGGATGCCTGTTCATCTCTGCTTGTGGAAGGTTAACTGCTCAATTTGACCTCTAGTCTACATGGAGAAGATAGATAGCATAACATAACAGCTTCATGGGCACTGACATCCGACAATTATATTATATGAACTCGCTTGCTTCAGTTCAACTCATCTCATAGCGTGTAGATTCCTTAAGTTGCTCCTAAAGACAGCATAATGCTTTATGATTATGATACGAGGGGAAGGAGGTCGAACGTGAGACGTTGGGTATCACCTCTTGTCTTCAGCTGATACTGCTGTCGCTCCGGTTTCGGTGCAGTTCCGCTCGACTAGGTAGACGGGGGGCATTCCTGAAATGAACGAACGGGACACACTTAAAATACAATTGCGCGCACACGAACACACACACGCAAGCACACACCCTGTCACAAGCTTAAGCTTAATTTGTAGTCGGGGGACTGCACATGCAGCGACTCTTCATAATGTGTTTCTTCTTATGTGTGCTTGACATGTCGGGCGGAGGAATGTCTAAAGACAGAGGAGCCATCATCAACGGAGCTCAGCTGCCTGCTTTTCAGCACCTCTCGGTTCATGTCTTAGTGTGACAGGTGTACGTTAACCACTTAAACCCCGAAGCTGGTTGAGCGGAGTCCCTCAGGACTCTATACTAGTGTCTATTCTGTTTTCGCTCTACGTTAAATATCTTCTACTGAACATAGCCAGCCATGTTGTGAACTCTGCTGGGATATAAGTGGTTAACCGCTTAAACCCTATAGGCCTACTTCCTTATAGCAAACATAGCTGATATACATTAATGCTCTCAATGTGTCGGCCATCTTTGCCCAATTTCTTCTATTTTTGCTAAATGTTCACCTGTTATGACATTTGCAGAATAGGTGCTATATAGGTGCATGCCTCTTGCAACTTGAAGCCTCTTTTTTATAATATAAATTTTATCCCACAATTTTGCAACCCATTTTTTCACCCAGTGTCAATTATCTAATGTAATCCTGGGCTCTACACCCTCTCTGCCAACCTGGCAAACTGCAAGCCTCTTCATGGGAGAGCAATAATGAATAATTCTCTTGTATTTAAAAAAGAAAAGAAAAACAAATCTTTTCCGGTGACCCTGCATGGCAAACGGTACATTCGGTCAGGTTGCGGTGATCAGGTATCAGATAAAACCTTCAAGGAAGTAAAGACTCCAATTACAAAGCGAAGCACAAAGTCACTATCAAAATATCCTTGGACTATTTATAGGAGCGCGTGTAAACAGTGCTATCACCACATCCTGCTTTGGTTAAGTTAAAATGTGCATGTCTAACTATAAATAAACTACCTGATAACAACCCATTGTCAAAAAGATCATTTCCTCATCTTCTTTTAATTCACATGCACATTGGAAGTCCAACTTTTATGTACTCCAAATACAGTTAGATAAAGTGGGGGAGGGGTGGGGGGGGGGGCAGATTAAAGTGGTTGTTATTTCTTCGTCAACCTCCCTCAGGGATCGTAACCTCATGCTTGTCGGCTGGACGTCGTCGCTCGGCCGGCCCAGCTGCTGGCGATGTCACTCGGCACCGGCGGCACTGTGTCGTGCCGCAGAGCGCACTAATGGCCCCCACGTTACTTCATCACACTTTTAAGTGTCGGCCCATTTAAGAGAGGCCGCGGTGACCACAGAGGCACTAATAAAGCCATTCAGCGAAAAGGGGGGGGGGGGGATGGGGGGCAGTCAGGGCCCTCGAGATCTCATGGCTCTGGTCGTGAATATTATGACGAGCCGCTCTCTCCCTAAAAAACCCTATAGGCCCAGGTGTATCCTTCGTATATATAGACTGCAGCTTACCCTCCCTCCATCAGTCATTTTAGATGCTCTGGGAGAGAGGGATTCAGATCGAGGGACTTTTGTAAGGTGTACTGCTGGCTGGTGTTATTAGTCAGCTGTTGGAAAAATGAGTTTGAGGGGAAAATATCGGATCATATTGTGCATCTCGAGATCACACAGCGTGGCTTCATGTGGATGTTGGACTTCATTTGGCCATTCTGTGAAGTCTGTCAGCCGTCTTTGATGTAGTACGTGTACAGTATGTATGACAGAATGACTGAGAATGTGGGCAAGCTTTTAACGTGATCTGAGCCCCACTTCTAGTAAGGGCATTTTATCAGGTATTTGACCAATCTGGGAACTAAATCGTTACCAAGAAATTTCTTCACCAATGTGTTTCTAAAGGTGTCTAATAACATGTACTAAAAGTTTGAAATTCAACTCCCGTGGGAAATTGAGTTATTAGCATAATATGTGACCATACCCTTAACATCCTATATAAGGCAAAAAAGTCAAAATTTCATCATTCTTTAAGTAGCATGTGACATATGAAACTAGGGGGTTTTCATGATTCTGAATCCATTCCAAGCATTAGTTTTGCACAAAAAACACTCCTTGGGCTAAATTAGGCCATATCCACTTGACCAAATGTGCTGACCTCATCACGTTTGTGAGGCCGTTTTCCTCCCAAGGAGTGTTTTTTGTGCAAAACTAATGCTTGGAATGGATTCAGAATCATGAAAACCCTATAGTTTCATATGTCACATGCTACTTAAAGAATGATGAAATTTGGACTTTTTTGCTTTATATAGGATGTTAAGGGTATGGTCACATATTATGCTAATAACTCAATTTCCCACGGGAGTTGAATTTCAAACTTTTAGTACATGTTATTAGACACCTTTAGAAACACATTGGTGAAGAAATTTCTTGGTAACGATTTAGTTCCCAGATTTTCATAGATTTCTCTTACTATTCCATAAAGTTAAACATTTAAAAAAAAAAATATATAAAATATTTGTGAAAACAAAATGCATTGAGTTTACTGCATGCTTAGGCCTACTGGGCTGGCATCGTGCACAAGAAATGTGGCGCTGAACCATTCAGCAGTTTGCAAGATAACCCCGGACAAACACACAGACACACATATGGACAGACCAACAATCTGCTAGATGCCTATAGCCTCCTACAGAGCCATGGCATAAAACATATAAACACATTAACTGCAAGCATGGACGTTTTCCTATATGTTAGCAATACACATTCTGTCACATGTGTTATTTGGGCAGGCTTATACAGTAAAGGTGAACAAATCTGATGTTTCATTGTGGTTTATTATTCTGAAATTCTATGCAAAAATGCAGTAGCATTTCCACTCAAATCAAACGGCTTCACAGGCAATACTTGTTTTGTTGAGAATGAAGCCTGTATTATACAACTGCATATCCTATTGGATCAGCTTTCCCTCGAGGTGGGACCTCCAGGTATGCATAAATGGTAAATGGTAATGCATTTATATAGCGCCTTTATCCAAGGCGCTTTACATAGATTGTGCATTACATTCACCCATTCACACACACATTCATACACTGATGGCAGCGGAAACCATGCAAGGTACCAACCAGCACATCAGGAGCAATTAGGGGTTCAGTGTATTGCTCAAGGAGACTTCGACACTAACTCTGGGGGAGCCCGGGTTCGAACTGACGACCTTGCGGTTACCATCCGGAAACTCTACCCCTGAGCCACCGCCGTCCCCGTGCATGCATGGCCCATTATTAGCTGAAAGGTCCGAAATAATTTGGACAGTGTGACACTGATGTGCGTAGTCTTAGCTCTTAGCGTTTTGCAGCATGCATCAAAACCCTCACAGAAATATGCATCTGACAAGGGACAAATTCACTAAGAACCATAAAAGCATACAGAGATGGCAAAGCTAATGGACTAATTCATGGGGATACAGGCACCTGTCTGTGTGTAACATGATATGTGGTTTTCCTAAGACAAGAGCAAAGGAGCATCAATCATGCCGTAATGGGAAGAACCGGGCTGTATATGTAATGTCATCCATGGATCATACTTAGGATCCGTTGTTGCCACTTTACTCCACACGGGAAACTCCTTGCGGCCTCCTGCTTTTGCAGCTTGACGTTTCCCCTCCAAGGTATTCTGAGTCTATAAATTAAATAATAATTGCACACATGCCGGTTGAGAAAGAACACATTTTGTGCATCTGCACTAAGCTTGGCATTTTGGCATGGCTGTCAACACTGACTGGGTGTGAGCAGTGCTTTGTAAATCATCCTTTTTTACTGTGACACACGCTATTACCACGTGTGTGCATGCCATGTGCGCTCGCTCGTGCACATGCAACACGCACCGTGTGGGAGAGAGAGACGGGCGGTGCTTGTACTTTATGCACCCTGACCACTACAAGTCTTGAATGTCTTCGCGTCTTAACAACAACAGCCCCCGTGTCCTCTAGGGTAGGACAGGTACCCTCACAAAAAACATGCATTAATCATGGTCTCCCAAACTGCCTCCCCCTGGCCAGCCGGGGCGCCTGATGGAGGGGAAAAGAACTGGTTGGAATAACGTGTTCGTTCCACGCGTTACGTCTAACCGGAGAAACTCCCCCCTGTCGGGTGAAAGGAAGCATCTTGGACTCCTCATGCATAGAAGAAAGCATGAGGTCAGATCCGTTGCTCTCCCCAGGTTGGCAGAGGGAATGTATAGCGACCAGGATTGCATTAGATGATTGACACTGGATGAAAAAATGGGTTGCAAAATCGTGGGATGAAAAACAAATTTTGAAAAGAAAAACAAAACAAAACAACATTTCATATTTCATATTGCATCATCATGACATTCAACAGTAGCTGATCACCGCTATTAATCCAGAAGGTGCATACGAGGCTCATTGTTGAGCTGACGGTGAATTATGCTGTCAGTGTTTTTGATACGTAAAGACACTTAAGGCAATCTGTCATGAAGCCTAAATTGTTTTCCAAGTTCTTGATAAAACAAGTGAGATCACTGTGCTCAGTTGGCATTGGTCCTCAGGACTAGGCATGTTCAGCTCTTCTCTCCCGCTGGGTGAACCAGAGGTTATCCTTATTTTACAAGGGAAGAAGGGGAGCCTCCATGTTTTTTCCACTGCTGAATGTATCCCCCCTCACCCCCCCCCCCCCCCTCCTTGTCAATGTGATGCCACCTTGCCCCAATGAATTCACAGGAATCAGATGCTTATAGTTAATAGATATACATGTCACTTTTTTTTCCACACCAAAGCGTGAGAAACGGCCCCAACAATAGGGCATATTAACAGATGTTGCTAAGGAGCTAATACTGAGTATCATAATAAGAAACATAACCTTTGACACACATGATTCAAGCACATTAACACCTATTAGCCAGTAACTTACGTTGCAACCTGAGAGTGTATAGGGTTTCTGCTATCATGAATATGATGAAGCTGGTCATATTTAACGGGGCGCGGGGGGGCATGCGTTAAGGTCCTTTCAATCAGGCAACAATTAGCGCAGACGTTGTCGCCTGGATCAACGACAGGTCGACAGGTTGAAAGGATAGTCCGACATGTGTGGCCGGTTAAGACTCACACACGGCTCTGACATGTGTGGCCGGTTAAGACTCACCCGTGGCTCTGACATGTGTGGCCGGTTAAGACTCACCCGTGGCTCTGACATGTGTGGCCGGTTAAGACTCACACACGGCTCTGACATGTGTGGCCGGTTAAGACTCACACACGGCTCTGACATGTGTGGCCGGTTAAGACTCACCCGTGGCTCTGACATGTGTGGCCGGTTAAGACTCACACGTGGCTCTGACATGTGTGGCCGGTTAAGACTCACACGTGGCTCTGACATGTGTGGCCGGTTAAGACTCACACGTGGCTCTGACATGTGTGGCCGGTTAAGACTCACCCGTGGCTCTGACATGTGTGGCCGGTTAAGACTCACACGTGGCTCTGACATGTGTGGCCGGTTAAGACTCACACGTGGCTCTGACATGTGTGGCCGGTTAAGACTCACACGTGGCTCTGACATGTGTGGCCGGTTAAGACTCACCCGTGGCTCTGACATGTGTGGCCGGTTAAAAAAAGAAAGAAAGAAAATGTTTTTTTTTTCTTTTTGCGTCTCTATACCTGTCCTCATTTACTAGCATTAGCATAGGGTGTGACAGGAGTTTTTAAGAGCACACAGTACTAGTGTGTTATTGCTCATTAGAAAGTGTTACAATTAGCCATGATGGGGAGAAAAAACAAAGGATTTGTTTGACAAAGGATTGTCCCTGATATTGTGAGATCAGTGTACTGTATGCACACTATAGTACCAGAGGATAAATCTTGGTATACGGTTGATAAAGCGGTTGTGGAAAGATTGATGTAGAGGCACCCTACTGTACAAACACTGGGCAGGGAAAAGAGTTAGCTTCAATCAACAGGAACATTAATCATTGTGTAATTTAATGACAGCGATGATGATGGTGGTGGTGGCAAATATGTTTAGAGAGACAGTGTGGTATGGTCCCGCGTTCTCCAGCATGTCCTGTCATATGAAGATGGCGCAATGAATGACATGGGGGAGGATTTTGAATGAGTGCAGTCTTGTATAAAGTCCTATAGTGTTAATTCAGGGTTAAATGGACCCTTATGGATCCATTTAGGTCAGGTTTTTAATAATATATGCCTATAATAACTCAAGAAGAGATGGGTGTGGTTGTACATTATAGTACTCGTGCTATTATGTCTAGTTACTATGTAATTTCTACTGCTGTTGAGGATTACAATGTTAAGCTCAAAGGATTGAGACTATGACAGTTTTGAATAAATCACAACTGGCAACTAGTTTGACTTTTTTCATGTTTAACCACTTAAACACTAAACATTTACTTTGTTGTCCGGGGTGAAAATATGTTTTTCTTTTCTTTTTTTAACCATTATTTAACCAGGCAAAAAAACACATTATGGCTATTTTCCTGGAGGCTAAAATAAATCAACATTCAAGTGAAAAACAATACAAGCAACACAATATAAAAACAACACAATAATAAGTTGTGAGCAGATCTAATATTTTCCAAATATTCATTTATTTTGACATGCCCAGAATAGGGGAGATATACATGTGGAAATGTTTTTTATACTGACCCAGTAGCAGTCCATGCAGCAACCGAATTGATGTAGACTACATTGTGCATTCGCACACACACACACACACACACACACACACACACACACACACACACACACACACACACACACACACACACACACACACACACACACACACACACACTCCAACAGGAAAAGCTAGATGGTATAGTTATGTTATACGCTGTGTAAGTATGACTGATTGATATTAGTGGGGTGAATAATACATGTTCCTCAGGTTTCATATAGTCCATGTGTGTTTACAGTAAACACACATGGCCCCAAGGAGTTTATCTTAAGGTTCCATCAGTCACTATACCATTTATCCCAATGTCCTGACAATAGACGATGAATCATCGGGCATGAATAGTGAGCTCTCCTCCTAACACCATGGATGCACTGGAGCTATCTAAGGACATCATTATGGGGTTGTACAGTATTCACGTTATAGTCTCACTGGATTACACTATCTGTATATTCATTAGAACATAATAGATCTACGTCTATTTCTGTCAATGATAACTCTGTAACAGTGTTGATTTAGTCGACTACCTTTTTTCACTAAATGAAAACTAAGCTATGATGACTAAAACTAAGGCTATATATATATTGACAATTTCTTCAACAAATACAAACTAGACTAAAATGTTGGGAAGGCACTAGTGGACAAGAGATCTTGTAGAACTAAAAGACAAGTCATTTTACACTTGGTTGTAAATGCTGAAAATAGCAGATCTACAAGCTCACAACGTGTCGCGCTCCAACGTGTTGTGAGCTTGTAGATCGGCTCTTTTCAGCAACTGTAAAATCAGCCATTACGAAATTACGACATCAAATTAAATTATTACATCAAAGCCCGCCAAAAGACATTTTAGTTGACTGAATCAACTGTAGATTTAGTCGACTAAAATCTTATATTTAGTCAACTAAAACTAGACTAACACTACAACACTCCAGGTGACTAAAACTAAATGAAACCTATTCAAAAGACTATGACTAAAACTAAAATCAAAATTTGCTGTCAAAATCGACTGCTCGGTAAGGCTGTACCATGGCAACTGTATATGATTCTCAAACATGACATACTTTGGAAATCCTAGAAATAAGGCACATCTGTGTGACAAAAAGATGAATTAATTATTGAAAGATAAATTCCCCATTTGGTTCTACTGACGTAAGTAACAACTGGCGTAACCTGTAAGAATCTGCAAAGTATCATGTTTAATTAAACAAGTCTCCCCCCCAAAAAAAAGAACTTAGAAGAAGCAAATGGAACACCCAAAGCCCCCAAATCGCTGAAGAAAACAAAAAGTTTTATTTCCTACTCTATGTCACTCTGTTAAGAGTTCTGCTGAGTTCAAGTTAAGACAAATTGACAGCATCTACCCCGGGGCCACAGAAGGATTGCTGAAAAAAGGAAGTAAGAAAGAAGCACCTATTCATAACCGTTAAAAAACAGAGGCCTTTCCTGCAGGGCTCCTAGCTGCTGATAGACTTACGCCCATTTGACTGATAAGGGGGAGGGCACCTTTCAGCGTGCGTTCACCTGCAGGGCTTACTTAGGGAGATGTGTATACAATTCACCATTCAGTGGAGAATCTGGTGTTACACGCTTCCATCTGTCGCTCAAGTGGCACGCACACGCTGAACGCCGTGATGGCATATATATATCGAAAAGATCACCTGTCAGTGCGGTGTCAGCGATGAGTGACACACTGTAAGTGACTGAAGGCGAATGAAGGGGCAACAAGGTGAGCGGAAAATGCACGCACAGGTCATAGGGTTTGAAAAAACAAACAAACAGAAGGAAAAAAAACCCGGCACGGAAGGTATGTGACAGTGAATGGTTGCGATAACCATTGCCCACACAGGGTAGAGGAAAGTGAGTGGTGAAAGAAAAACATGGATGATTGAAAGAGGCACCGAAATTAGGAAAAGTTAAAGGAAAGAAATAAAGTGGGGGGGGGGGGGGGGGGAAGAAAGAAGAAAGGAACAAAGTGTGTGTGTGTGGGGGGGGGGGGGGGGGGGAATAAAGCAAAAACTTTGCGAAGGTAAGAGAGAACAATACTTTGAAAGCGAAGAAGAAAAAAAAAAAGAGAGAGAGAAAGAAAGGTGGAGCAGAGTGTTGGTTTACAGCCAAAGCGCATCTGGCAGCCGTCCAGCACAGATGATGTAATAGTGGTTTAAGTAGTTCTGCTAGCTAGCTGCAGCCATTGGAGAGAAGCCTGGTGTTTCTTGGGGTTTTGCTTTTGCAGCAGGTGAAACATAACAATCGCTGGATTCATCCCCCCCCCCCCCGTTACCCCCTTCAGTGAGGGAGGGTCTGAGTCTTTCTAAAAAGGTGCACGACTGGATAATGATGGCCTCCCCTTTTCTCTTTCTCACTATATAGAATATATTCAGGGGTCTTCAACTGGGGGTCCGGGACAGGGCCGGCCCTCCCATCAGGCAGAATGAGGGGAGGGGGGGCATCCACCAAGCAAAACAAAACAAAACAATGTGCTTTAGAACACAAGGGGGCCATGGTCATTTTTCAAGGGGGCATCACGAAAAATCCTGCCTAGGGCACCAAATTGCTCAGGGCCGGCACTGCCGGGACCCCTAGGGGGGTCCTCAGAGTTACTACAGGGAAGCTAAGAGTTCACAAAGCCAAGCTAAGAGTTCACAAAGCCAATCAGCCGATCTACAAGCTCACAACGTGTCGATGTAGATCGGCTATAGTTTAACTATTTTAAAAGGTTTTTCAAAATAGTAAAAAAATGGCAAATCATTTTAGGGATGAGCGGTAAGGGGTGGTGCGAGATAGGGCACTTCATGTAGAGGGAACAAAGTCAAAGTCAAAGTCGTACGATTTGTCACACTCGTTACCGCAGTGGAATTTGTTCTCCGCATTTGACCCAGTCAAGTACAGAGCCAACAATCAAGATTATACTAACTATTGAGAGTTTCAATGAAATAAACAAAAAAATAAACATTAGTTAGACATCAGACATCAACTAATAGTTCCATCTACTGCCACGCACTCACTCGCACACGCACGCACGCACGCACGCACGCACGCACGCACGCACGCACGCGCGCACGCACGCGCGCGCGCACGCACGCACGCGCACACGCACACGCACACGCACACGCACACGCACACACAGATAGTCTATGAAGTGTATGAAAAAGTTTCATCTGCAACACAATTTATACAACGTAGTGGAGGGTACCTGCCTCATCTCTCACTCAGCTAAGTCCTTGGTCCGAAAAACATTGAAGACCCTGATATAAGCAAAGCCTAACAACTCTGAAGTCTGTGTGTTTGACACCATAACCATGACCCGCTAGGCTCTAGCCTATAGCAGAGTGTGATGGAGAAGATTATTAAAAATTGCTATTGATCAATCTAAATGTTTATTCCCTGAAAGCATGATATTTAGTCATCAGTCACACTGTATCAATTGTAATAAAGGTATTATCATTGATAATACTTTGCGACAATGGACCATTGTTATGCATGGGAAACAAACCGAAACAATAACACCATCATCACATTCACCACCATCGCTATCACTGCCAAAAACATCAGGTAATGACACCCAATCATACGGCTCAGCTCCGACATGTGGTAACTTCAAATTAACCCATTTTGGGCGGGAACCCCTTTTGGTGTTAGCATTATGTTATGCTTTAGCTATTGAAAAATAGCAGATCTACAAGCTCATAGCGCGCCACCGAGTGGCACGCTATGAGCTTGTAGGTCTGCTATTTTTGAAAAATCGAAGAACGACTGACAGAAACATAGCTTTTTCAGAAAACTGTCAGGATGTAGAAGACATTTTTAGAATCTGATCTCAGGTCAAATGGGTTAAATGGCAACATTTGCTAATCATTACATCTGAGAGAAAGATATGACCCCAATGAGACGCATAATGAGAAAATGAAAAGGTGTATGTATTTGAGGTGACAGATTTAATGCGTGAATAACACGAATAATAATAAAACAAAGCTCCGCCATCTCCCTCTCTCCCTGTAATTTTGTTAAATTACAGTTTGGGGGTGATGTCCTGGAAATGCTAAATTAAACATATTGCCTCTCTTGTCATAAAAGCCGGGTAGTGTTGGCTTACACAGGGCTATATTTACACAAAACCGGCATTACAGTGCACTGCATCGGATGAGTCATGCTGCTAAGATGGAGAAGTTTATACAGCAGCCAAGAATGCATTGTCCAATCGCAGCATGCAATCACACACCCATTCAGAGTTTCAGAGTAAGTCAGTCAGTCAACGCTGGCGTGTTATGATTGTGAGACTGGTGAAAATATAAGGCGTTTCAGCATAAATTGTTTTTTCTGTGCTATTAACTGAGGTCCGAATACCCGTTGACACCTTCACACAATGGAACAAATCTCTGTTGAAAACTCACCAAACAAATTTCACCGCGCACAGTAGTGGGGATTAATATAGAGGCACAGATTCAAATTGCAAAGGGTATTGGATAAATGACACTTAAAGGCTTCATGACATTCATTTTCATTCACTTTTATTTTTATTTTTTATTTTATGTTTTATGACCTCAATTACACCCAAACAACCTGAACTTTGAAGCCTTTTGAGCTGCAATGAAAACTGGAAAAATGTGACATCTATGGGATTTGTGGACTGTTCACACACAGTACACAATGAAATCAGAGCACTTGTTTGAGACTATTATTCAGAAAACCCCAGACCACAGAAAATCTACTGAATGTTCAAAGTTCAGGTTTTTTAGGTGCAATTTTAAGCTCAGAAAACCTAAAAAAATAATAAGAAAAATTACAAAAACTTTTTATGTCAACAGACCTTTAAACATTTACGCTGATAACTCTCATGCAGTCTCCTGTAGATTGATGACAGTATAGTACCACTAGACAGTACCTAGTAGTGCCTATTTGACTGGCAATGGGTAACAGCCACACACTGTGCTGACACAAGCGTGCTATCATCATATAGTATGATAGCACGCTTAGTGCTATCATAGTCTACGGAGCAATCTTCATTCCTACTCTCACCTGAGGTCATAAAGTGTCGGTCATGAAAGAAAGAATAAGGTTGCAGATACAAGCGGCTGAAATTAGTTTTCTCAGATCGGTGGCTTGCATCTCCCTTTGTCGCCTGGAAAAGAGCCAGCTTAGGTGGTTCTGGTTAGGATGGCTCTGGAGCGTCTCCCTAGGGAGGTCCTCGATGCACGTCCCGCTGGAAGAAGACCCCGGGGCAGACCAAGGATGAGTTGGAGGGTTTATATCTCCAAACTGGCCGTGGATCGCATCGCGATCCCACAGAACGTAGTTACCAATGTTGCTCTGGAGAGGGAAGTCTGGAGCTCTCTCTTGTGGAGCTGTTGCCCCCGCCACCCGACTATACGGATATGCAGTTGAAGATGGATGGATGGAAGTTGTAGCAGGCTACCGAGTGCCCGCTACAAGTAAGCCGATGGTGGATTGAATATAGGTTATAACCTGTTTTGTTATTAATTGCTCACCCGTTCCCGACACACGCGGAATGGTTTTGTTCCATTCAACACACGTTGGGCTACCCCGTCGCCGATATTTCCTGTCCGGCTTGTGTGTGATCCCATAGAAAGGAGGTTGCGTTCTCTAAAGACTGTGAAGGCCCGAAACTCAAACAGCTTTTTCCCCACGGCTATCCGGCTCCTCAATGCCTCAATGGACACCCTTCTACCCTTCTATCCTTCCTCCACCCCCACTCAGAGTAAAATGGACTGACTTGTGCTCTGAACTGACCTGAACACTTGAACTCTCTGCACTTTATATTTATTCATTATTCTTTGCACTACGTTGTCTTGTCCTGTTTTGCACCTGTCCTAATGTTGCAACTGCACTCTGCTGTCCCACCAAACTAAATTCCTAACATGTTTACATGTCATGGCAATAAAGACTTCTGATTCTGATTCTGAAAGGGCATTTCCCTTCTCCCAATTTTGGTCGTTGGAGTGCCTGGCCTAGCTGGAGAGAAATCTACCGGCCCTCTGCAGTGGTTGCCTAGTGTTATAGATCTACGTCACGTGGACGCCCCCAATTTAATTTGTCTTCGCGAGTTACTTCACGAGTCTAACGCCACAAATCTGTGTCGCTGTCGCAGTGCGATCCGAGTAAGACACACATACACACACACACTTTATCTGTGTGCCCACTGAGTTGTGTTGTTGTTCTGTGTTGTTGTTTTTCCTGTGAATGTCACGGGTCCGCTGTCCGTGTATATTCTTGGGCCATCGCATCACGGAAAGGGAAGCCACAGAGCTGGGTTGAAAACACACGGGTAGTGTGGGTGACGTATCGCGGGCGCAGAACACTGGTGTATAGGCGCGCTTCCGCATGCAAAGCATGCGTCACGGTCTATGACCCAGGAAGGGCGAGATCCGTCAGCGAACAACGACCAGGTCACGACTAGTTGCTTATTAGTCGCGACTAGTTTCTTACTAGTTGTGACTAATTGCTTACTAGCCGCGCGACCTGGTCACGACCTCGCCGTCTCTCCTATGACTTGCCGAACTGAACTGCACCCGAAATGTTCGTTCACAACTTGTTACCGGCATAAAAGTACATATGATATCTAATAAGTCACATCTTACAAGCCATACCTCAACCCTATACTAAACATAGCCCATTACAATACTGTAATAAGTATCACAATTTTAAGTGACTATTTTCATAATCCCACGCTTCCAAAAACAGCCTTTGGGGTGACTGCTCTCCCCCAAATGCCAATTCAGCAAAGTTTGCTGTCTGCTGGCTCAGTGAATTCAAGTGTGTTACCAAACAGTCAATGTTACCAGGGGAACACTTTTTAAATGGCACGTTAGATTGAATAAGAAACGGATTTAATGTCAAAAGAATGGAGGTGCCAGGTAGTCCAGGATTACTTGCTGGTCAGAGAACTCTGGGCCACTGGTATTAATGGCGGTAGAGGGAAACATTACCCTGAAAGGCTAGATTGTGGTTGAACTAAGAGGAGACAAGACTACAGGGCCTTGCCAATGCATATGAAGCTAACCCGGTCTAATATCCAAATTACATTATGGCACACTCAATCAGACCAAAGTGCCATTATTGGTCACAGGAGAGGACATAGGCACATTTGCGGAGAATGGTTTCATTTATGAAGCAGGTCGTAAAAAGTGGAGGTTTGGCGTGTGAGCATGTGTGTGTGGGGGTACTTAAAATCTGAAATGGGGGACATGTCAGGGCAGTAATTGCATTAGCTTAGCCTTTTAATCTGCTCTGAAGAATGTTTACTTTTCAATTACGTTGAGGTAATAGACTTCAATAGATCACAGTTGGAGATTAAAAATGTACCATTTCTTGGATTATTTCAGGGAAATCCATTAAACTGACTGTTTGACTGCATGCTTGTGGAGTGAACAGAAAGAAAGAAAGAGAAAGTAAGAAAGAAAGAAAGAAATAAAGAAAGAAAGAAAGAAAGAAAGAAAAACTATGCGTAAAGGAAAGACAAGAAATTACGTTTAGGTTATAATTGGCCTAATGACTGCCTGCTCTGTTTGTACAGTATAGCATTTAAATTGTCTGCTTGGCTAAGCGAGTAAAAGTATATATTTTCCTTTTTTGTTTTTCATAGTGATGGCAGGGCTTTACAGTTTTTTACAAGGGGCCCCATTGGTCTGCAAATGCAAACTTCAGACAAACCCATGTCTTGTCCAAGGACAACAGAACCATTCAAAACTTATTTCATTTGGCATGTATGCCATTGATCAGCCTTTAACTATGAAAGAGACTTTCTAAGTCCAAATATTTATGGTCTTAGACAAGTCAGTCTTAACCTGCAGTACTCACTAAAATCCAAGTTAAGAATAATAATAAACATGACGGCTGCGCTAAATGTACCTGAGGAACATGATGTTGGCAAACGTGAGTTACTTCACGTGCTTAAAAAAAAATCTACTTCTACCAGCTGCACTGTTGTTTGTTGTGGTTTGTAGCTTGCATATTAGTGGACTGCTGTTCATAATGTATGCATGTAACATTCGCCGGTTACTTTTCATTTACATTCAGGTGTTTGTATGGAATGCTTTACAAAATGTTTGAAATGATACTGTTGCAAATGAAATTGTGGAATTTTCCTTCTAATTTAATCAAAGGTGACAATTGAGTTAATCAAGACATTTCATTTCCAGCATACATTTTTCAATATCGTTGCTGTTACCTCATAACTAAATTTTTCCATAAATCAGTGCTATTGAACAACCGTCCTTTGTGTGGTTTCGAAAATATTGAACCAATGGAAAGTAGTAAAAAAAAAAAAAAAACACAAAATCTCTTAACTCCATTGGACCCTCAAACTGACCCTCAAACTATCTAAAGTCACTTTGACTAAAGAAAAGAGGACGCTCAGCTCGTAGTCAATATGCTAGAAACTTTAATAAACAACGTTTCGGCAAGCAGGTTGCCTTCTTCAGGGTATGATACTATCTAAAGTCACAACACCAACTTTGATGAGGCAGTATTGCATCGTTTAAAAAACACGAGGTGTTCTTAAATTCCTTAAAAATATATATTTTTTCATATCCTGAAAAATGAACATTTTGGAATGGTTTCTTCCAGACAACAACGATATACAGTAGGCATGTGTATAGTGGAGTAGTAGTAGTAGTAGAGTGGGAGAGCCTCTACCTGAACACCAAACACCTTAATATGTCATGTTACCATTGTATAGGATGTCAGGCCCTGTCACGGCCCTGTGACAAGATACTGACCATGATGATCTGACATAATCAGTATGCTGTTAGTATCATATCAGTATCATGATCAGTATCATGTCAGTATCATGACTAGTATCATGTCACTATCATGTCGGGATCAAGTCAGTTGATCAGTTGAAATTGCCCAGTTTGGGACAAAATAAACTTGACCTTGATGTCAGTATCATGGTCATTAGGATGATTACAGTAGCATGGTTAGTATAGAATTAAATAGAATACCTCCTTTGGGGTGTTTTTTGTCTCATTATATATATATATGTGTGTATGTGTGTGTGTGTGTGTGTATAGGTGAAAGTCTTCCTCTGCATTTTACCCATCCTATAACAACTATGAGCAGTTTTTTCTGAGAATGAATAGTGTAATCTATCGCGATGAGTGTATCGGTACAATAACGATTCTATGTTATTGCTCTGGGAGTAATTAGGGGTTAAGGGTCTTGCTCAGGGACATGCATCGCCTGGAATCGTACCTGGGACAACCATGGGCTCTGGCTCCCCAGGCAAGCTCACTAACCACTCAGATGTATGTATGATGTCAGTATCATGTCACATAATAATGACATGATGCTCACATGATGCATTCCATAATTTGGAGACACAAATGACCAGTACCATAACATCCCTGTCGCACAGTGCTGTGAGAGGGGCCTGATGTGACCTGACCTCCCTGTGACAGGGAGCAGGTGTCACGCCCCGCTCCTCTGACTTTGAATTTGAACTGTGACAACTTTAAACCACTGATGGACTAATATTTGGCACGACCATTTATAGCATGACCATACAGTATATGGCATGACCATTTACAATATTATTATTAGGTTTTGGACTTTTCTGTCATTTCACTATGTTCTGTATTGGTCATGGACTTATTAAGATATTTTGAGCATGTTCCTTATTGGTCATCGTGTGTTGCTGTTCTGTTTGGTATTGGTTTTCTGTTAGTGCCTTGCTTTTGAATCTTATTTTGTAGTATTGTTCCTAATGTTTCCTAATTGTCTGCCATGTCTGCTGTCACCTGCCTTGTCTCACCCCCCTGTATTAGTGTAAACCTAGTCACCTGTGTTCTGTTTGCATGTTAGCCTATCCCAGTGTTGATTGTCTGTTTCAGTTCACCTGTGTCTATTTATAGCCCTTTCCAGACTTGAGCAGACTTGCGCGGCCGTTTTCCGCCCTCTGCCGGCGTCTCTTCCGGGTTTTTAGACAGCTGGTGGATGGAAAATGAAGCTCGAACACGGCTTCCATTTGCCGCAGGGGCAAGCGTTACCGGGAATCTGGCCGTCGCGGCATTCAGCCGCGTGGGTGGAGCTTCTTTTCCATCCACCAGCTGTCTAAAAACCTGGGAGAGACGCCGGCAGACAGCGGAAAACGGCCGCTCTGGCAACACCCATTATGCCCCAGTTTGTTTAGTGCCTGTCAGATCGTCATCTATAGTGTTAGTGTGTTATGTACTGTGTTTCGGCTGGAAGCCGTTCTGTATTATTCGGTCCTTATTTTGCCTGTCCCCATTTTATGGGAAGTTTAAGTTAGAAAATAAACATCCTGAACCTTGAATCTGCCGTTTGTCGTACTGCTTTGGGGTCCTCTGAATGCACCCCGACAGCAGGTAGTTGCACATTTCATCATGTAGGCCAGGGGTTCTCAATCTGGGGGCGGGACCCCTCAGGGGGTTGCCTAATTATTTTGGGGGGTCCCCAAATTATAAAAAAAAGAAAGAAAACAAAGAAAAGAAAAATGCAACTGAATGCCTGGAAAATGGAAATTAAGAGTTTACATAGTACATGCATAAACTTTCCTTAATGATTATATCTGGTATTTATTTATGATGTATTTTCTCTAGTATTAAGGTTATAGGGGGTCACGAGACATGGTCAAAGCATTTCCGGGTGTCCCCAGCCCATATAAAGAATGTACATGACATGTACAGTACACACTATTCAGAAATCATGCCTCATGACTGTTAATAAAGTCTAGGATGAAATGAAGAAAATGTGCACTTGAACACATTAATAAACTTCAAATTTTCCCACTTATATATCCTTTATCTGGTATAAGTTCCCAGTGTGTATAGACCATATTCACATGGTGGCCATTTTGCATTGAAAAAAGCAGGGTGAACAAGTTGCCACCAAGCCCCCAACGTTGAAGCCGCCAAGCCTGCTGGTCAAAACTGGAACTACAGGCGCGCCCCTGCATAACACGAGTGTGTCTGGTGTTTAACATGGAGCGCTCGTTAGCACTTCCGCAGTTTTGCCAACCAAATGTTGGTTGGCAAATAAAACAAATGCGGAGGTAGAGCGTTCTTCCGGGTCCTTCAACACGCCACTGAGCAACTTCCATTGAAATTAATAGATGGGGGCGGGGCTGTCGCTCCTGGTCCGCTCTCTAGTTTATATACCGGTATAACTCTATGGTTGCCACCCTCCCATTAACACTCTTACCTGCCAAAACGGAGGTCTCCGTCCTATCAAATAGTTACGCTCCACGCCCCGAGAACGGAGATTAATCAAAAGACGGAACATTATTCATTTCATAACCGAGCACACCAGTCTACAGGCTGGGAGCGTCGATTGGGCAACATTCGATGTCATTTCCTGTTGGAAAATGACATTGGACGTCATCCAAAGTGGGATGGGATGAGAAATCTTAAAATGTGAATAACTCTTGATCTAAATTAATGCTTCCAATTCTAACCAAAGAGTATGTTTTCGACGGCCCATCGCGGTCCCGTCGCTTGTCGCGTTGTCGATCCCCTCGGGGGTGTTTTGGCTACATCTAGCTACTTCTAGCTCACTTCCAAGATGGCCCGGAGTAACCTTGAAATAGTCTCAGAAGCTGGAAATCGCTGGGCGCCCTGATTTAATGGTTCCAAATACCCCCGGGCGTTAAGGGTGTTATCTTAATGACAATATGGCCGCCGTGTGAATATGGTCTATAGCAATGCGTGAAGAGAAGTCCAGCACGCTTCAGCCAGTAGAATGTATAGAAGGGCTCGTCGTCGGTGCTCAACAGCAGTGGTGCAGTATACCGTTATGTAGTATGTCATGCCAAAGTTTTTGGGAAAAAAAAATCATCCCGTCTAATCATTTCATCCATTGACCACGTGCGAGCGTTACGTATATCCTAGACGTGCGCATGTCGCGCAGGGAATAATTATGGTATACCGTCTGAAAAAAGCTAGGCTACAGCACTGCTCAACTGGGACAACGTGCATTAGAGAAAGTAATAATACCTGGTCACTTCAGGAGAGACTGCCCAAATAGAATATAGGTACTGGAGCACTCGACTGGTCTGCACGTGTTTTATTGTTTTGCAGGTGTGACTTAAGTCGGATGAAATTCCTCCCTAGGGCATCAAATTGCTCAGGGCCAGTACTGCATCATACAGTGTCCTACAGGGATAAGCTATGCGAAACACATTTTTATTGAAAATTAGTTATTACATTTCATTTATATTACTACATTTGTATGCAGATTTTATGTCCGTTATCTTTATTGTACTGATTTGGCAAGATGAAAACCCCTATGGCTACAGTATGTACCTATAGGCTACCATTCAAATTTATGATTCAAGTTATAAAACATGGTCAAGCATGGACAATGCAACACAGGCTACAGAATCTGCTGTTGAAACTTGAAGGAATATTAACGTTCTTTAACCTTTATTATCCTCTAGTATTCACCACCCATGTAAAAAAGAAATATAGGCCTATATATACATCTGTTGTTTTTTTCCATAATTCAATAACTCAAGTTAAGGCTCCGTAAAATGACCAAAGAAAATCCTTCTGAGGGCTCTAAATGTCCATGTTCAGAAGCCCCCGTGCCTTGCAAATAATGTAACCAGTACATTACGAGACTACAATACTATTTTTCCTCATTCGTGCTTTATTCCCCCGCTCGTCGCTGTCAAGTGCAGGGTGGATTTGCAACTTATGAAGCCATTTTGACTCAGTCATGTAGTAATTAAGTGTGTCTACTTGGGGGGAAACGGGATGGAAATCCTTGCTCCCCAGATGAAAGGACAGCAGCTCTGCAACCGACGGAGACTGAGCTGAAATCCAGGACTCCTGCTAGAGTGTGAACTACCCGCGGTGGTCTCTCTCCGCTACCCTTTTCTCTCTCTCTCTCTCTCTCTCTCTCTCTCTCTCTCTCTCTCTCTCTCTCTCTCTCTCTCTCTCCTCCTACTCTTTATTTAGTTCCCTCTCTCTCTTTGTCTCTTTTCTTTCATTCCTTGTTTTGCTCTCTCATTCCGTTGCTCATTCTTTCACCTCTTTTTAGGCTACTTCATATTCTCTCTCTCTCTCTCTCTCTCTCTCTCTCTTGACTCTCTCCCTCTCTCTCTCTCTCTCTTGACTCTCTCTCTCTCTCTCTCTCTCTCTCTCTCTCTCTCTCTCTCTCTCTCTCTCTCTCCCCCCCCCCCCCCCCCTCTCTCTCTCTCTCTCACTCACTCACTTGGGCTGGCCTTCTGAAGTGGACTATCACTGAGTGACCACCTTAGAGCATGGCAGTGAGCGGCTGTGATCTAACGGCCATAAAATGGGCAAATAAAACTCATGGACAGCCATTGCCAAAGAGCAAAAGCCGACGCGCCACAATGGATCATTGTTATGGAATGGGTGATGTCATAACTGCGGTGCACTCACTGCTGCTTCTCTTCCCGTTGCACAGGTTTTTTTATTTTATTTTTTCCCCTCCCTCCTACTAGTAGATGGTAATTAATTGACACCTATGTATCCGTGATGTAATGATGTCATGCCTGTGCAGCCTTCTGTGTCCTGAAGGAATCAGTGACTGTAGTGGTGAAAACATGTCTCCAAGACGAGCAGAATGTAGACATGGTGTTTCGACTGCCTGGCTGGATTCGTCTGTTGATTCACTCGCCTCACCAGATGATCCGTGGCATCCAATTCAGGCACAGCAGACACTCATGCTATCTTATTGTAATAGTTGCTGATGTTAATTCAAATCTAATGGAGATTAACACGTTTAATCAAAATCTAAATTGTATGACCCTGAAGTGTTGAGAACTGACCCCTCCCTGAAAAGGCCTTATTTTATTTATACATACGGATAATTATTATGGACTTAAGATGGTTCTTTGTCATTAAATACTATAAATCATGAACTGAAAATATTAATACATTACACATCAGCTAATATCTTATAAATATATACAGTAGTCTACAACTATATATATATATATATATATATATATATATATATATATATATATATATATATATATGCATCATCAGACCTTCTTGTTTGGGCCTGAATTAAAAATAAAACAGCATTAAATGATCACATAACTCCCAGCCTTCGTCATCGCTGCAACAAATCATGGCTCTCTTCCTGTCAATGCCCATTTACGCGCTGACTAATAATTTGGTATGTTACCTTCGTTGCGGGTTTAAGCTATAAATGCTGCACATAGCAATCCATCCTTGGCACTATCAATGTGCAGGTAATAATTAAGTAGAACAGCCATAAATCTCTTCATGAACGCCCATGTTATTTGTTCAGTAGCATCTTGCAGCTGTGGTCGAATGCGTTAGTGAATGGAGATAGAACACGTAAGTGTAAATGAAGGCTTTCATTGCGCACGCACAGGCTCACGCACATGCACACGCACACACACACATGCACACGTGCACACACACAAACATTCTGAAAATGAATAACAGCAATTATAACATGGAAGTAATAATATTAGTAAAGACATTTTTGCTAACAATCAGTTTGCATTTTTAAATAATAATTTATGTGTCAGAGTGCAGGTAAATAAGACAAGGACAAGTTTATTTGTATACCACATTTAATATATAACCATAATCTCATGCCTCAGTTTAGCATATCATTGCTGTCGGGAGGAAACCTCCTAACTCAATTTTTGAGGTTTTTGATTTTTTTTTTTGCATAAATCAGTGCTGAACTGAACACCCTTTACGTCTGTGTGTTGTTTCATAAATATTGAACCAATGGAAAGTAGTAAAAAATGCTTAGGACAAAACCTCTTAACTCCATTGGACCCTCAAACTGTCTGCTAAAGTAACTAACTCCACCACCGCTTCCCTTCTCATGCAAGTAATTGACAATATATAAACTCACAACACCAACTTTGATGAGGCAGTATTGCTTTGTTTTGAAAAAAGTATAATTTAAATTTCCTGAAAAATGAACAATTTGGAGTTAAGAGGTTTCTTCCCGACAGCAGAGATATGAAATCTTTCCATTAAAAGTAAATCATATCAGCAAATGAAAGCCAGTAAATTATTGCCATGCCATTAGATGAGGAAATAATTACTTTCATTGCTTTTGGCTATAATAGCAACCATGGTGCTATGATAAACTTTCATTCATGTTTTTGACATAAAGCACTTCCACGTCAACCATAACACTTACTCGGGTTCTGAGTATAACAACAAGTGAATATTTCTCAGTAGCCTATGTTTTAATTGTTTTTGCATTATTCATTGCATTTTATTTCAAGGAATACCAAGAGAGAAGCTTGTGTGTGCGTACGTGCGTGCGTGCGTGCTGTGTGCGTGTGCGTGTGTGTGAAAGCAAAGAGCAGAGTCACATGTATGTACAGTATATAGCTTCAACTCTCTCTCCGCCTCCCTCAGGGAAGCTTTCCCTTTTTACGCTCGTCGTCTACGCGCCCGCTGAGCAGTCGTTCAGCTCAGCAGCCTTTTTACACTCGACCCAACAAGGAGCCGGCCTGCAGCGGCACCAGAGCAAGCGGTGCCGTCAGCCAGCCAGCCCGCCAGCCAGCCCGCCAGCCATCCCCTTCAGCCCATCCCAGAGCTCCGTCACCCTGGCGTCGCACGACATTCTTTCCCACAGGCAGTCACATAGTTCCAGCGTCTCCTCATGCGAGGGGGGCCTGGGACCCTGCAACAGGCGGGGGGCACTTCAAAGGGCCGGCCGGCCCACAGCTGCGGCCTGTCGCTCCAGCAGCCAGCCCCGGTTTGTAATCATTATTAAAGGCTTGACCCCGGAGGCATCTCTGCCGCTGTTCGCACCCCCTCTACCCTCCCCCCCGCCGACAGCGCTAGCACCACGGGGCTTCCTCTCAAGGCGACTCCAGTTACTGTCCGTCGGTCGGCTGGAGTGAAAGAGGGGATGATGGCGAGGTAGTCATTGTCGGTACCCCCTGTCTTTGTGTCGGCACTGCTGCCGTTTCTTCTTACTTCTTAAACGTTGTAATTTTGGTGAAGGAGAAGATGATGGTCATTGTACAGTAGCACTTTGTAAGTTCTTATTAAACGACCCTATACTGAGTCATATCATATAAAGGGTCATATTAGGCTATGCAACAACCAAGCACACTGCAGAGCTAAGGTTGGATATGATGGTTGACCCTAGTTCTCCTGCCCTCATGCCCCGCACTCGCAGCTTCATATGCTTGGAGCCGCGGGAGGAACGGGGCCATGAACGCCTGTTGGCCCTAGTGCAATGAAAGAGGAACTGATAGATGCTATTTCTCCAGTCAGTCAGTAATTATAGGCAGTAATTGCTCGTTGCCTTGAACGCTGATCACTGACCAACTGTATTGGCTTTACTTTACTCAAATGCATCGAGCTGCTAATTAGCAGCCTGCAGCTTGAAAGATGGTGAAACTCTAGGTCCAATAAACATTTCACTTTCATTTCACTTTCATTAACTGGACCTAGCCTATGGCTTCTGCACGTGCACCATCTCACAACTCGTATGTAGATGGTAAACAGCACTTATGGAAAAACAACATCGTAGACATAGCCTAAGCTCTTATGTCATCCATATCCCTTACTTACCTGTGTTTACTACGACAATGCTGATAACAATCATTACAACCAATACACCATGCTCTCATGCTATTGTACCTTGAGGTATATCTCTTGGGCCAGATGTCGATGTGTTAACAGCTAAGATGCCTCAGCGGGCCTCCTCCCCGCCTCTCATTAATTCCCTGTGCCCCATATATTGATGTAATGACCTTGAGTCACTCCAAAACAAGAGCAACAACAGGTGTCCATTAATGGCAGGCCTCTATGAGATGAGGAGGAGGAGGGGCCTTTTCCAGGTGTGTGCTGCCTCGGTAACAAAGTTTGATAACCGCTCATTAAAGATTCCAACGTTCATTTCGACATGCGGTCTGAAGCACGATTTCACCCTTAAACAATCCATCCGTGCATAATAATCCACTCCCGTCACAATAAGTCATTGGGTTTTATTGGTTTTATTGGGGCGTTTACATTGAAGAGATAGCTGGCCCAGACGTTCCTCAAAACAAACATTGGTTTTATAGGCCTGTGTTGTTGATCTGTAGGTATGTATATCCTGGTAATATATCAACCGCCTGACACTTCTTTGACAAATATTTAAGCGCATGCATCACAACCTTAATTGTATTGTTAACTTTGTTGTGCAATGTATATATATTGTTAAACATTCATCATGTTGTCAGTATTTTAGTAGGTAAATTATAACAGGAGTAATATCATAAATACCTTTTAACATCCTCTCATTCACAACTAGAATGATGGTTATTACCGATGCACACAATTGGCAGGTGTGCTTGTATTTCAGCCTCTGTAGACAAATAGGATTGAGCCGTGCTGCTGCTGCTGCTCCAAAGCCCTTTTTATGGAATATTGAATGTCGGGTCATCCATCGTCAGGAGATTAAAGAAGGAAAATTGTGGGCTGTGAATGCGTGTGCTTGAACCATATAAAGAGCCACTTCATCCTGCCAGGATAGCCTTTATAACCAACCCTTAATCCCAACGGATGACCTTTGACTCCTGGATATATTTAAAAAGAAATGCTTTGACCCCAACCTAACTTTGAAATGCAAATCTCCCTTTCGTTGACTGAGGAACTAACTGGAAGCACATTGACATAACTGAAATGGCATTATTGTCAAAATGAGATATCTTGAAACATATACCGTTTAAAAGCCAGACTCTGACTCGCTTCGAAGAAAATAATCTAAATACCACTGTTGAATCTTCCTGGATTTATTAAGCCATCCTGAGCTGCATTTGGTACAACACTTTTAATTAGACATTTATGTTTGACCCAATATAATTATTTCATTATAAATAAGCTATTTTTATATGCCTGCCCTGTACATAATGTGCCAAAAAACACCCCAAAGGAGTGGGGGACTATTCTATTTCATTCTACACAACACAAATATCATAATCACAATCAATTAAAAGTGCAAACAGTTTTTCAAACTCAGCTGTGTTTACATAAACATCCCTTTATAGATTGTTCATGTTTGCTATCAGATGATGACATAATATTCATTATGTGATGTGTGCACTGAGAGTTCCTGCGCGGCGGTGATTTATGACCCGTTGCGCCACTTCTCCAAAACAGACCTCACAAAGGACCATTGATGCTGCTCCGTAACAAAAAGCGGCGCTAAAACAAAACAACATCCAAAGTCGTAGTGCGTCATGAAAACATTAGGCGGAAAAACCCCCTAATGCGTTCTGCGCGGTAGGCTATGTGTTTGTTTTAAGTCATTGAGTTGCCATGCAGTGCATGCTCCAAACCACACATCGCCAGGGACAAATATTTCAACTATCAAAACACTAGAAACTAATAGAGCGTTCACTTGTACAGGTCAGGTAGGCTGGTGAAGCCGGTAACTATACTACTCATCTCAATCATTTTCACCGTCCGCCTAATCGCTTGCAGGAATGGCTGAGTCTCTTGGCTGTTGCTATAGAGTAGATAGTGGTTGTGCATTGCGTGCTGGGGCGCTGGGTATACAGGGGACTAAGTGAGCGATTCATTCCTGAGTCAAAAGCCAAAGCGCTCTGATGTTTCCAAACAGATGGGGAAAAAAGCCAGTCAGGCCCCTTGTCAGCCAGCGAGCCCTGAGCCCTCTTTGTCCACCTTACCCCCCTTTTGTTTTGTTGATTAGTTTATTTTCGGCTTCTACACAATCAACTCCCTCCTGAGATTTTTCTGAATGCCAGCACTAGACATAATATGGTGGCGGCGATGGACGAGAGCGAGAGAGAGCGAGAGAGAGCGACTGTGTGGTACGGGACCCCCCAGGCGTGCGGCAGGAGGGGGAGCACGCTCGACTGGGATGCCATGAATGGCTCAGGGGGTCCCAGCGGCACGAGCCTCGTACACTTAACAAGCGCCTCGCAGTTGTCCCTGGCCTTGACCCCTGTCTCTTCTTAAGACACATATGGAGCTTAGACGACAGCAAGCCTTGGGGGACGTGCTCAATTACACTCTGTCATGCTATAAGAATATCTTCCTATATGGCTATTTCCTAATCACCTTTCCATTACGGAGCGGAGAGGAACTTTAGTGTGTGTGTGTGTGTGTGTGTGTGTGTGTGTGTGTGTGTGTGTGTGTGTGTGTGTGTGTGTGTGTGTGTGTGTGTGTGTGTGTGTGTGTGTGTGTGTGTGTGTGTGTGTGTGTGTGTGTGTGTGTGTGTGTGTGTGTGTGTGTGTGTGTGTGTGTGTGTTAACTTGGGATCACTATCTCGTTGCATAATCAGATTACTGATGCCGCAGGACTCTGGCGGTGGCTCTAGTGACCAATTATACAGTAGCTCGTAGAATCCTGAAAAGCTGTTTTTGTTATTATAGTCACTTAGTCTTTAACACGTTCACTGTTGGTTAAATTGAACGGACTCCTGAATCTGCATGATTACTGTCATGGAATGTAACAAATATTCGAATGAAAAAAAGTATAGCTGCACACTATTAGCTGCCAATGCCAAAGGTTTTATTGTGGACATAAAGATGAGACCAACGTTTCGGACAGACAAACTGCCTTCGTCGGGGTGAAGAATGAGTGTGTGGCTATGAACGTTTTCGTTATTAGTATTTTCCCCTGTTGGCTGGCTCCTCCCAGGGACCATTGTGCTGTGCACCTTTTGCTCACAATGTAAAAACTATTCTACCTTATTGTCAAATACAGAGCACAATATTCGATTCCGCGTCAAAGTGTTTTACATATTCTCCCCACTATAGGGGGTGGCTTTATTCGGCGGGTCTGAACAGGCCAACAGTGACAGTACCCTGACCTCTGGGGGAGATGTGGGTTATCACTGTTCATGCATTTTTTTTTAACACTGTCCTCAGATTTTCCAACTTGCCCTTTTTTTCGCCCCCTCTCACTGCCTCTTCCCCCCCAGAGAACGTTTTGGGATTTTGACTGGCAGGCCAGGAGATGTCTTAGAGCTCAGGGCCTCCTGTTACAGGACCATAACAGGCTCTGCTCGGTGAGTAACAACAAGGACACATTCCCTGGCTCCTTCCGTGTCCTCAGGGAAGGAAGCTATAGGTCAAGAACGAGGGATCCATACTATACAGTATAGAGGGTATGCGCATGCTTAAAGTGAATGGCACATCGAGTGGCAAATCGAGTGGCAAAGCAATAGGCAAAGTGAGTTAAACATTGTTAAATGTTGTTTAATGAAATCAGATAGGACTTTTCTGTTTGGATTCATGGGCTGCCAAGGCCAGAAAGTAGTTTTTTGCCACTCATTAGGCATTCCTGCATAACTTCCTGGTTTGATGATGATGTCACGCGCATACCCTCTATAGACAGCCTGCCAGGTACACAGTAAAGTCCTCTTCATCTATCTCTGAGTGTGTACAAAATACAAATGTAACCAAATGTAACCGTAAGGGTTCCATTTGGTTCCATTTGTACACAGAGCAGAGAGTCAGAAATTAACACTCATATTTTTTATAGTGTACTGCAGTATACTGCAGAACAAGAAACGGTTGTAAGGTCATCAAAGAAGCACATCATCTTCATGAAAAGGGTCATAAAGTTCAAGCTCACAAAATAAGAATAAAAATGCATCAACTCCAAATGAAATGATTAGGGAAGGATCCTTTAAAAGATGCGTGAAATTAAGCCCATCGTTCAATCCAATGTGATCCAGTGCTCAATGCGTTGTGAAATACCCATGCAGCCAAATGGCATACGAAGTAGTGCGGATGACTAATAACCACAGTTTGTCTTAAAGCGTTTTAGAGGCAATAAAATGTCAAATCGACTCAAGCCTTGACTTGACAGCCCCTCGGTTCCATGAATATTTCCACATTAAAATGGGAAAGCGGAAGAGACATGCTATGCTAATGTTTTTATTCCCTGCCAAAAAACGCCAAAAAATCACAAGATGTTATTTTGATATGATAATTTCGTTCTTTTCCTTTTTCTTTTTTTCTTCATGTTGAGAGGCAAACCACGAGACAATACGTTTTATTCAAGGAAATTCAAATCACAAGACTAATATAGTACCTTGTTAACATTCATACAAAGGGGCTCAACTGAGTTCATATTTTTGGATAAAATTCTAAACACATGTTTAGCTCTGTCGTACCCTGCACAGATACTATTAGTGTTACAACAACTGACCTTTTAAGAGATATTTTCTTAAATTAGTCATTATTCGATTTCCAACTGTCCTGGGGATTGAAGGTGGTGGTGGGGGGGGGGGGGGGATAGGGGATTGAGGTTTTTTGTTTTATAATTTATTTGTTTTATATTTCTTCCGTGTCACCAACACTTAAAGGGGCATTCCACTCATTTTCAACATTTTACTATGTCATTAATGTACCTTAGAGCTGTTGTGTGAAAATAATAAAAAAAAGTTCCTCCATTCTGTGTTTCCTAGAACTAGAGGTCTGAAAAAAATCATTAACATGGTGAAACACATCTTGATGATGTCATCAAGATGTGTTTCACCATGTTAATGATTTCTTTCATAATTACAGTTCTAGGAAACACAAAATGGGAGGACTTTTTATTATTTCCACACAACAGCTCTAAGGTATATTAATGACATAGTAAAATGTTGAAAATGGGTGGTTTCCCCTTTAAGAGTGGTCTGACCTAATGTTTCTTAGATAACTGATTGCGCTACTGAAGGCTATACTCTTAATCGATTCTCCTGTTCATTTTTCCCATAACTTGTGACTTAATGCCATTTATGCTTGCACCTGGGCTTCTGTTTAAAAACTTGAACACCGGAAATAAGATTTTGAAAATAAATGAATCATTATTCTTTAAAAACACGATTTTTCATAAAGAAAACATGCCGTTAAATATCCACGTTGTCGGCATTGATGTCTTTACATCTATAAATGCTCACAATCCTTCCTAAAGCTGACACGATAAGAATCAGCGCCCTGCCTGCCAGGCGGTTAATGTGGCGGACGGTTGCCAACTGTGTGGATTCCATGGAAATTGAGCTGCCCCCTTGTCCTCTATTGCCCTGGGATTGCTCAAAATGCCCCCACATGCGTTACGTGACCCTCGAGTTGTGCTTTGGAAAAACGTGGCTTTTAATGTTTCCCTAATTGGGGGGCATTAATCAATTGTGCTCCATCAGCGGGGGACTAAAGAGAGGTCCTGTAAGCTGTCTGCCCCACCATCCATAGCTCTCTGACCCAAGAACCAGCTGCCTCTCAACCCACGCTCCGCTGCGAGAAATCACTTTTGACTCCATCCATCAAAGCAACATTAATATTCCTTCCCCAATCCGCCCACTGCCTGGAACTGCGCTCAGTGTCTTAATTACCTTAGTGTTTGCCAGAAGAAGGTGACCGCAGGGAGCAAAAACCAACTGTATCAGCTCTCTGCTTCTGTCAGTGACCATACCACGTATACTCCATCAGGGACCAACCACTCTTTCAGGCTTAACTCCTTTTGGCTCCTACGTGTTGGGGCGTATGGGCAATGTAAAGGGGTTGCTCATGTGGGTGTTGGGTGCAGTGCTATGGGCAGCAGCAGCAGCAGCAGCGACACACAGCGCACTGAGCGCAGCGTCTGATCATGTGTCATGCGTAATCGACTGATTATTTTATTGTTTGGTGTTTTAATTTATTTGTAGCCCTAAAATTGATGAGGGGAAGGGGAGAACGTAACCAAACCTGTAACCCCCGTTACTATACTTCCTTTACTGTAATCCAGATTACACATTTTAAAATGTACTCTAAGACATTACAGTTACCGTTTGTTTTTTACTCCGATTGCGTAACGGCGTTACATGTAATCCGTTACTTCCCAACCCTGGGTGCAGATAATGTGAAGGGGGCTCCTACGTGTTGGTACGGGCTCATGCAAAGGGGTGGGGGGGCTTGGGTGTCAGAAAATCAGGGACAATGGCAACAACTGCACATCTAATTTAGCCCCTTGTTTATCGCAAGTTTGTAATCGGAGCCGCCGTACAATGCCATGGAAGCACAATGGAATGGTGATCAGGGAGCTATTGTTTTTCACGCTAATTAGCCCTGGGGCCATACCTCTGAATCCTCTGAGGTGCCCGAACTCCCAGTCAGAGTTAAACATGGGGCTAAAAGCGGTCCATGTCCCCCGTACCATTAAAAACAGCCTTACAAGTCCATGGCATTTGAGGGACGTGTTATATGATGGCCTAGTTATCTGGTCATTACACCGGCCCTGGTGAATATAGCCCTGTACTTTTTGGGAGGCCAATAGTGTCCATGTGACAGTTGTTACTCTGAGGATGGTTTACCGTGGCCAACGTAACAATCTGTTATGTTGCCAGTTCACATTGACCCGCCCGCGGCGTCATCACCCGGGCTAAACTGAGGCCATTGTAATGGCAAAATGGGCTGTACAGAATCTGGGGGATTTTAACCACATTAACCAGTCTCTATTCTGGGAACATAATGTAGCAGATCTATGAGTTCACACAGTGGAACGTGGTGTGATGTAGATCTGATATATTTGGCGTAGAAGGGGAGGGGGGTAGTGGTGTTGAAAAGAACTGGGGAACAAAGTATATTAAAGAAATGTACCAACATGATTGATTCTTGAATTATTCATAGACCCCTGGTTTCATTTACTTTATGTAGACCTACGTATCTGTCGTAACTGTAAGCCTTGAGTATAAATTTATTTTATATAGGGCATATAATAATGTATAAATCACAACATGCTCTACCACTAGTTACCGTAACCAACCTAGCCTGTATCAAAGATTTTATACTTCATGATGTATATCACATTATCCATCAATCATGTAATATGTGCACACAATCTTAGTCACGCAGTGTTCATTTCATCCACTGAAACTATAACGAAAAATGTTTGCAGACTACCTTTTTTCACTGACAAAACTATAAAAAAAAAGTTATGATGACTAAAACTAAGACTAAATGACTAAAGAAAATGTTAGGGAGGGACTAGTGGAAAAGAAATCGATTTATGTTTGATTGCACGCAGGCGTCATGTTCTGAAAATGGCAGATCTACACACTCACTACGCGTCGCAGCGTGACGCATTGTGAGCTTGTAGTTCTGCTATTTTCAGTATACAACTAAGCACTACGACGCCATCATGGCCCACTAAGATACATTTTAGTCGACCAAATTAACTGTGGATTTAGTTGACTAAAATCTTATGATATTTAGTCAACTAAATCTAGACTGACACTGAAACATTTCAGATGACTAAAATGTCATTCAAACTAAATGGAATTTTAGTCAAAAGACTATGACTGTACCTAAATCAAAATGTGTCTGTCAAAATCAACCGTGGTGTCATGGGCCCACTCACTCTCCGTGGCAGTCCATATCTCACTCATATGCCTCGACTGTTGATGCAAACATTCAGCACTCTGGGTGGGAAGCTGTTATAGCCGTAGAAAGCAAGAGTTCCAAACCGGGTCTTGTGGAAATAACCTCTGGCCTTAAGGCATTAACCCCTGACCCCGTGACAGGTGGAGGCGGTGTCATTCAAGCCAATTGGGCCCAGTGTCAGGGGCTCGCAAGCATCCACTCTCGGCTCTCTGGACAAATATTATCGTTTTGCAGAGGACTACTCAGACAAACATGGTGTAGACTACATGTGAGGTCTCATCATGGCATCGTCGTGTTATTCCGAGTGTAAAATGCTGTGTCTGGGACTGGTGAGGGTCTGAGGGGCTAAGAGGTCGAACACACTCCAAACACCTGTCTCACACTTAGAGAAGTCTCACAACAATTTACAGAAGCGGAACGAGGAAATATATGAGATTATTTGTCTTTATTTTTCATAATTGTGTATGTAGCTATACATTGCCTAGGGCAAATAAACGATACAAAAATGCATCTGACAATTCTTTCACATCAAACTATATTCATTTGGTGACTTCATTTAAAAAAACAACAACATAATAAAACATTATCGCCATAATTGTATTCAGTTCGTTTGTTCAATAACAGGGGTCTCCCTGTCTCTCCAGCTCTTTAATAAACATTTTCAGCTACAGTAGGTGACACAAATTCAGCCAATCAGGAGAAAGTAGCCATTCATCAGCTTACATTTTATAGTGTTCCAGCTCCAATTTTGTCTGCTCATTTCTTTGTGTCACCACTTACAATTTCACTTGTTTAATCTGTATCCTATCCTGACTGAGTTCTCTGATTGGACATAATTGGTATCCCGATCTGAAAATGCATTTTTGTTTAATAAAAAGCTGGAGAGACATGGAGACTCCTGTTACTGAACAAACACTCTATAGCAATGAGCACTATCACAATCTAGAGCTTTTTAACACTTATTGTTAACTAACCTTAAATCACACAAAATATACGCTCCCAGTGTGTAAGGACCGTATAATGCTTAATTTATGCTCTGTCATACGATGGTGTCGTGCGCCGATAATAGCCGATCGACAAGATCGCAACGCGTTGCGGATCGGGTATTTTCGGCATGCGACACCGGCGCTTTACAAAGCCGGCTTAAGAACACTGTGACTTAATGCATATGGCTCACATTGCGTGGGCACTGGGCGGTGAATAGTACAAAGTGGTGCACAGTAAGACTGCACTGCTGCAGTCATATGTTGAGTCTGTGTTGGCTGAGCTGAATATCGCTGGGCTTTTGTGTAAAATCAAATCATTCTGGTTCAGTTTTTGATTTAGTGATTTATTCATATTATTCTTCCCCCATAACCAAATGGGTTCATGGTCTCTATGTGGCTCCAATCTGTCTCACTTCAAACACGTCTCAGATTTTCTTTCCTTTAAAAAAAAAGAAGCTCTTTTCGTATTCATACCAGCGCCAAAATCCTCCGTGTTAATTTAGCCATTAGCAACTCGGGCCAGTGTACAAATGTAACATTTGTTGCACTCAGAGAGTTAAATGAACACTGGGGTATTTTACTGTGTGTGTGTGTGTGTGAGCGGCCCGTTGGCTCCGGCCCAAACGGATCAACTTTGATGTGCAGCTATGCAGTTATCGGGGCCAGGCGGCTTCATGAGTGAGCCTACTGAGAAGTATAGAGGGTGGGGGGGGCAAGGCGAGCCTTCCCCGATAGGTGTCGGCACTCTCCCCTCTGCTCTGTTCTCATTGCGGCGGGGGGAATGCACGCAAGTGGTCCTCAGAGACTCCTTGCTTGACATGGGCCCTCAGTGGCAAACGAGTTTTAATGGAGAGGTCAGAGAGAGTTCCCCGGGCAGCGGGGCCAAAGGGCCAGGTGGCACATCACAGCGTCCCCAATGCGCAGCTATCCCCAGAATGCGACACTCTGGCGTCGGCAAGTTCACTTCTGATCGGGAGAGAGAGGGGAGGGTTGAGGGCCAAGACAGAGAGAGTGAGTATCGCCAAATGCTGGATTGTGTGTGTGTGTGTGTGTGTGTGTGTGTGTGTGTGTGTGTGTGTGTGTGTGTGTGTGTGTGTGTGTGTGTGTGTGTGTGTGTGTGTGTGTGTGTGTGTGTGTGTGTGTGTGTGTGTGTGTGTGTGTGTGTGTGTGTTTGTGTGTGTGTGTGTGTCAGGGGGGGTGGGGGGCGGACTGTGGCACAGGCCTGTTGTGAAAACCCTGTGGGTCAACTAAGCTCTTCTGTTTTCAAATGGCCTTTCTCTCTTCTTGAATAAGAGGAAATTTGGAAATGATTTTCTCTCATTCAGAAGATTTATTTTTATTTTTGGTATTGCCTGTGAAATTGTAGATGACAAGGAAGATGCCACGGCGTGCATCATTTTTTTACCTTGGTGGATGAACGCACGCACGCACGCACGCACGCACGCGCGCACGCACGCACGCACGCACGCACGCACGCACGCACGCACGCACGCACGGTAATCACTATAAATTTGAAGGGTTGATTTAGTCTAGTCTACTCTATATTGCATGTCTATTGATTTCCGGCTCTTGCCAGGATTCATGTGTTTATAATGGCCTTGATATCCCGCAATACTCCTTGAATTAGAATTAAGATGTCATACTTCACTTAAAGTGTAGAACTTTGGTCAAACTTTCACTTGACATATGGCCTAATATTGTTAATATTTAAATGTTTCTTGCTTCTAAATTCAAGGTTATAAATGCAGCAATTTCACTTTCCCAAAACTATGTTTTATTGCATGTTGCCTGTAGCTGCTTTGATTGTGTTCATTTTATAATATCATTTGTAAAAAGTATGATTTTGCGACGTAATAATAATAAAGCCAAGCTAAAGGTAAAAGGTGTTGGTCAGTATGTTTTTTTGTGGCTGGGTGGAGCGCTTTGAAAAGTTAAGAATAGTTTGTTTATTTGTTATCAGCTTACAAATCTTTTATTAGCTGACGGTTTGTGGGGGATGGAAAGTGCTTTGTATAGTAGCTTTAAATCATGACGATGACCGGTTCTTGATTAACGCACACATGCACGCACGCACGCACGCACGCACGCACGCACGCACGCACGCACGCACGCACGCACGTGCACACACACGTTTTGTAATACAACACAGAATAACAGAGCTTAGACATGCTTTTTGTTGGAACATAAACTAAATAAAATGTACCTGGGGTGACAAGGCGAGCATAGCCTGATAGGCTATAGCTTCTAACTTCTGACAGGTGGTTCCAGGTGGTCCCCAGCTAAATTATGGAGAGTTGCAGTAACCAAATGGACCCTTATAGATCTTTTAACTCTTGAGAGTGTAAAATGAAACCAAATGGACCCGATAGTTAAATTATTGTTACACATCTGCACACAATTAGAATTATTATTATTATTTAGATAATTTGTCTGTTATCTCTCCTATACTACTACATCAAAATGCATGGCATTGTGGACAAAATCGTATCCAACGATAACAAACCATTATTTAGTTTGGGGTCTGAGATGATATAGCTCATCAAATGGTGGTCTGTGGCCGAAATTATGCTGAATAAATCATATGGGCCTTGATATGAATATGAAAAGGGTTGAAAATCACTGATTTAAATCACAATTAATGTCTGGTACCTTGCCTGTACCTTCCTTACATTTCATGTATTTGTAACATTTTAGCTTTGTAATCCTGCCCAGTGATACTAAGTTAGGGTGACTTGCATGAGGCAAGCCTAGCAGTTTTCCAGGGGAAAATTTGGGTGAGGTGAAACAGAGTTGTCAATGTGTCATCATGCTAACATTTTGTGAAGGACACTACTGCCGTTGCCAGTAATGATTCACTAGTGCCACCTACTGGCTGATTCTTTTCTCTCAGTCTTCCTACCAGCCCCATGTCTGAAAGCACAAGCCATTTGGAAAGCCCATAATTCAACCAAAGTCAATCTGCACATTTTCCTCTCCTTTTCCCCGATTAAGTTACACCTGTCGACAGAACAGCGATCAAGTAACACATGTGTGGGCACGTTTGGGTTTGCTCTTTCAGTCTTATATCGTCACTTTTTTTCTTCTTTTTTTTTTTAGAGCCAAGGGTCCATTTTGAAATGGAAGACAAGGACTAATTACGCCACTTACGGCCCACAAAGTGGCTCTGTCATCTAGCGGCCATTGGAGAGAAGAAGCAGTCCCCTGCCATTCCCCAGCTGCTCAGAGACATTAGAAAACCAGTCTAAATGCCAGCTGTCTCATGGTTTTCACTGCACAATGCTCCAAAACCGCAAGCCCTTAGAATATGGCGGCCTGTCTGGCTGGCTAGCTAAATTCACAAGTCAGTTGGAGGTGGCGGAACCAAAGCCTGTTGGTGGATGTCTGTCCCTGAATAATCCTTTTTCAGTGTCTAGTGTCTGCAATTTTATTTATATATGCTCAGATTGAACCTAAGTATTTTAACCCAACTGTCTGTTTTACGACTAAAGTGATGTTCAAAGTGGTAGTACTTTTCATTATGCATCCAAACTCGTTCAGGTTTGAGAGATATTCCCACGTCGCATGGAAATGTAATACATTATTCAATGGTTGTATTTTATTTTAATGCGGTTTGGGAACACTTAAAACAGAGAGGGGGACACTGAGAGGGAGACAACATACAGGGGAGGTGCAGATGGGATTTGATCCCAGACAAAACTCCCTTAAGACTATTCACGTGGGTAACAAGACAACTCACCCTTTTTCCACCTCCAAGTGAGTTGTCCGGACATCTCACCCCGAATGTCCGGACAACTCACCAGACATCTCACCCCGGTGAGATGTCTTCACTTTCGGGGGTGAGCTGTCTTCACTTTCGGGGGTGAGATGTCTTCACTTTCGGGGGTGAGATGTCTTCACTTTCGGGGGTGAGATGTCTTCACTTTCGGGGGTGAGATCAGATGTCTTCACTTTCGGGGGTGAGATCAGATGTCTTCACTTTCGGGGGTGAGATGTCTTCACTTTCGGGGTGAGTTGTGTTGAGTGTTTGGCTGTTTGCGCAAAGAGTGTCTGAGCTCTTTTTTTTATTTTTTATAGTTGACTGAATATGTACCCTTTGAGCTCTTTTATATACTTTACTGAATAATGTAGTTTATTTAAATATAGAAACAAGCACAACATTGTAAACAAAAAAAGTTGGTTATTGTCACGGACAGAAGTGATTCTTTCCTTTTCCATGTCACGGACAGTGCATGATGCGTCGTAATTAGCAACTTTGTACAGCTGTGAGACTTTGCCTTTGAAGCTCAAACATTATCCCCAAACCATCCCCCCACCCCCCACGTCCTCCTCAATGCTGCATAGAGAGAGAGAGAGAGAGAGAGAGACGCTCTACTACAACAGTGTTTCACCGGATTTTGCTGTTAAATAAATAAATAATTAGCGTGTGACTGCGCACGTCTGTAGGAACCGATAGTTAGAACCGAAATTTAATTATTCTAATGGGTACGCGGTACCCAATGTACAGACAACTCACCCCGCCATGTCAGAAAGTGAAGACAACTCACCGGGGTGAGTTGTCCAGTATTCATTGAAAATAGTGGACCCTGTTGTAAACAAGTGTAATACTTAACACTTAGGCCGCTATCATTTATTGAAAAATTAGGATCTAATTCACGCCAGCATTTTTTTAATTTGAGCTCTTATTTTGAAAAGCCGCAATTTCCGGTCCATGAGCAGTAGTCATAACCTTGGAAGCTACACGGAGCGGACGGGCCTTGTTTACCATCTGAAGCCAGACCGGAGCTCTGCAGAGCTCCAGATCGTCATATCTGTGCCGTCAAAGAAACGCTGTTTTGACCAAAATGCCATCTGGGACAAGGAATAGGAGATACAGGCGATTGAAAGAAATGGATAGAATGGATTATTATGGCGACGACGATCTAAGATGGGCGATCCAGTGCTAACAACACAGCTAGCTAACCGGCTAACGTGAGTAGCATTATGGCTCGAGCAATCGAACGCACCATAAAAGCGCAATTGCCGAAGGCCGTCGGCAATGGCGTTAAGCGTCAGTATCAAAATTAGGCTTCAATTGACTTTAATCGTCGGCAATGGCGCTGAAAGTATTAATAATGGCGTCATGATCCACAGTAACAGTTTTTGTATTGACTTCGTTTGAAATGTACCCATTCTGCGTACTGTGAAATAAAAATTTCAATCAATCAATCAATATGTACCGTATGCAAGTATAGCAACAGGGGCGGATTAACCCTTTGTGGTGCCAGGTACGTGCTGCGACCCGTTTTGTCAGTGGGGGGATTTTAGCGTTTTAGCGCTCCTTGTGGGTGTGTGTGTGTGTGTGTGTGTGTGTGAGGGATTCACATGTTCACATCTGTATTCTGTACATACTGCACACCATGTGGTTCTCCAACTTTTTCATGTCACGCCGCCACAGACCCCCATCTGAAAGGATTTTGTGCCAGAGACCCCCAGAACAGAAGATTTGTGTTAACAAAATCTAAATTATTCAAGATTTTCCAGACACTTCAAAAATAGTAGATGTACAAGCTTGCTACACGAAGTGACGTGTTGTTCTGTTGTTAGCTTGTAGATCTGCTATTTATGAATAATGAACGTATAAATGATTAAATTGATTGTTATGCTATCTGTTAAATTATTTTTGCTACGCAGTCCCTGGAACCGCCTCAATGATCCTGGGGGTCCCCGGACCCCACTTCCTGTAAATTGATCTCTAGGTCCTGCAGGGTTCGATTCGCGCTGGGGACGCTATGGACGCTGGGGGCGTGTTCTCCCCCCCGCGTCATCAGTGGAGGTGCCCATACCCGAGGTGGGGTTGCTGAAAGGGCCTTTCTGTGTGGAGTTTGCATGTTCTCCCTGTGTCCCCTAGGCCTAGGCCCTAGGGTATAGGTATACCCTCAAAAAACATGCAGTAATCCTGGTCTCTAGTCTAAACTGCCTCCCCCTGGCCAGCCGGGGCGCCTGATGGAGGGGAAAGGAACTGGTTGGAATAACCCTTGTCAGGTGAAAAGAAGCAGCTTGTCCTCCTCATTCATTGACAGAAGCATGAGGTCAGTCCGTTGCTCTCCCCAGGTTGGCAGAGGGAGTGTAGCGGCCAGGATTACATGATTAGACAATAGACACTAGGTGAAAAAAAAGTGTTACAAAACTCATGGGATGAAAGTGGATCTCTTGTCTTCACTGCAGAATCATTATTAATGGGAGAAAAAAACCCAATGCAAAAAAAAAAAAAAACAGGCAGCATTGTGGGACCTGTTTGCATGTATAATTCCTGTAAACAGATGTGCTTCCTCATTACACTAATTAGAGACGTACAGCACACCACCAGTCATGGATAATTCTCGCATTTATTTATCCTTTTGGTTGGAATATCCATTCACTCCACTGTAAGAATGCCTGGCACGGAATGTAATTATAGTGTTTTTAATCCTCTAAAACAACGCCTTACCAAGACTATTTAACCCATTTAGGCCTGACGTCAAAATTAAAAGAAAAAAATAGCAGACCTACAAGCTCGTAGCGCGCCACTCGGTGGCGCGCTATGAGCTTGTAGATCTGCTATTTTTCAATAGCTAAAGTATATCATAATGCTTAGTTAAAACACCAAAAGGGGTTCCCGCCCAAAATGGCTTAACACAGTATTATAGCTTTGGGGAATTTCAGTTTCCATTCTGTCGACAATATAGTAACAGAAGTATCAGTTCCAGTGTTAATAAAAGCTTACATGATTGTCGCTGTCGGGTGGAAACCTTGTATCCCCTTCATTATTATGTTTGTTTATTCAACTTTCAGCATGATCACTGGTTTCAAACAATTAAAAGATAGGTACCATTAAAAACACTGAATTATTTTGCTGATTACAATACAAAAGCTCAAGTCTAAAATGCAACGGCACAAGGGGCACGGTGGCACAGTTGGTAGTGCTGTCGCCTCACAGCTAGAAGGTCCTGGGTTCGATTCCCGCTCGGGACGCTGTGGGTGCTGGCGGCGTGTCTCCTCCTCCGCGTCATCAGTGCCCATACCCGAGGCCGGGTTGGCGAAAGGGCCTTTCTGTGTGGAGTTTGCATGTTCTCCCCGTGTCCCCTAGGGTAGGTACCCTCACAAAAAACATGCAGTAATCCTGGTCTCTAAACTGCCTCCCCCTGGCCAGCCGGGGTGCCTGATGGAGAGGAAAGGAACTGGTTGGAATAACGTGTTCCTTCCACGCGCTACGTCCAACCAGGGAAACTCCCCCCTGTCAGGTGTAAAGGAGCAACTTGGACACTCGGGCATGAAGGAAGCATGAGTTCAAGTCCGTTGCTCTCCCCATGTCCCTCATATATGGGGACTAGGTTGGCGGAGGGTGTGTAGAGCCCAGGATCACATTAGATAATTGACACAGGGGTGAAAAATGGGTTACAAAATCGTGGGATAAAAAATATTTAAAAAAAATAAAATGCAACGGCCTATCTAAAAATCCAATAATCTAAAACACAAATATAAAATCCACTATCCTTTAAGAGTCTTCACATGTATGGGATTGGTGATTTCTTGTATAGAAATTTACAATTTAGGCATTTAGCAGACACTCCTAATCCAGAGTGATTTACAGTAAACAAGAACAAAAAACATGCAATTGCATCATCTAAACTAAATTCGGTCGGCTGTCGCACGTTGGCTGATGTCTGATGTCTGATACCTGCTCGCTTTGGGGCCCATCTCACAACGCCCCGGCACATGGACAGCCACAAGGAACCTAGCGCCGCACAGCCCCGTCCTGCAGCCTCAAAAACTCCAGTTCATCTTCCCACACAACACGTGTCACAACTGCAATGTTGTTGGGAGGGACACAGATTAATGTAGGGGCCACAGTTTTCGGTGCTACTATCTATCTATCTATCTATCTATCTATCTATCTATCTATCTATCTATCTATCTATCTATCTATCTATCTATCTATCTATCTATCTATCTATCTATCTATGTTGTACATAAACAAGCCCAAATTGATTAAATCAATTAAATTAATTACAGTTGCATTATTGTCTCCACCAGGCCGAAGGCATGGGGAGAGAGTATAGCTGGGTCTGAATTCGTTCAAAATCAACAAAATCGTGCACTTGGTGACAAGTTCTTGATTTTTGGTATGGTGTTAGGGATGGGCATAAGGTTTTCAAAAACCATCGCAAACGAGTTGGGCTCGCCCCCTAGTGGTCCGTTTGCAATTAATCTAATATTAAATGGGCCAGTATATGGTTAAAAACCATAATAATGGATAAAATAAAAAAATCAATGGATTCTATTAGTATTAGTGTGCTTAATAACATACTAAAAATGTAGGAAAAAATAACTTCATTCATTTTCAAGATAGCTGCAAAATGCCTATAAAGCTTGGATTTAATATGTAAAAAATAATAATAATAATTGATAAAATAGATTTTCCAATGGATTCTATTAGTATTGGGTATGCTAAATAACATATAAACATTTTGGGTGAAAATAACTTCTGGAAAGGCATCATTTTCAAGATGGCGTCCACGGTGGCCTCAGTAAGCTTAAAATGCCTATAAACTGGGATTTAATACATAAAAAATCATAACAATTATGCACTTGGTGACAAGTTTTAGATTTTTGGCATGGTGTTAGGTATGGGCATGAGGTTTTCAAAAACCATCGCAAACGAGTTGGGCTTGCCCCCTAGTGGTCTGTTTGCAATGAATCCAATGTTAAATAGGCCAGCATTGGATTCATTGCAAACAGACCACTAGGGGGCGAGCCCAACTTGTTTGCGATGGTTTTTGAAAACATTATGCCCATACCTAACATCATGCCAAATATCTAAAACTTGTCACCAAGTGCATAATTGTTATGATTTTTGATGTATTAAATCCCAGTTTATAGGCATTTTAAGCTTACTGAGGCCACCGTGGACGCCATCTTGAAAATGATGCCTTTCCAGAAGTTATTTTCACCCAAAATTGTAATATGTTATTTAGCATACCCAATACTAATAGAATCCATTGGAAAATATATTTTATCAATTATTATTGTTTTTTTTTTACATATTAAATCCCAGCTTTATAGGCATTTTGCAGCTATTGTGGACGCAATCTTGAAAATTATGCCTTTCCAGACGTTATTTTTTCCTAATTCTTTAGTATGTTATTTAGCACACCCAATACTAATAAAATCCATTGAAAAATCTCTTTTATCAATTATTATGGTTTTTAACCATATACTGGCCCATTTGATATTAGATTCATTGCAAACAGACCACTAGGGGGCGAGCCCGACTTGTTTGCGATGGTTTTTGAAAACCTTATACCCATACCTAACATCATGCCAAAAATCAAAAACTTTTCACCAAGAGTATAATTGTTATGATTTTTTATGTATTAAATCCCAGTTTATAGGCATTTTAAGCTCCTGGCAGCCATCGTGGACGCCATCTTGAAAATAATGCCTTTCCAGAAGTTATTTTTTCCTATTTTTTTAGTATGTTATTTAGCACACCCAATACTAATAGAATCCATTGGAAAATCTCTTATCAATTATTATGGTTTTTAACCATAGACTGACCCATTTAATATTAGATTCATTGCAAACAGGCCACTAGGGGGTGCTCCCAACTTGTTTGCGATGGTTTTTGAAAACCTTATAACCATACCTACCACCATACCAAAAATCAAAAACTTGTCACCAAGTGCACGATTATAACGAATTCAGACCCAGCTAGTATGTTTTGCACTCCGTCCGTCCGTCCGTGTGTGTGTGTGTCCGTCCGTCTGTCCTTCCGTCTGTGAACAGCTAATCTCCGGCACCGTTTGCACTCACACTCCCTAGATGCCACCGATGAACCCAAAATTTCCAGAACGGCCTGTTATAGCGCCACCAGGAGGCCGCTTTGTGCAAAACAAGTTTTTGGACAGTACACCTACAGATTTTGTCCAAACATCACGCAAATTGGTACACAGTCTCTCTAGAGCCATTCAACGAAACGGGTCTCTCAGATTTCTCAGACTCCATCCTGATTGGCTAAGATTGGCTTCCAAAGTTCGCAGGAGTGCTCAGTTTCAAACAAAATGCTGCAAATCATGAACACATCGTGTGATTTCCGTGAAATTGTGCACGGACATTCCCACCAGGCTGAGGAAGAAATGCCAAATGAACATTTTCAACTCAGCCTCATGGTGGCGCTATAACTGGCCGAAAAGTGTTTTTACCTCTAACTGCACGGATCTGTGGATAACTTTGTATGCCAACTCCCTAGAGGCCAAGGAAAAACCTTTGCCTGGAATTTTTCACATCTGCTCTTTATAGCGCCACCAGGAGGCCGACATATGTAAAGCACATTTTCTAATATTACTCCTTCAGATTTTATCCAAATGTCACGCAAATCGTTACACATGCTCTTCATAGTCATGTGATCAAGATGGGTTTGTTTGATTTCTCATAATCCACCCTCATTGGCTACGATTGGCTTCTAAACTTTTCTGGAGTAGCCCACTTTCTACCCGTTTTGTACAAATCACCACAACTACTCAACGCAGTGTCCGATTGTGGTGAAACATGTGCATGCATATTCCCACTAGGCTTTGGAAGAAATGCCACTTGACAGTTTTCAAATCAGCCTCCTGGTGGCGCTACAACTGGCCAAGCCGCGTCACACACACACACACACACACACACACACACACACACACACACACACACACACACACACACACACACACACACACACACACACACACACACACACACACACACACACGTTTATATTGCTCCTAAACATTTTGCCAAACATCACACACACACTCCTATCCTCCTGGTGGAGACCTGTGCCCAGAAGGGCACTTTTTCTAGTTATTATCTGCGGGGGTCTGCTACAACTGTATCAGTTTCAGCGCAGTAGTTTAGGCAGAGTGTAGAGGAGACTCCTTCTACTACTAGTTTAGGTAGGAACCAAAATTATCTAAGGCGGAACTATTGTGTTCTGAGTCGTTCGTTTCCGCCCCGACATATTTGTGGTGTGCACACACGCGCAGTCAGCCAATGAGAAAACCAGCTGGACTAGACTACTAGAGGACTAGCTTGCACATCGATGATGATTTCATAGCAGCTGGTAAAAAGTCATCGTGAATCATACGTAAGCTAAGAACAAATAACTTGAATATCTATATAATGAAACTATATACACTATAGACTGCTATATGTCTACATGAAATGCTATCTAGGTTACATAAGTCGAGCCGTTGCATACACCTGTAAGGCCGTCTGGGCTAGGGCAAGTGCTACGGCAAGTGCTATGGGCTAAGATGGAGTCTAAAGAGACTACGGTGTGTGTGTGTGTGTGTGTGTGTGTGTGTGTGTGTGTGTGTGTGTGTGTGTGTGTGTGTGTGTGCGTGCGTGCGTGCGTGCGTGCGTGCGTGCGTGCGTGCGTGCGTGCGTGCGTGCGTGCGTGCGTGCGTGCGTGCGTGCGTGTGTGTGTGTACTGTATGTCCAAATGTCAGTATCCAGTATCATAGTCAATAAGTCAATATAGTATCATGATCGTTATTATGTCAGTATCATGTCAGCAGGCGCACTATAGTTTCAGGCCATAGAATAATGCACATGTGGTGTCCTTTATGCGCCAAGCTTGTATTTAGCTTATATTTCATTATTGCTTCAAAAAGCCCCGGGGTCCTAGGGGGGCTTTGAATCAATGCATTTCAGAAGTCACCAGGCATACACTTTTCCATTTTGTAGAGAAATCCACAGAAAACATTCAGCGTTCTTTCCACACTCACTCACGCTCTCATCATAGGGTTCAACATGCAAAATGTCCCTTTTACTGACTTTGCTGGTGAAAGCCAATAAATAGCTCTACTGACCTCGGTCAGCTCTGCAGACGTGCTTAACGTTCTGATAAAGAGCAGATCAAATGCATGCAGTGAGGATTATATTCCTGGTTTACTTGTGCTAAAGCCGACAGCCATTGAATTATGACATTAAAGAGCCACTGAGCGGGATGCATTTGTGTCTCCCGCAAAGCTCTAGCGCTTCTTGTTAAGTGAGGGATAATGTGTACAGTGAGGTGGTCATTATAGGAAAATAATCCCCATCAGGACCGACATGACACACAATATGTTCTTCACTTTGAAGGAGTTAATCTTTGCCAATGACTGCCTCTGTATATTATCCCTCATGTCGACAAACAAAAATCGATGTGACATGAAATACTACTGAGTTGGAAATTATTTTATTTAGCTGAAAAGCATCCTTCTATTGTAACCTAAATAGAAGAAGATCAGTGGACTGATATGCATTATGCATAGTGTGTAGAATGGTTTGATTGACCAATCATTAGAAATTCATCAAAGCTGTGTGAATTAAATGAATGCGTATGGGGTCAAGATTAAGACCCTGGTAAGTCACAATATGACATGCTAATATACCAGAAAAACATATTTAATTATGTAATTCCCTGTTAGTTTAATTGATGTAACTCGACACATTGACAGATATTCTCTCTTCTCTTCTCTTCTCTTCTCTTCTCTTCTCTTCTCTTCTCTTCTCTTCTCTTCTCTTCTCTTCTCTTCTCTCGGTGGACAGACTTTCAGAATGACAGAGAGTACATAGACACAAACACAAACCCCCTCATTACAATAGTTTTAACTTCTTTCTTTTTTTTAACCCATGTTTCACTAGGTGCCAGTTGCCTAAACTGTAATCCGGGGCGCTACTCTCCCTCTGCCAACCTGGGGAGAGCCCCGACCTGAGCTCATGCTTCCTTCAATGCATGAGGAGTGAGTGAGCAGGCCGCTTCTTATCACCGGAAGGGAGGGGGGAGTTTCCGCGGCAGGACGTAGCATATAGGCTGACCATGGTGTGAGGCAGTATAGAGACCAGGATTACTGCATGTTTTATGTGAGGGTACCTACGCTAGGGGACATAGGGAGAACATGCAAACGGTTTGGCGCTGATGACACAGAGAAGAGAACACGACCACAGTGTCCCGAACCCAGGACCTTCTTGCTGTGAGGCCACAGCACTTCGAGCGAGTACTGCAAATCAGCCCTACACAAAACCAAAGTGCAGTAACTATGCAAAGAATCAAATTGATTAAAACGTGTTTCAACTGGCCAGACAAAGGGGTTATTGGTATGCAAGTGATATTACAGTAATTATACATCTGGTCATGAAGTATATTGTTTGTCACCCAAAATCATGAAGGCTGATTTGACTTTTGAGACAAATACATAAGTCAACAAATGTGTCCCAAATATAATGGGTCTGTAGAGCACGCTAGCATCAATCACTTGTCCTATCGATAAATGTCTGTATTCTCTGTGTTCATGTCAAAGTACGGTACGGGTTTGTCTATAATCTGTTCAAATATAATGTCCATGTATTTGCCACAGAATCACTGTGTTTACTTATTCATGTCCATATCAATACATTTATCCCTCAAAAACGTGCACTATCCACATGTTTCACAGATTAAATGTAATTTGCTAAATAGTTAAGGCTCATTCATAGTCTCGGTGGTGAGGTGACCACCGGAGAGGTGAGGTGACCACCGGAGCTGAAATAACGTTGAGCGGTGGTGAGTAAAAACAGAGAGAAGGGCTGGGGCGGTGGCGGTGGTTTGCTCTTCACCGCGGCTCAGTGACGTCATGTTGTAGTTCGGTGGTCACCTCACCACCGAAAATCCAGACTTTGAATGACGTATCACCATGAATGAGCCAATATCATCCATGTATCGCATCGTCAACATGCATGTATCGTGATATGTATCATATCGCAGTTAAAATGTATCGTTACACCCCTAATTAGACGTCATGAAATGCACATGGAGTGAAAGTAGAGGGCTTGTTTAGGGCTTTGAGGGACTGGCTGCACACAGGATGCAGTACAACATGGGTGACTCAGACACGCACGCACGCACGCACGCACGCACGCACGCACGCACGCACGCACGCACGCACGCACGCACGCACGCACGCACACACACACAGAGAGAGTCCCAATCCAATCCCCATCCTGTCCAATGCTTCCATGGCAGGTCCACCTTAAATCCATAATACGCCACACTTCCTTTCATCTCTATCATCCGTCCTAATAAGTGGAAGGACTGCCCTGGCTGTGTTGGCCGAGAGGACCAGGTTGTTCACCGTTGGTCCAACAGATGGCGCTAGTGCTACACTGCAGAGCCCGGGCGCCTAGCTGCCAGGCAGATATTTCCCAGGTGGTTGGAATTGGAAACTAGAGTCTGCATTTGAACAGCAGTTATCTGCACTCCGCTGTGAGGGCAGGCCTATAGTTGAGAGAGAGAGATAGAGATGTATGTGTGTGTGTGTGTGTGTGTGTGTGTGTGTGTGTGTGTGTGTGTGTGTGTGTGTGTGTGTGTGTGTGTGTGTGTGTGTGTGTGTGTGTGTGTGTGTGTGTGTGTGTGTGTGTGTGTGTGTGTGTGTGTGTGTGTGTGTGTGTGTGTGTGTGTGTGTGTGTGTGTGTGTGTGGAGAGACAGTGTGGCCATGTAAAGGTATGTTTGTTTTCTCTTTTTGAATTGAAATGAAGTGTGTGTGTGTGTGTGTGTGTGTGTGTGTGTGTGTGTGTGTGTGTGTGTGTGTGTGTGTGTGTGTGTGTGTGTGTGCGTGTGCGTGCGCTCGCGTGTGTGCGACGCGTGCATGTGCGTGCGTGCGCGTGTGAAATCCTCAGTGTTAATTCAGCTGTTCAACCCTTAAGGGGTAAAATAAGACACAGGACTTTACTGTGTGGTGTCGTAAAAAAATAAAAAAATAAAATCTGTCTAGTACAGCCATCTCTCCATCCTCCCCAGAACCCCCACTATTACTAACAAGATTTGGTAAACATCTGCTCTGTTCTGCAGATTGTCTGCCTTTTATGTTACACGCGCTTTCCTTTTAATGCCAAGCCTCGGCACACCAAAGCCTGTGTGTGTGTATTTTCTGCCATGTAATACCTCCCTGTTCCCTTTAATCAGCCATGCCATCCTCTTAACTGCCTGCATCTATGCAAAGCACTGCCACAAACCCCCGGCTCTAAGCTCCTTAGAGTGTGAAAAGATACACAAATATATGTAAATTGTTTTCTGTTTATTGTTTTTGTCACTTCCTTTATGCCTCAGATGGGAGGCAAATTTACAGTATGTTATGTATAATATATTATAACATTGTCCTAACACAAACATTGAATGCCATTGACAATGAATAGCCAACTTTGAGTGTTTGTGCAAACATAATCATTAAATACCATTGACACTGAATTGACAATTTTGAGTGTTTGTGTAAACACAAACATTGCGTAACACAAACATTGAAGATGAAGGTGAGGACGCAAATTCTGATTGGCCGGAATGAGATGATGTATGATGATAAGAGCGCCCCTCACTTCACACGGGTGTGATTTTTTATTTCTCTTTAGGCTGACTGGATGATGTGATTGTAAGTTGGCCACATTAATCGAAACTGTTATTTTCTAATACATGAAGTATGTCTCTGGATTCAAATTGTTTGGTTAGTTACACACTAAAATTAAGATTATTTTCACAAGGTCATTGCTCGCATGATAATGCCAGAATTTGAAATTAAGAATTGACTCATCGTATATCAATTCAATCAACTCAAATCAGTGATGATGGCTCAGTCTCATCCTATACTAGAGAGACACACAAACACATTAGCCCTTTTGAAGCTGTGAGGTTTCTAAGTAACCTTGGAAATTCTTTTCAGTGGACCGAATCGCTTCCATTGCAGTAATACAGGGGGAAAATACCCTTTTCTACATGAAAACTGGTTGAGAAATGTGTGAATTGATATTTGCTGTACAATATACTATTCTATAGTTGACTGAAGGCCACCAGGCTTCTAGCTGTGAGTGCGTATGTGCGTGCGACCTGTTATTCTCAAGACTTTAATAACAATTAGAACCGTCTATACTTAAAAATCTTCTTGAAGGCGAGTGCGGCGACCAAGACAACAATTATTTTTGGCTTCTCACAGACCAAGTGAGAGTATAATTAGAATGTCCTAAACAATCTCTCTCTGAGGTGGAGCAACCATGTAGAACTATACAGTCCAACAAGCATTACAATTCATCTATTTATTTGCTCACGGATTAAAGCGACAACAAAGACAGGCCTAATCAAAAGGAAACGCAGACATAAAGAGATCAGAGGCCCTATGCGCTGCTCTCTCTGCAAACAAATAAAATGACAAAAACTTAAGAAAATAAAGAGCTACTGCACCACAAATACAAAGCACAACTGACATAAAAGTCTGTCACGCAAAACATAGTAGAAAACATGGTCTAAAAATAAAGCATTTGCGTATAATTATGTGATATGTGCGAGAATGTGAGTGTTTACAGTTGTTTGTGGGCCTGTACGTGTGCATGCAATAGTAGGCAATACACACATCATTGAGAGGCACAGCTTGTTGTGTGTGGTACGTTGACCTGGATATTTTTCATCTATCAAATAATTCCTCATCTGGCTTTGTAGCATGAGTGACTGAATCTATATGTAGCGGCAACGCTTCCATGATTAAGAACCGGCGAGCTACAAAATAACGAACTGATGAAACCGCATGTCCTGCAAGAAATCAACAAGCAAAGAAGCCAGCCAGGTGACAGCTACACAAAGGCATGAGCTGCCAGGGCTTTGGTGATGTTCTCTGCACATTAGTGGAGTTATATGTGGTGTACGGAAATGTGACGGGCTTTGTTTTGCAATGGGCACATTTCCCATTGGAGCTGCCAGCGTGGTGGTGGTGGCAGGACAATAAGATGGAACCTTTCAGGATCTGATTGAAAAGATTCATTTTCTGCATTTTTCAATTACAGCTCGCCTGACGCACGTACGAGCCCATCTCCCCACATCATGTGCCAAATCTGCCAATCCACGGATGGAGAAGTGCGGTGGAGGAGATGAAAGGAGGGGGATAGCATCCTGCCGACACGAAATGAGAGATGGCATGCTAAACATTTCCATGACATCTCCCAAGACAGTGACAGTGGATGCCATTGCAAGTGCATTGGAACGGAATGCAGTTTCAATGCATTATCTGTTAGCCACTTTCAACCTGGTATCAACCTGGTACTATAGGACCACAATGGAAACAAGCCCTGAGGGCTTTTTGTGATATCCTTTTAGCACTATTGTACACCTGTACAGTAAATGGTAAAAAAATTGGTAAATGGTGCATTTATATAGCGCCTTTTATCCAAGGCGCTTTACATAGATTGTGCATTACATTCACCCATTCACACACACACACACACACACACACACACACACACACACACACACACATTCATACACCGATGGCGGCGGAAACCATGCAAGGCACCAACCAGCACATCAGGAGCAATTAGGGGTTCAGTGTCTTGCTCAAGGACACTTCGACACTAACTCATCTGGGGGAGCCGGGGTTCGAACCGAGCCACTGCCGCCCCGTACCCGTACTGCCGCCCCGTGCCGTACTGCCGCCCCGTGCCGTACTGCCGCCCCGTGCCGTACTGCCGCCCCGTACCCGTACTGCCGCCCCGTGCCGTACTGCCGCCCCGTGCCGTACTGCCGCCCCGTGCCGTACTGCCGCCCCGTGCCGTACTGCCGCCACGTGCCGTACTGCCACCCTGTACCCGTACTGCCACCCCGTGCCCGTACTGCCACCCTGTACCCGTACTGCCACCCCGTGCCGTACTGCCACCCTGTACCCGTACTGCCACCCTGTACCCGTACTGCCACCCCGTGCCGTACTGCCACCCTGTACCCGTACTGCCACCCCGTGCCGTACTGCCACCCTGTACCCGTACTGCCACCCCGTGCCGTACTGCCACCCCGTGCCGTACTGCCACCCTGTACCCGTACTGCCACCCCGTGCCCGTACTGCCACCCCGTGCCCGTACTGCCACCCCGTGCCGTACTGCCGCCCCGTGCCGTACTGCCGCCCCGTGCCGTACTGCCGCCCCTTGCCGTACTGCCGCCCCTTGCCGTACTGCCACCCCGTGCCGTACTGCCGCCCCGTGCCGTACTACCGCCCCGTGCCGTACTGCCGCCCCGTGCCGTACTGCCGCCCCGTGCCGTACTGCCGCCCCGTGCCGTACTGCCGCCCCGTACCCGTACTGCCACCCCGTGCCGTACTGCCACCCCGTGCCGTACTGCCACCCCGTGCCGTACTGCCACCCCGTGCCGTACTGCCACCCTGCACCCCGTGCCGTACTGCCGCCCCGTGCCGTACTGCCGCCCCGTGCCGTACTGCCACCCCGTGCCGTACTGCCACCCTGTGCCGTACTGCCGCCCCGTGCCGTACTGCCACCCCGTGCCATACTGCCACCCCGTGCCGTACTGCCACCCCGTGCCGTACTGCCACCCTGTGCCGTACTGCCACCCCGCATCCCGTGCCGTACTGCCACCCCGTGCCGTACTGCCACCCTGTGCCGTACTGCCACCCCGCACCCCGTGCCGTACTGCCACCCTGTGCCGTACTGCCACCCCGTGCCGTACTGCCACCCCGTGCCGTACTGCCACCCTGTGCCGTACTGCCACCCCGTGCCGTACTGCCACCCCGTGCCGTAGTGCCACCCTGTGCCGTACTGCCACCCCGTGCCGTACTGCCACCCCGTGCCGTACTGCCACCCCGTGCCGTAGTGCCACCCTGTGCCGTACTGCCACCCCGTGCCGTACTGCCACCCCGTGCCGTACTGCTCATCAATTCATCAATCTCTATATTGGGCGTGTCATTAGTTGAAAATAGGGAAAAATTATGTAGTGTGAGCTTGTACTTTTTTGAAACAACATAAGTGGTTAAACCTTTGAGGATGATTGGCTGGCTTAAACAATGGTCTATTGCCTTAAAACAAAATGCACAGGGAAAGAAGGAATATGACATTATGTACAAGTTTAACCTAGTAAATGATAAAAGTTGAACCTAGTTTCTGGAATGACTTCAAAAGAATTATCCAGCGAAATCCCTGTTGTGCTTTCCCCCTACTCCTGAGTACTGTATACTGTATGTGCACCAATTAACGCAGGAGGCAAATTAGTCTGGGCTTTTTACTTCTGCTTTTCATGTGTGGCTTGGATGAGACAAATAGTATCTAAATGTGTCTTTGGAGTGAAGAATGTGGTTCACTGAAGCTTGGTCGGGCATCGATATGCACACGAGAGACCCAGTCTACTGCTATAGTCAAATTAACCACCCACTTCAATCAATGATTTATAATTAACATAGTCTACATTTGATCCTCTGAGGGTGTCGAAATGTAACATCAATCATTAGATACAGTCAGTTACCCTGTGGAACAGGGACGGCTACCAATGTTGCCTCAATCAAATCCAAATAATATTCTGCCTATTAAGTGTTCAAGTCAAGAGAATCACAGTCGCTTCCATTATGCTTGTCAAACTAGGCTTTATTGCTCTGATATTTGCCTCCCTTTTGGAGCTATAGGCCTACTGTATGTTGTATGTTTCTACTCTGATGAAAATCATGTTTTGTTTACAACATTGTCTTGACAATTTCTTCTACTACTGTATGCAATTTCCTCTTCAGGGCAGACTTATTTTCTTTCAAATGGGCTGGCAGTAATTGCTACGCAGTACAGTACTTCACAGAGTGTGCCTTGCTACTTTTTTATTTTTTTTATTTTTTTGCCAGCATTTGTGACAGACTGACTTCCGTCAATTGCTCTCCCTCACCTCTCTCCCTCTCTGCTTTCCTTTATCTTACTCCACCTCATCTGGCAACCTCTGTCCACTGACCTAGAGTCATAAAAACATATGAAACAATGAACATCAATGATGATGTGGCAGCGGTGGCCGAACGGATAGCGGCGCGGTCTAGATACCGGAAGGTTCCCAGTTCGAACCAGCCGTCCGACACGTTAAAATTACCACCGCTGAAATGCCCTTGAACAAGGCATCAACCACTACGATGAAATGTGTTCTATGAGCAGGGCCTGGCTGGAAACAAGTTCTTGAGCTTAGCCCAGATACCCTGGGTAAATATAGATTTCATTTCATTTCATTTCATTTCATTTCATTTCATTTCATTTCATTTCATTTCATTTCATTTCATGTTTAGGTGAAAAAATAACATGAAAACAAATTATTTAAACTGATTATGATAAAATATCCATGTTGTATACAATCTTGAAGGGTTAATGCATCCCTTGGGCCTTGACAATAATTTTGATGCAAACAAATTGCCTCAGATAAATGGCCAGTACTGAGTTTTTCCACTCATAATATTTCGGTGATGCCAATCCCTCAATACCTATTGTTCAAGGCATAGAATATGTTAAGTTAAAATCCAACAATCTCAGAATACACTGCTTGGTCGTTGAGAGAGAGAGAGAGAGAGAGAGAGAGAGAGAGGGAGAGAGCACAACTATTGACGATTCGGTTACCAACTATCATTTTTGTCAGGATGATTGAAGTCTCTTCATATTTCATCTTGCTTATGTAATGTTAAAAAAAGGATCTTGGTAAAAAAATAGATCGGAGTGGGAAAATAAACCCCAAAAAGAATCGTCAGCAGCTAAGCTGAGAAGAGAACTACAGTATCTTTCCACCTCCTTGATAGTGAATAAAATATGGTTACATGTGATGTATGAAGTGTACAGTAGCTAGACTTCTGACTACACAAGTGTAACAGAGCCCACACTTTCGCTCCGTTCCTAGATAAATAATTGGTAGCATCGGCCCATTCATGCTTGCATTTACAGTGAAGTCCCTTGGTCAGCAAAACATATTTCCCATTCACAGGTTAAGAGCAATGTAAAAGCACTTTAGCTTTTTTAGCTAGCACCGAAAACCCCCCCCCAAAAAAGGGTCTGACATGATTGTACAAAGTGCGACAAAATGCACATTTATCGCTATGAGGTAATTAGGTCCCTCCCAGCCCGTTAGGAACTACCAGTGCAATATGGCTGCCTTTATCCAGGCATGGGATGATGATGACGTGCCATTCGTGCATGGCACCCTTTTTAAGTGCTATAGCCAGAAATGTGTTCTTGGAGTTTTAATACTGTGCGTTTGGGCAGTATATCTGAGCTAGATGGTAAAGTCTTACTGCTTAATGGACGGCACAGGTCATCGAAGTAGGCTTTTAGCGCCACAACTGACAGGCGGGAATGAGCTTAATGGACTGGAGCTGCTTCTTAAGCAAAGCACTCAGATGGGGATGGAGGTGGGAGGGGTTGAAGGCCGGCCCCTGGCCCATTGACCATGACCCGTGGAATAGCACCGCTTCAAGGAGGCTATACCGTGCCCACGGCTCAATTGAGAGCGGGGAGATGGAATGAAGGGCTGGTTACCTTAACCGTCTACCATCTATGGCTCCATCTCCCTCTTGCTTTTCTTTCTCCGTCTCTCCGCTGCCTGTGAGACGACTGACTGAGTAGTTTGCGCTTAATGAGGCATGCGAGGTAATTAATGAGCATCAGCCACTGCGCAAAAAGCTTGGAATACGGATGTGTATATTACAGGAAACTCCCGTTAATCTTTCCAACAAACTCCCGTAAACTCCCGAATTGTACCATCACACCTGTATATTACCGTATATTACATGTATATGCCCGCTAAACTTGAGGTTTACGGGCAAAATACAGTTCCCGTAATTGCCCGTTAACTCCTCTTTTCACGCAGTGAGCAGCAGCCTCGACTGTAGTTCTCTCTCCTCCCCACTACGGTTCTCCTCCTCTATAGCTGCTCCGGGAGACTCTCAACCTGTGGGCCATGCCGGGGTATTGCAAGTGGGCCCCCAAATAATTGGGACAGTAAATAAAGGACAACATAACACGGATATTATTTTTCTCAAAACCGTGAAAATAATAACTAAATAGGGACTACTATGCTATATGTAGGCCTATAAGTCGACTATGTTTGTTCCATTGATCCAAGCCAGAACACAATCGATTTATTGACCATTAACGTGCTCTGAAAATGCACGTGGCCCACCCATCCGACCACTCAACGGCTGCCGTGTTGAGTGGTCAGATGGATGGGCCACGGTAACGTATTGAGATGTACAAGACCCACCCCCCCCCCCCCCACCACCACCACTGCTCTACTTACTCTTTCATTGTAATTTCATCTTGCCTCTCCAGTGCAAGGCTTTCCTCTCCTCTCATCTTCTGTCTATTCTATCCTCTCTTTTCGTTCATCCTCCCTTGCCAAATGGTTCTTGCCTGCTTGCGTCAAGAGAGGGCAGTAGAGCAGAGTGAGTGACAGAGCAGTAAATAAAACTGACAGGCAATGACAGAGACAGATTTGAGAGAGACGAATAGACAGAACCACAGACTGATAGACAGACAAACATACAGACGTGTGATTGACGGACAGGTTCTCCAGTCATTATAGCCGATTAACTGACTGAGTACTACGGCCATTTTCCTATAGCTCCCGTAGGAGACTCACTCAAGCAAGGTGAAATGCAAGACATGATGAAACTGGAAGCAATGTGAACCCCCAACAAATGAAAATGGGATGCACAGTATGTCATCTTATCTGAGGAGATGTTATCATGAACAATTCAGTGTATGTGTACAGTAGGTGGTTTATGCAGATGATAGAATGTGACAGTACATAGAATCATAACAAAGCCAAAAAGTCCACTGAAAACCTTCAGGAATTTTGATTATTTTGCTCACCATAAAGGTTTGGAAATTGGAATCATGGAATCATGGTCTCATGGGTCAAAGGGTCATGCAATTTCAGCTGTAACGGTGTAAAGCAGTTCAAGTAAATAACATCACCAAAATGTTACCCCCCCATCATGACAGAAGTGATGTATTGTATGCTTTAGAGTAGGCCTATGTCATCCGGTCCACCACATAAACAAAAGAATCACAGACTGTGTTTTCCACTTTGAAGCCAAGTGGGTTCATGTAAAATCCTAGGGGTGAAGGTAGGTACCGGCAAGTCCCATTTTAAAGCTCCTTTACAGACTGACTCACAAGAGTGAGATCAGAGTAAACATGAATCCTTGTCAACAAACAAGGTAAATATAATAGTCACACGAGTAGAGTGCAAAGAGAACAATGTAGTGCTTCAGAGAAACTAGGATACCAGGTAAGCATCACACGTAGCATTTGTCTAAATTGCATGCTATCTAAATAACATTATTACCATTTAAAGACAAATAACAAAAATTAGAAAAATAAGCAACATAGGCCTATACAGTATCTGTGGAATACAGGTGATACGAGGAGACAGGAGAACTAGGGGTGGATGTGGAGGTGTCTGAAGAGTCTTCAGACTGAGGCCTGAACACACGTGCACAACAGATTGATGTATGGCTGATGCATGAGACTTATTGACTGATGCAAGCTCACAATGCATTTCCAATGGGAGTCACATGGTTTGACACAACATTTGTGTTGTATGAGGGGGTGGGGGGCAGTCGAAACACAGCCGAAAGCCGTACAACACAAATGTTGTGTCAAACCATGTGACTCCCATTGGAAATGCATTGACACTAACGCCAGGGCTCCACCGGACGCGTTGCGTCTCCGTCGCGTCGCGTCAAAAAACGCACCGGTTCAATTTTAATGCACGCGTCGCGTCTCCGTCAACGCGGGCTGTGTAGCCACCCTTCATTGATTAAAAAGGGAACATTCCCTGACGGTGACGGAGACGCGACGCTGACGCGCCCGGTGGAGCCCGGCCGTTACCCTTTGTTTACATCTAGCATGCATCTAGCATGCATCAATGTTGTATGCTAGATGTAAAGGTGTGAGTCGGGCCTAAGACAGTTCAAGGTTGTACCTTATTGTTGCATCTTGTGTACAGGTACAGTACGTAAGATTAAAACGTATTTTTGTTTGGCTCCCTTCAGACAGCATAGATAACATCAAACATCAATCACAGCAAGCACAGCAAACAAAGCGATAGAATAAGATGAGTGCAAGAAAGAGAAAACGAGTTAAAAAAGAGTAACATAATGTGCATGTTTTCCTTGTAGTAAGAAAGTTAGGTAAAGCTTATGTTCCACATATACAGCAAAAATCAGACCTTCTGAAGTGAGCTGTACTGTACTGTACTGTACTGTACTGTACTGTACTGTACTGTACTGTACTGTACTGTACTGTACTGTACTGTACTGTACTGTACTGTACTGTACTGTACTGTACAAGCTCTCCTCCCTGGCCTGAGTGCGTGCGTGCGTGCGTGCGTGCGTGCGTGCGTGCGTGCGTGCCTATATCTGTGTGTTAGGCTGCACAACAGTGAGAAAGGTCAGGCTATGTTCAATACAACACATTTAGTTTAGAAAAGTGCAGTTCGAGCATAATAGTGCGAGAGGAGGGTGAATATGTGTGTGTGTGTGTGTGTGTGTGTGTGTGTGTGTGTGTGTGTGTGTGTGTGTGTGTGTGTGTGTGTGTGTGTGTGTGTGTGTGTGTGTGTGTGTGTGTGTGTGTGTGTGTGTGTGTGTGTGTGTGGGGGTACTAGCGTTTTCCTTTGCCCTGTTTCACTCTGGTTCTTATCAGTTCGTTCATGTATCTGATTGTTCGGGGAAAGAAGTTTTTTGCAGTCTATTTCCAGTGGCTTTGAGACTGCGCAAATGTTTGGGGAGTGAGTTTGCAATTCTGACGTAAGGGGGAGTTTATTCCACAGTTTGGGTGCCAGAGGGAGAAGAGTCTAGGACGAGTGAGAGGTTGGCCAGGGTGTTTGGGACAAACATTTAATGGCAAAAAAAAAAATCCAGGCACTCACAAGACCTGATGGTCAAAACATGTTGGCATTTTAATGAATAAAGCCTGTTCTTCTGTTTTAATTTTCTGAGTGCCCTGATCTTCTTTATTTATTTATTGTCTCCACCAGGCCGAAGGCATGGGGAGAGAGTATGTTTTGCACTCCGTGTGTGTGTGTGTGTGTGTGTGTGTGTGTGTGTGTGTGTGTGTGTGTGTGTGTGTGTGTGTGTGTGTGTGTGTGTGTGTGTGTGCGTGCGCGTGCGCGTGTGCGTGTGAGTGTCCGTGTGTCCGTCCGTCCGTCTGTTACCAGCTAATGTCCGGCACCGCTAACCCGGTCGATGCCAAATTTGCATGCACACTCCCTGGATGCCAACGATGAACCTCTGCCCCAAATTGTCCAGAACGGCCTATTCTTACCCATAAAACCCATAGTCTGAACGGCGTAAAACCCATACTCTGAACGCAGCTTAGGCCTACTGCAGCTGGCAATTATAACTGAGTCATTCTTGTTTTCTCCATGAGCAGTTGTTCATTCAGCTTTTGTTTGTTTGTTGTTGTTGTTATCATTGTCCTCCACACATGGATGGGTTCTGCTGCTGTGCTCAGAATACTGTAACAACGAGACCTGGCGAAGGCCGCTGAAAGCTGTCCAGTCACGCGGATGAAGGGTCAGGGGTTCAGGGAGGCAGGGGAATAGACTGGTAGACGTGATGGTTGTGTGTGAAAGGTTGTTGGGAGGGAAAAACTGTCTCTCCGAGATTTTGAGCCAAGGTAAGCCGGCAAGCTGGCCTCGGCCGGCGTTCATTCTCGCTGCCCCCGTCTCACAATCCCGCTATTGATTCCATGGGTCCTAATGAGTTCTTTGGGGCCATGAGGGATTTCTGTCTGGCAGCATTCTGTTCTCATTCTGCCTCGCTCTTGACGAGAGACTGACTAGGGTCTGGGGGTGGTTTATGTTCCCCTTGTCTGTCTATTTATTCCTTTTTCCTTTTTTCACTCTTTTTCTAAAGAAGCCTCTTGACCTAGGTTTCTTGAAGTAGGGGTTCATTTATAACACACTTCAGTCATCATCAGACATTTACTTGCCCTTGGGATGTGGATTAGTCAACATGAATGATGATAGATTAACCAAGAAAGTATTTAATTGGGGCAAAACAACAGAACAGATAGTGGACAAAAGAAGAGGCTGTTTGATGAGATCAGTTTAAAAAGCAGGTGGCTTGCGCACATCCAGTTCCTGGCTGGTGCTGGACTAAGGTAAGTACAGTGAAGAGAAGAGAGTCCGCACACAGGTTTGCTCTAATGGTGTTTTCTTTTATTGAAACACCATAATATAAGACACAACGTTTCAACCACAGGCGGCCTTCATCAGGTGATGTCACCTGATGAAGGCCGCCTGCGGTCGAAACGTCGTGTCTTCACTGTTTGATAAGATCAAACATATTTGGGCAGAGGAGATTTGATGTAAACCTAAATGACATAGTATAGTGACTAGTGACTAGTCCATACCTGTCCGGGGATAGAGGGATATGAGCACCCAAAGCTAATCAGTTCAGTTAATTAATCCAAAACAGAGACTTTTTTTTTGTATCATTCTTTAATGCACGGTTAACCGTTTGCATACCCCAGCCCTAATGGTTATTAAAGCCATTTAGACTAATGCTATTCCATTTTGAACATGCAGTCCCACCACATCACTTCTTAATCGTTTATTTCTTGACCTACGCTAAATCCCAATACATTACAAATCATGCATTTAAATCCTGTCATGAGGTATTTCTTCTTGTGGTTGTGCTTTTTAATGGAGGTGGGAGACTAATTAGTAGAGAAGTACTCGTGACTTCATGGGTTACCACTTTGAATCCACATTCAGAAGGTCTGGACGTGTGGGCATTGAATGAGTAAGAGACGCATGCCCCTACACTCCCTCCTCCCTGAGCAATTACTGTTGTGGGGGCCGTAGAGAAAGGCGTTTAACCCTCAGCTTTTCACCTCATTCAGCCTATAGAGAAAATGCTTAGTGTGGTTCTACTTGGCATCTCCCATATGTGTGCATACATGCAGCCCTATGTTTCCCTGCAACTGTTCCCGCCGGGCTGTCGCTGTAAATTCGTATGTGCACTTCATCAACTCGCCTGGTTAAATAAGGGTATAATACCTCACCGTATATGTGATAAGTAGGCTGTGTCTCTTGCCAAGTCCAAGGCATAACGAGCCGTTAACACTATATGTAATGCGCCCATATGTGACCTTTTAAGTCTTCCCTTTGTGCTTGCAAGTCTCAGACTGATCATTTGCATACATTACATATACGAGTTACCACTGAAACTTGGCTCGAGGCACGATTATTTGTGCATGTCTATTAAACTGCATATCTGCCAGCTCTGTGGGAATTAAAGTGTCTATTTAAACAAAAACGGGCATGCATTTTAAGAACTGGTATTTGGTTTTAAAGATGCACACATACTGTAAAGCACAAGTGTCATGGAATGTCTTTACCATAGAGAGGATTATGTGAGATTACCCTATTTTAAAGTAAATAAATAAATAAATAAGTGGCAATTCATTCATCATTGGAGTTGTGAAGTTCTCGTGTTAAATTATGCTAAATGGAACATTATCAGCTCCAGGCATTTAATCATTTCAGTTATGGAGAGGCATTGTATCATCATATAAGGATTTTAAAAGTGTGTGTGTGTGTGTGTGTGTGTGTGTGTGTGTGTGTGTGTGTGTGTGTGTGTGTGTGTGTGTGTGTGTGTGTGTGTGTGTGTGTGCACGCGTGCTTTTTCTGTACGGCCTAGATTATGCATGCAGCTGTATGCCTGTGTTTGCATGTTTGCTGGGAGGTGTATGGGGTGGGGGGTGGGGGTGGGGGGGTGTTGTTAATACCACATGGGACATGGTATGGTAGCATGTGTCATTCAAACCTGGGGCGTGTTGGGTGTGCTATACTCAGATCTGCTAAACTAGACCATATAGGCATACAGTACGTATGTGTGACATAACAGTATGCACAGACTATGTTAAAATGCTAATAAACGTTAGCGCAGTCGGTAGCGCTTTCGCCTCACAGCTAGATGCAGTGATGTCAACTCTGTGGGGGCTGGGAAGGTCCTGGGCTAGAAGGTCCTGGGCTAGAAGGTCCTGGGCTAGAAGGTCCTGGGTTCGATTCCTGCCGGGGATGCTGTGGGAGCTGGGACGTGCTCTCTCTCCTCTGCGTCCCCTGGTCAGCCTGATGGAGGCGCATGTCCTATACCTGCAAGGAAACTTCCCCCATGAGCTCAGTTTGGGGCTTTCACCAGGTTGGCAAAGGGAGAGTAGCGCCCAGGATTACAGTTTAGGCAATTGACCTATAGCTAAGCCCCTCCCCAAACTAAGCTAAGCATAACATGGGTTAGACAAACCTCTCCACCAATAGTTTTCCTATATGATAAAACATTTGTTTTAAAAAGAGAAATGCCACGCACATATTTTTCCAGTGCATATGGCAGGCCTTGTTGACGGATTTGGAAGAGATTTTGAATGTCTGCTTCCAAAAATGAATGAGTATTTAATGTGTAAAATACATGACATTTACATTGGAATGAATGAGCCCACCTGGAAAGTGTCCAAATGGGAGTGTCTAAGTGGGAGAGGCCGGGTCTTAGCAAGGTGAATTGGCACCGTGTGAAAAAATGGGTTAGAAAAAAAATAATCTAACAAACAGCTTAAATGAATCAAAGCTAATACTGCATAATTCCCTGGTCACAATGCTAATAACCTGCTACATAAATTATCTCTTTTTCTTTTGGCTGTCTACTATTTTCTGTCCTTATAGTCCACTTGCCAGAATGTGAACACAGGCAAGTTGAGTACACCAAAGTTTTATGTTAGAAATGTTGAGTATGGGTCCCCGGCATTTAGAAACTGCCGGATGCTAACTTGCATATAATGAGAAATTGGATTCAGCAACATGAACCCCCTAGTTTGACACATCACATGATACAGTACATATAAAGCATGATGACATTTTTATATATTTTTTGCCTTCTATAGGTTATTGTTAATGGTTTGGTCACATATTATGCCTATTATGAAAATTGCTCAACATATGCAAGTTCACAATGGGGCTCTATGGGGTAGCAAGTAGACTATGCAGCATACATTTCTCATTATCCCCGCCACTAAGCTGCGAACCAAAGGAGATCGAGCTTACTCATTTGTTGCACCTACGCTGTGGAATGACTTACCACTGAGAAATGCAGTGTCTGTTGAGATTTCTAAGAAGCTACTAAAAACTAATTTGTACCGCAAACATTTTGGTTTGCTCCAGTGATTGTTTCAATCTTTTGCTGATTTCTATGTACTGTTTTTATCTATTTCTAGGTACTGTCTTTGCTGCTCTGTTTCTTATTTCTTTGTTGGTTTATCTTTGATTGTGATGTTCTTGTTTTATTCATATTATTTTTATTGTACAGCACCTTGTAACAACTGTTTTGAAAGGCGCTTTATAAATAAAATTACCTTACCTTACCTTACATTGATGCCAGAATAGACACAATCACACTTTACTTTTCTTCTTGATTCCAATCTGGTGATGTCTCCCAAACAACCAAACAACCAATAAAACCACTGCGTGGCAGTCCATCCAGGCTCTGGGACCACAAACTACAGATCCCATAGCAAAAATGCAAATGAACGTTTTCAATTTGGGAAAAGTGAAGAATCTGCTTTCTCATTCCCTGCATAATTCCACCATGTGCTCAATTTCAGAGTGAATGTCCAAACCACTATGGAAAGAAATGGAAGAGGATGGACATAGCTTTTCTCCTGTAGGATGGTATCCCATCAAGTTACAGTAGTATACTGTACTTGGTCATGCACTTAATACGTTTTTGTCTGGCTGTATAGTGGATGTTGCCTCTTGAAGTGGTGATGGGAGATGTATGAAAGCCTAAACTTTTATATTTTATCCATCTGTTTTCATTTTAGGCATCTACATTAAAACAGATTTTGATATCATGCAAAATACATTGTAGCCTGGAGGAATGTGGCCCAAAAATGACACGTAGCTTGCAGAGTTAGTTCAGTCAGTCACACTCGAGGGAGTTCATGCCGTGCTCAAAGGAGCATTCTATACTCAAGGGGTTAATATGCTGAATTTCTTTGTGGGTGTATAAGTGTGTGCAAGTCCCTCACGTCATTCGCTGATGTGGCAGTCAGCTGACCAATTGGGCGGGCTACTTAAGCTCACTAGTCTGCATGCTCTTCCTGCCTTCCTTCTGCTATGGTTCCCGGTTGTTATGTGATGTTTGCGCCCACCACCACCCCAGCACCACCGGTGGGCTCTGTTATTTATGTTCCCCATGGGGGGTTCATTGTATATCTTATCTCCCTGCTCTTAATGTTTATGATGGTTAATCGTGCCGAGCAGGGAGTAAATGCAGCAGAGCCGAATGCCAAGATAAATATCATATGCACACTTGTATTCTCATTCTATAATAAATATTGGTTAAATCTATTCCGTGAGTTGTCTGACTGAACTGTGTTCAAATCTCCCAATAGTGGCTTATCTCTTCCCTCTTCAACATGTCCCTTCTCTCTCCTCTGTACACTGCCTAAAACCATGCAGGAATACCATGAAACAATAAAAACATGGTTGTTGGGCGATTCATTTAGAGACAGTTCCCACATCTTCTGAAATTTGACATAATCTTAAAATAACATACTTTATGTACATAATTAGCATAAACTATTACAATATTTGTCAGCAGCAGTTTTCTTTTGTTCTTTTGTTTTCTTTCCTCACTTGAAGAAATGTCATTTCAGAACAGGTCAGGAAAGGGGTCAGTGCATTCCCGCAGGGGCAGGTACAGAAATGGATTTCTGGGTACACTGGTCCATCGGTTATAGTTGTGCACGTGACCGCACGCACGCACGCCCACACGCACGCACGCCCACACGCACAGACGCCCACACGCACGCCCACACGCACGCATGCAGGCCCACACGCACAGGCGCCTACACGCACAGACTCCCACATGCACGCCCGCACGCACGTGTATGCACGCACGTACGCGTGCCCCAAGAAATGTTTGGGGCAGCTATTACCTGAAAACTTTTTGTGTGTGTGTGTGTGTGTGTGTGTGTGTGTGTGTGTGTGTGTGTGTGTGTGTGTGTGTGTGTGTGTGTGTGTGTGTGTGTGTGTGTGTGTGTGTGTGTGTGTGTGTGTGTGTTTTCTTAATACAATGAGCAATTTGACCCTGAATGGGTTTGACATCCATGTTTACAACCACATCACTTCTCACTTTTTTCACCTGCGTTGACCTATACTCTTAGACTGGGCTTGCATGTGTAAGATTATGGTTGAATAGCTTTGGCAATGTTTTTTGTTATTTTCTAACCTGCACGAGTATTTATCACCTAGTTTAACCTAAATCGGACAACACATTATGTTGTGTTTGTTTATTCATCAAGGTTATATGATCTTAGACATTTTCCTGATTATCAGTTCTTCAAAGAGGAGCCAGCATACATGCATAGGCATATACGTATAGGCTACAATACATCATTCCACCCCTTCTCTCTCCATTCCTTCAGCTGCCTCTCTCTCTTTATTTCTCTCCCCTTACACTCAACGTATTTCTGTCCGTGGCACTAGCAGCAACGTAGCGAAACTCTATAAGCGGTCTTCCCTCTGCGGCTACCATGACCGCGGCCCTGAAACGCCACATGACATCTCACGCCTGTAGCCTCTGTGCCTGTCGCTCGTGTCAGCATGGCAGGGGGGGGACAAAAGTTGATGAACAAGCCGGGTCCACCGAAGTGTGAATGTGCTATGTGCTACAATATTGTGACGTTTCGACGAGAACTCCTGTGGGGATTGCACGGGGTGTGGCAGGGGCCAAGAGCACAGGGAATCATGAGCTATAAACTCCAAGACAAGCTTGGAAATATATATACCTGATGTCTGGCAGCTCATAACAATCTGCCCTCTGCCCTGATGTTGCCACATGTGCGTTTCACGGGGGGGTGAGGGTCGGGGGAACAGTCTATAGAGTCCATGCGAGTACATTTCCATTACATTTAAGTTGAACTGACACTTCTATCAAAGTCGACGATTTGTCTTATGGCGAGTCACGCAAGTCAGTAACAATGAAATTGAACAAGATGTTGAAGATGTTGACGTCCAACTCATGAAAGCTCTCATGGACAGACTATTGGATTATGGTGTATTGTTTATTAGGATCCCCATTGGCTTTTGCCACTCCAAGGATTTTAATTCTGTTGAGAATAGAATTTACTCTCTACCTTCATTATCCCGCGGGGGAAATCAGCTCGCCCAGAGGTGGCACAGCAGTTAAGGTTACAACTTACTGTACAGTACATGTAAGGATAAGAAAAAGAAAAAAGTACTGTACTATACAGTAGAAATAAGGCAAAAGGAAAGACAAGAGCACCAAGAAACAATAATAATAGTACAGAGCACACAAGGGTAAACTAATAAGGTGTCTATATACAGTCAGTGCGTCATAAAGTGTATCACTGGGTCTCGTTATCAGAAAGACAAGAACAACTAGGGCCACAACCTGACCAGGGCAGGTCAGGTTGTGGCCTCCTGGTGGCGCTATAATAAGCCAATGTGTAAAGGGTGCCATTTCTTCTTACGCCTTGGATGGCAATTGGATGATTTGAGGCATTTTGTTCCAAAAATGTGTTTTGCAAAAATCCACCTGTTGGTGGCGCTATAACAGGCCAATGTGAAAAGGGTGGGATATATTCCTCATCCTAGTAGAAACATCTGTGAAAGATTTCACGTAAATTGCACACTGCGTTTAGCCAATCAGGATGGAAATGAAATATCAGACAGATCTGTCTTGAGCACATGACTATAGAGATACTGTGTAACGATTTGCGGGATTTTTTTGACAAAATATGGAGGAGTAATATCAAAAAATGTGTTTTACAAAAGTCGGCCTCCTGGTGGCGCTATTACAGGCTGTTCTGGAAGATTTGGGGCAGAGGTTCATCGTTGGCATCTAGGGAGTGTGTGTGCAAAGTTTGGCATCGACCAGGTTAACGGTGCCAGAGATTAGCTGTATACAGACGGATGGATGCACACACACACACAAGGACACACACACACGGACGGACACACACACGGACGGAGTGCAAAACATACTCTCTCCCCAACCCAAGCCTTCGGCCTGGTGGAGACAATAAAGGCAACAGTGCAAAGCCAAACAATAAAGTGTCCAATGGTCAGTGCAAGGAAGCATGAGACAGCAACAGCAACAACAAACAGCAAATTCGCCATTGTCGCCCGTTTTTCTATAAAAAAAAGGCTAGGAATGTCGAACAACAAACTAGATACCTGAGTAGAGTTCACTTTGAGCTGCATCCAACACATCCACTTCAATTCCTGTCTGCCTTACCGTTAGGCTGCTAGGGCCAGTAGAAAAATCTGTGCTGAACCCTTACAAAAGCCACAGTCGGGGAGGGGTGGGCTTTTTTGTGCACAGGGCCTATTTTCACTTTAATCCGTCCATGCCAAATGGCCATTGTGTGTCATATACTGCAGGAAGTTATTCAAGGCCAGTTCTGAGGAAAATGCACGCAGCATCCAAGGAACACATACTGTACAGTGTACAGTATAATGCACTGTACACTGAGACCAAGACCATACGTCATGGGTGCAGTACCTGCCTCAGTAGCTTATGAGTTTTTTGGCTCTGAGATTAGATTCTTCTGTTGTTCCCAAGTGGAAAAACCCTCCCCCATGCATGAAGTATGTTCTGAAAAATGTATTTTAGTACTTTTTTCAATCTCACGTGTTTGTTGGAGAAAATGAAATGCATTTGTGGCTATTGCAGAGTTTGGCCTGAAAGTGACGACAGTGCAGTTGCAACTTATTTAACTTTAAGTCAGCTGCACTGTCTGTATCTGAGTGAAACGTTACATCACCTTGTCAGGCGTGACAGAACAGTTAATGGAAGTGAGACATCTTGTGCTAAAGCAGTGTCCCTGTTGTGCTGAGCCTAGGACTGGCAGAATGGGGAGTAAAAAGAGCTATAGTAGCATGGGCTGATTCAATAAATCAGTTTTATGGTGTAGGCGACGATTCTCGCTCCGCCAAGCAACGCTGAGAACCCTCCCCCCCAACCCAGTGTGACGGCATACGTTAATAAAACTGCGCGGCATGACATCCTCCGCATCCTAATCTGCCGGTGTCAGCCTGGATGAAAACGGTATTTAGTGTAACCATTAACTTTGAGTAGTGAGACACCCATGTTTTGCACCCATGTGCATGTGTGGTTTTCTGTTTGTGGGCATGCATTGTATCGTGCGTGCTCATGTATGTGCTTTATGCATTGGAAATCTGTTCATTTCATGCAATCTGCAACTCCTTTTTTGAGCGGTGCAGCCACTCCTATGCACAGCTTTGTGTATATGACTGTCACGTAATGTGCTCATATGACTAGACATCAATCATGTTGTTGACATCCTCAGACGTTATCATTGTGATGAAAGGCACCGCATGCACTCACTTCACACAAGTGTGATTTTTGAGTGGTGCAAACCACTCCAACAACTGGCTTTGTTAGTACCTGTGTGTGTTTGTGCCTGTACGGGTGAGCATGGTTGCTATGGTTAGTATGTGACGTCACTGACAGTAACTATAACAATAAATGTGTAGTTGCACCACTCAGTTCACACGGGTGTGATTTTTTCTTAGCACTCGGAATGTCAGTCATCTTATGAGGTCAGTACTATGACGTCTGAGATTCCTAAAATGTCCATCATATGAACACACTAATTATTATTGGGAGAAATCAGAGCTAATATGGCTTGCTATGCAGCAGGGAGAAAGCACACTGGCTCCCACTGTGCCCTCCTCTCTGTCACTTTGGGTTTGCGTCACAGGATTGGTGAGATTTGACAGCGCAGCGTACAGTCCTGTTTCTAGCATCTATCTGATAAAGCCTGAGTGCCAACATATGGAAACTGACAGATAGCGAACGTAATGGGTATGATTTGAAGGGGCAGCAGGGGAGAGGAAATGGTGTCCTGACATATGGGACGATGGCAGGCAGTCTGTGCTTAATAGTGACATTGTGTTTTAAAAGCACCATCTAGTATTGCGTCAAGAAAAGGTTAAAGCAATGGGGAAAAGGTCAAGACGGTGTTGCAGGCAGACATTCCTATAAAAGGTGGTACAGTGTGACTGCACAACGGAAAAACGTCCTATTCCACTCTTGATTTGACAGTATTCGGAGGCTGATGGCTGACACTGCAGCGATTATGACTGACACACTGTTGCAGCGGCAGAATGATTGGCCAAAGAAGGGGAGACGCACGCTTCACACTGCACTGTACAGTACCAGGAGAGATTGGACAGGTTTACGAAATCAAGAATCAATACATGAGTGACTGTGTGTTTCCAGTGAAGACCTCCCATGGCAATTTCAAACTTCATGGCCTTAACCATGGTTAGGTGCTGTCTATTATTGGCACTCTTGAAGCTTCTTGATGACGATGATTCGATGATTGGCACACAATGATTGGCATTTGGCACACAACAAAATTAAACATTACACATGGTACAGTTTGCGCAACACACACGTTTCATACATAGAAAATGTCAGAACCTACTGTGTAATGAGAGGAAGAAACATTAAAAATAAAGTACACATTGCGAGCTTGTATATTTGCTATTTTCGAAATATTTTGAAAAATATTGTTGGGGTCCCTGGCATAAAGTATTTTCAGATGGGGCCAAATCAATTTGGGGGTACTTGACATGCTCTCCCTATTGTTTTATTACAAGCTGTAATAAATATGTCATAACTCTGAGAAGATGCAGGCTAGATAGAATACTATTGCCGTAGCTTGTTTCCATTGTGGTCCACCTTGGGACATAGAACATATACATACTGCACAAACAACCATGAAACAAAGAAAAAGCTGGTGAGCAATACATGTAGGACAAGAGGTACCCTAAGGGAAGAATCCAAAGCAGGGGGGGTAATCTTAAATCTTGCAAGATAATTTAGGGATTTTAGGGGGTTGAAGGGAGGTCAATCCACAGCTAGTGGCTGCATGATGAAACGCATTTTTCCCCTTAAGTGTCCCAAAACTGGGGGGAACTATACATCATATAAAGTTCCCCCTGTGAGCATCCTTCATACTGGGCAGTTAATCAAGCAAGTATTTGGGAACAGAACATCTAGGATATTGAAGATCAGACACAGTGAGAGATGAGATGCTCTCTCCTCCACATGTTAGCCATCCCAGGCTACTGAAGTGGGCGGAGGATGAGATGAGACCTGAGGATTACATTTCACAAGCTTGTTTTGGGAGGTCTGCAGCTTTGTCTTCAGAGATACCATCTGTAGTCTGTACCACGAGGTACATAGTCAAAGTGACACTGAATGAGAGCACCGGCCAAGGTGGTCCTATGCTGTTGACATGGAGATATCCTGCCCAAGAATCTTGTTGTTTGGTTGACTTTATCAGCTGCATTTTTTCATCTCTGAGTTTGTTAACAACCTAATTAAGTGACCTCTTCCTTGTTTGTGACTACATTGTCACCCACTCTCTAACCGTGAAACCCGGGGACTTGTTGAGGTTGATACTTGAACCACACAGAATCGATTACGTTTGTCCGAGGTGAAATGACAATTTGTTACCTGAGAGCCAAAGACAGATGCTTACTGAGTACTCTTTCAACCTGGGAAGAACAGATTCCGTTCGTTTTTGCCGAGCATCAAAACGCCAGTCTTGACTTTGCACCTTTATTAAAGAGGCTTCAATTGTACGTGCTGCTCCAGTGTCTTCTCTACATTCTTACGTAACAACATCTGTGTTGTCCTAGTAATCTCTAACCAGATCACTATGACAGGAGTCATTGCATGTGACTAGGTGGAGCACGTAAGGTGAGAAACTGTGGAGACCTCACTGATGTGGCCATGGGTGATGGACTGCCACTGCTCCATTATATGATTCGCCCGTCATAGAGAGAAATATGTAAAAGCCAAACAGTTGGCCCCCAAAAATATGTTTGTAATCCATCATTGTCTATATTTTCAGCACATTGGCTGATAATACGGCATGATCGTATGAAAGACAGACTTTACACAATCACCTGACTGCTGGAACAGCTCCCCTCAGTTATACAATAGAGTATGCGCATGCTTAAAGTGAATGGCACATCGAGTGGCAAATCGAGTGGCAAAGCAACATGCAAAGTGAGTTTAACATTGTTTAACATTGTTTAATGCAATCAGATAGGACTTTTCTGTTTGGATGCATGGGCCAGAAAGTAGTTTTTTGCCACTCAGTACGCATTCCTGCATAACTTCCGGGTTTGATGATGATGTCACGCGCATACCCTCTATACCCATAGTCAGAGTACAAAGTGCATTTCTTTTTAGCAAAAGCAGCAGCTCTAACATCTCAAAACGTGCCAAGTTTCAAGCATGCATAATTATCTGCTACTTGTGTGTGACGCTGCAGTGTGATCAAGTTAGGGCATTCATTTACGAAAGAAAAGTTCAAATATAGAGATAGGTTTCTGCCCGACAGCAACAATATATTTATTCAAGGCAGACACAAAACGTTTCGACCTGCTGGAGTCTAGATCTATGTGCTGGAGATATTCATACCTGGCGATTATACCTATAGCTGGCTGGAGATGATTATACCGGATACCGGAGAACTCGCCAGTTTACCAACTAGCCGCAGCGAAAATTCTTCATCAATGTCTTCATCGTTATGCTAACATGCTGTCTTCATCAGTGTAGTATGTCAAACCCACAGATGTTATAGTTTCCTAAGTGATCAATTTTTTTTGCGCAATTAAATGGTCAGCTAGATCAGGGGTTCTCAACGTTTTTGTCTGGGGTCCCCCGGAAATGCTTTGGCCATGTCTCGCGAGGTGAGTATATGAATACCAATGATAGTACCAATGATATTTCAGTATATTGTTTACTAATGAATTACAATGTTTCGGTACTTTGGTGTTTAAACTTTAGCATTCCTTCTTCATCTAGTGTAAACTCTAAACAACTATCCTCTCTCTCTCTCTCAATTCAATGCAATTTAAATTAAGTAAAACAAAAATGCACTAAACCGCGGCGAGTCGGAAAAACGGGGAGGTCTCCGGATACCATTATACCTGGCGATTATACCTAGCTGGTTATACATTATACATAGCTGGTTGAAACGTGCATGGCGTGTCTGCCTTGAATAAATATATGGGAGCATCTAAAGCCCTAACCACACCAAAGGGTCAAGACGGTTTTAGCGTTGTCCCTGCGGTGTGATATGTCTTGTTGCACGTTGACCCACGTTGACCCTAGTGATTCAACGCATGGAATTCAATGGCCCAAACCACACTAAAGGGTCAAGACGGTTTTAGCTTTAACTCCTTGCAACCGTTTGGACCCAAGGAGTTGCATGGTGACCCTTTGGTGTGGTTAGGGCTTTAGATGGACTGGTGTGCAGACTTTTCTCTCTTCCACATGTGCTACTTTTTGTCCGGCACACGTCACAATTCTTGGACCACATAAAATGATACGTAGCTTGCGGAGTTAGTTCAGATATACTCGAGGGGCTCATTCAGTGTTATGCAAGACCCACATGTCATTCGCTGACGTGGCAATCAGCTGACCAATTGGGCTTAGTTCACCTAAGACTGGATTCTTCCTGCATTCTGCACATGCGTTCCTGGTGTTGTTATAGTTTGCTCCCACCGCCACCCCAGCACCACCGGTGGGCTCTGCTATAAAACATTTCAGACCATTCATCCCAGAGTTGATTGGAATTAAAAATACTGGAGTGCATGGTGAGAAAATGCCTCTGTGTGCGGGAGCCGGTACAGTATAGGCCAGTGGTTTTCAACTTTTTTCATATCAAGGTCCATTATTTATTCTTCATTTGAGCCACAGCCCACCATTTGATGAGATTTAGCTTCTCACACCCACAACTAAAGAATATTTTGTTATTGTTGGATAAGATTTTGTCCACAATTCCATGCTGTATTGATGTCGGTACCATAGGAGAGATAACAGGCAAGCATTTATCAAAATAACAATTCTTCTACATTTCTCTTCAATTGACGTCTTGTAAATTAATAATGCAGATTTTTGAGAGCGTAACATGAAACCAAACGGACCCAGGAGGGTCCGTTTCGTTTCATTTTACGCTCTAAAATGGGGGGGAACATTTTGGATGACGTCCCAACCGGAAATTACATCAATGTTGCCTAACAGGCGCTCCCAGCCTGTGGAGCGATGCGCTCGGTTATGATATCAATAAAGTTCCGTCCTGTGATTAATCTCCGTCCTGATCTTCGAGCGTTACTGTTTGATCAAGATTCAAGGTTCAAGGTTTCTTTATTTTCTCTCCCAAACGAGAAATTTGTCTTGGACCCCAAGGACCCGACCTGCAACATACAGATACAATACAATACAATACACAATACACAATACACAAGACAACAAAGGCACACAGTGACCCGTACAACATTTAAATACCACATACCAACATACCTGTGCAAAAGAGGGGAAGAACATCAGCTCAAAACCTTCGACCCCTAACGCTACCCTATCTGTCCTCTGCAAGGACTCTGTTAAGGAGTGTGATTGGCAGAGGAACAAAATAATGCTTGTAGGCCTACCTATTATATTTGCACGCATGGACCTCGTACCTCCTACCTGATGGAATTAGCCGATACTCAGGGATTAGCCGATACCCCTCCCATATAGTACATGGGAGGGGTTTGTACACTTTCAGAGTAAAATTAACATTGATTTTTCAATATAAATTTGGCCACCCAGAGATAGAATTGGCATTCAATGGGGGTCCGTAGACTAATGCATGTCAAACTTGGGGGTCCTTGAAATTAAATGGGTTGAGAATCACTGCTAGAGCAACAACTAGAGCAGTAACAATCTTCTCTTATGAGGGTTAGGGTTAGGGTTAGGTTCCACAGGCTAATAAAGTGTAAATGTGGGGGTCCTTGACAAGAAAAGATTTGGGAACCACTGTTGTAGAGGTTCTATAGAATAGATAGATGTTGATAGTATTAAGTTAGTAACTTTGACAGTGTACAAATGGAACCGGTTTTCAGCAGGTCAAATGAGGTACAGAAAACCGTATGACTCCCAGGCTGATCTCACTGGGTTTATTTGTTTAAAAAAAGTAACAGTCAATGTAAAAATAAATACTGGATGTGACACTTGCAAGCCGAAATAGCTCAGTTGGTAGAGCATTAGACTGAAGATCTAAAGGTCCCTGCTTCAATCCCGGGTTTCGGCAGGTCAAACAGAAAACCTATGACTCCCAGGCTGATCTCACTGGGGAAAACTGTATGAGATTATTTGTTTAAGAACTAACAATCAATTGAAAAATACATTCTGGATGTGGCTCTTACAAGCCAAAATATCCCAGTTGGTAGAGCGTTAGACTGAAGATCTATAGTTCCCTGGTTCAAACCTGGGTTTCGGCAGTTGAAATGAGGTACAGAAAACCGTTTGACTCCCAGGCTGATCTCACTGGGGGAAAAACTTTGACTTTTTGTTTAAGAAGTAACAATAAATTGAAAAATACATTGTGGATGTGACACTTGCAAGCCGAAATAGCTCAGTTGGTAGAGCGTTAGACTGAAGATCTAAAGGTCCCTGGTTCAATCCTGGGTTTCGGCAGTTGAAATGAGGTACAGAAAACTTTATGTGGTTTTGGAAGACATACTATAGTATGTTGTTTTTCATGATTTTGAAGGATTAAAAAAAAAGACATGAAAACCATGAAAAAACGACATATAGTTCATGGGTTTGGAAGACATACTATAGTATGTTGTGTTTCATAATTTGGAGGATTCAAAAATATCAGGCAAACTCCAACTCCAAACTCCAACTCACAGGCAAAGGAAGACTGTTGTTGCAGATAGCAATAGGTAACTGAGTTAGGGTGCTGTAGTTGTTGTCTGGCGATTGTAGGTTCAAACCCCACTCAACTATTCACTGTGAAGTTTTCCTTTCCACACTGACATCAAGTAGCCTGGAAATTCCAGCTGAACTGTGTGCCGCTAAGTGGCTCAGTGGATAAATCACAAGATATCTGTAGAGTTCCTTGTAGAATTATGCTAGTTCAAACCCAACACACTCCGTAGGAAGGTGCTGGTTTTTGACGTGCCAATCATTCTGATTGACAGCCAATCCTAGGGCTCCTTACATTGTCTCCTCCAATCAAATGGTCGCAGACCCGGACCACTTCCTTGTTTACAACTGGATGAAATACTCTGACCTGTTTTAGATTTATAGTGATTCTTCAACTTCATTTTCTTCATTTTCACAGTTTTGGACGTTTTATTAATATAATTGATCATTCTAGATCACTGCTAGATCCGTAACAATCTTCTCTTATGGGGTTCGGGTTCGGGTTCGGGTTAGGTTTCTGGTTTAAGGACTTCAGTGTTTTGTACCAAACTATTGTATGAGTACCGAACAAAGAATGTTTGCTTTCGCCATCTTGGTTGAAGAAGAGTCTGGGCAATTAATTAGTCGTATACCTCTGAGGTCAACGATTAAAGTGTTGATTGATGATTCAACCTTGATGATTAAACTTTTGAGGGGATTAAGTCCACCCATCAAGCCCATTAGTGTCAATCTCAGACCAAGATGGTCTGATTTTGAATCTGAATGGCTTTGTGTTACTGCTATTGTCCTGGCTCTGTTCTAATTAAGGGCCATTTAGGAGTTTAGCATTTAAGGGTTTGTGTACTATCCTGTTCCCTGTGGGCCTATTGGATCAAACTGGGGGGTCCTTGAAATTAAATGGGTTGATAATCACTGCTAGAGCAACAACTAGAGCCATAACAATCTTCTCTTATGGGGGTTAGGGTTAGTCCTTGTGATCCACAGGTCCAGCGTTCAAATCCAACATTAATCTTTACTGGAACCAGTGGGTCAGTGTGTAGAACACTGGCCACATGATCGGGAGATGGTGAGTTCAAACCCCACTCAAGTCTTTACTTTCAAGGCCAATTTCAGCAGAAGAAAACAAACAAAAAAGCAGTGTGAATTGTCTGGAACCAGTGGCGCAGTGTGTTAGAACACTGGCCATATGATTGGGAGATGGTGAGTTCAAACCCCACTCTAGTCTTTACTTTCAAAGAACTAAACAAAGAAAAGCAGTGTGAATTGTCTGGACCCAGTGGGTCAGTGTGTTAGAACTCTGCCACATGATCGGGAGATGGTGAGTTCAAACCCCACTGAAGTCTTTACTTTCGAGACCGATTTCGAGAAGAACAAAACAAACAAAAAAGCAGTGTGAATTGTCTGGAACCAGTGGGTTAGTGTGTTAGAACACTGAGCTAACTACTGTGGACACATGATCAGAAGATGGTGTGTTCAAACCCCACTCAAGTTCAAACAAAAAATCCACTATGACACTTTGCTTTCCACACTCACATCAAGTAGCTCAGAAAAGTTATGTTGTAGTAATCAGCAGTTAGCTCAGTGTGATGAGTGGCTGTGCTTGTGATCCACAGGTCCAGGGTTCAAACCCCACTCAATTTCAAACAAAAAAATTAAGGGGCCAATCCCACCCCAGTCTTTACTGTGACACTTTGCTTTCCACACTGACATCAAGTAGCACAGAAAAGCTGTGTTGTAGTAACCAGCAGTTAGCTCAGTGTGATGAGTGGCTGTGCTTGTGATCTACAGGTCCAGGGTTCAAACCCCACTCAAGTTCAAACAAAAAAATAAAGGGGCCAATCCCACCCCAGTCTTTACTGTGACACTTTGATTTCCACACTGACATCAAGTAGCACAGAAAAGCTGTGCTGTAGTAAACAGCAGTTAGCTCAGTGTGATGACTGCCTGTGCTTGTGATCCACAGGTCCAGGGTTCAAACCCCACTCAAGTTCAAACAAAATAATAAAGTGGCCAATCCCACCCCTGTCTTTACTGTGACACTTTGCTTTCCACACTCACATCAAGTAGCACAGAAAAGCTGTGTTGTAGTCACCAGCAGTTAGCTCAGTGTGATGAGTGGCTGTGCTTGTGATCCACAGGTCCAGGGTTCAAACCCCACTCAAGTTGAAACAAAAAAATAAAGTGGCCAATCCTACCCCATTCTTTACTGTGACACTTTGCTTTCCACACTGACATCAAGTAGCACAGAAAAGCTGTGTTGTAGTAATCAGCAGTTAGCTCAGTGTGATGAGTGGATGTGCTTGTGATCCACAGGTCCAGGGTTCAAACCCCTTTCAAGTTCAAACAAAAAAATAAAGGTGCCAATCCCACATTAGTCTTAACTGTGACACTTTGCTTTGCACACTGACTTTCAGAAGGGCAACTTTAAAGCAGCACAGAAATTCACCATGATTGTGTGCCGGTAAGTGGCCCAGCGGATAAGTCAGATGATATCCGTAGTATACCTAGTAGAAGTGTGCCGGTTCAAACCCGACATACTCCTAGTAGGGCGGTGATGGTTCAAATCACCGACACCTAGAGTAGGAGTGCCCCAGTGGATAAATCAGATGATATCTGTAGAATACCTAGTAGGAGTATGCTGGCCAACATACTCCTAGTAGGATGGTGCTAATTCAAATCACCAACACCTAGAGTAGGTAGGAGTGTGTGCAGTTAATTGGCCTGGTGGCTAAATCAGATAATATCTATAGAATACCTAGTATAAGTCTGCTGGTTCAAACCTGACATAGGATGGTGCTGGTTCAAATCACCATCACCTAGAGTAGGTAGGACTGTGTGCTGTTAAGTGGCCCGGTGGATACATCAGATAATATCCATAGAAAACCTAGTGGGATGGTGCTGGTTCAAATCACCATCACCTAGAGTAGGTAGTACTGTGTGCCGTTAATTGTCCTGGTGGATAAATCAGATAATATCCGTAGAATACCTAGTAGGATGGTGCTGGTTCAAATCACCATTACCTAGAGTAGGTAGGACCGTGTGCTGTTAATTGCCCCGCTGGATAAATCCAATAATATCCGTAGAATACCTAGTAGGATGGTGCTGGTTCAAATCACCTAGAGTATGTAGGGGGTCAGGTAAGAGTATGTAGGGGCAGAGCAGGTTGAGGTGTAGATAGGGGGAGGTGAGGTGGAGAGTAGGTGAGTGGGGGCCAGGCAGGGGGAGAGTAGGTGAGGGGGCCCAGGCAGGGGGAGAGTAGGTGAGGGCGGGCCAGGTAGGGGGAGAGTTGGTGAGGGTGGTCAGGTAGGGGGAGATTAGGTGAGGTGGAGAGTAGGTGAGGGCGGGGCCAGGCAGGGGGAGAGTAGGTGAGGGGGGCCCAGGCAGGGGGAGAGTAGGCAAGGGGGGCACAGGCAGGGGGAGAGTAGTTGAGGGGTGGGCCAGGTAGGGGGAGAGTAGGTGAGGGGGGGTTAGGCAGGGAGAGAGTAGGAGAGGGGGGAGGCCAGGCAGGGGGATAGTAGGAGAGGGTGGAGGCCTCATTATTTAATTATTATTAATTCATATTTTAATATATTTTTTATTTTAAATATATTTCCAAAAAATACAAGTCAGTGTTTTTACCTAAGAGCCCTTGCCGCATCTCTCCTACTCTCCCCCCCCCTCTCCTGCTCTCCCCCTATCTGGCCCACCCCTCGCCTACTCTCCCCCTACCTGGGCCCCCCTTGCCTACTCTCCCACTGCCTTGGCCGCCCTCGCCTACTCTCCCCCTACCTGGCGCGCCCTCGCCTACTCTCCCCCTGCCTGGGCCCCCCTCGCCTACTCTCCCCCTACCTGGCCCGCCCCTCGCCTACTCTCCCCCTACCTGGGCCCACCTCGCCTACTCTCCCCCTGCCTGGCCCCCCCTCGCCTAATCTCCCCCTACCTGACCCCCCTCGCCTACTCCTCCCCCTAACTGACCAACCCTCACGTACTCTCCCCCTATCTACACCTCAACCTGCTCTGCCCCTACATCAGGGCTGGACTGGCCACAGGGCTTTTTTTTTTTTTTTTTGACAGACAGGCAGGCCAATAGGCGGCAGGCCACCAGGTAGCGCCCCCCCTGACCCCCCCGGCGGTGCAGTGCAGGGGTGGGGCCACATAATATTATGTTGCTTAGGGCCACTACTGTTTGTATCATTTATGTTGTTCTGTAAAAGTGGTGGTATTAGGGCTTGTTTGTGTGTGTGCCTCGACGGAGTGGGTGGTAGAGTTTCTGCTATCTGCGCGCTGGTTGTGGTGGGCCGGTCTGGGCCAAATTCACGCGAAAATGCCCGGGCCGAATTTTTGTCCCAGTCCAGCCCTGCCCTACATACTCTTAACTGACCCCCTACCTACTCTAGAGCCAAATTCCAATACCCAAAATCTCGGCCACTCGTTCACTCCCACTCGGTCACTCCAGCATGGCAAATTATGGTGAAATTGGTGACCTGCCGAAATTACCATCTTGTGGACTTCACACAACTTACATGGAGGTCTTTAAATATGTGGCCTGAATACCGCTAGGTGGAACTCTGCTAATGAACAAACTGCAACGATTTGCATTCGGACACTGACAAGACATTATGTAATATGTGATGTCTACACGATTGTCATATATTTCAGCAGGTCACCAATTTCACCATAACACGAGTAAGCGAGTGAGTGAGCGGCCAAGATTTTGGGTATTGGAATTTGGCTTAGGTGATGGTGATTTGAACCAGCACCATCCTACTAGGTATTATACCGATATTATCTGATTTATCCACCGGGCCAATTAACGGCACAAGGTCCTACATACTCTAGGTAATGGTGATTTGAACCAGCACCATCGTACTAGGTATTCTACGGATATTATCCGATCTATCCACCAGGACAATTAACGGCACACAGTCCTACCTACTCTAGGTGATGTTGATTTGAACCAGCACCATCCTATGTCGGGTTTGAACCGGCAGACTTATACTAGGTATTCTATGGATATTATCTGATTTATTCACCGGGCCACTTAACTGCACACACTCCTACCTACTCTAGGTGTTGGTGATTTGAATTAGCACCATCCTACTAGGATTATGTCGGCCGGCATACTTCTACTAGGTATTCTATGGATATCATCTGATTTATCCACTAGGGCACTCTGACTCTAGGTGTCGGTGATTTGAACCATCACCGCCCTACTAGGAGTATGTCAGGTTTGAACCGGCACACTTCTACTAGGTATACTACGGATTTCATCTGACTTATCCGCTGGGCCACTTACCAGCACACAATCATGGTGAATTTCTGTGCTGCTTTAAAGTTGTCCTTCTGAAAGTCAGTGTGCAAAGCAAAGTGTCACAGTTAAGCCTAATGTGGGATTGGCCCCTTTATTTTTTTTGTTTGAACTTGAGTGGGGTTTGAACCCTGGACCTGCGGATCACAAGCACAGACACTCATCACACTGAGCTAACTGCTGGTTACTACAACACAGCTTTTCTGTGCTACTTGATGTCAGTGTGGAAAGCAAAGTGTCACAGTAAAGACTGGGGTGGGATTGGCCCCTTTCTTTTTTTGTTTGAACTTGAGTTGGGTTTGAACTCTGGACCTGTGGATAACAAGCTCAGCCACTAATCACACTGAGCTAACTGCTGGTTACTACAACACAGCTTTTCTGTGCTACTTGATGTCAGTGTGGAAAGCAAAGTGTCACAGTAATGACTGGGGTGGGATTGGCCCGTTTATGTTTTTTGTTTGAACTTGAGTGGGGTTTGAACCCTGGACCTGTGGATCACAAGCACAGCCACTCATCACACTGAGCTAACTGCTGGTTTCTACAACATAGCTTTTCTGTGCTACTTGATGTCAGTGTGGAAAGCAAAGTGTCACAGTAAAGACTGGGGTGGGATTGGCCCCTTTATTTTTTTCATTTGAACTTGAGTGGGTTTTGAACCCTGGACCTGTGGATCACAAGCACAGCCACTCATCACACTGAGCTAACTGCTGGTTACTACAACGCAGCTTTTCTGTGCTACTTGATGTCAGTGTGGAAAGCAAAGTGTCACAGTAAAGACTGGGGTGGGATTGGCCCGTTTATCTTTTTTGTTTGAACTTGAGTGGGGTTTGAACCCTGGACCTGTGGATCACAAGCACAGCCACTCATCACACTGAGCTAACTGCTGGTTTCTACAACATAGCTTTTCTGTGCTACTTGATGTCAGTGTGGAAAGCAAAGTGTCACAGTAAAGACTGGGGTGGGATTGGCCCCTTTATTTTTTTGTTTGAACTTGAGTGGGGTTTGAACCCACCATCTCCCGATCATGTGGCCAGTGTTCTAACACACTAAGCCACTGGTTCCAGACAATTCACACTGCTTTATAGTTTGTTTTGTTCTTCTTCAAATCGGTCTCGAAAGTAAAGACTAGAGTGGGGTTTGAACTCACCATCTCCCGATCATGTGGCAGAGTTCTAACACACTGAGCCACTGGTTCCAGTGAAGATTAATGTTGGATTTGAACGCTGGACCTGTGGATCACAAGGACTAACCCTAACCCTAACCCTAACCCTAACCCTAACCCTAACCCCCATAAGAGAAGATTGTTACGGCTCTAGTTGTTGCTCTAGCAGTGATTCTCAACCCATTTAATTTCAAGGACCCCCCAGTTTGACATGCATTAGTCTACGGACTCCCATTGAATGCCAATTCTATCTCTGGGTGGCCAAATTTATATTGAAAAATCAATGTAAATTTTACTCTGAAAGTGTACAAATGGAACCAAATGGACCCAAACGAGTCCATTTGGTTCCATTTGTACACTCCCGGAGTTACAGACCTGTAAGGGTTAATTTGGTTCCAAACTATCATTTAGCTGGGGACCCCCTGGAACCAGAATTTATTTTTACATTTATTGTTACTTGTTAAACAAATATACTTGTACAGTTTTTCACCCAGTGAGATCAGCCTGAGAGTCATAGGGTTTTCTGTACCACATTTCAACTGCCGAAACCCAGGTTTGAACCAGGGACCTTTAGATCTTCAATCTAATGCTCTCCCAACTGAGCTATTTCAGCTTGCAAGTGGCACATCCAGAATGTATTTTTACATTTACTGTTACTTGTTACTTCTTAAGAACAGCATGCACAGTGGCTCACTGGGTACAGAGCCTGCCTGGTAATCAGGAGGCTGCAGGTTCAAGTCCTGGCTCTGACATAGTGTCCCAAAGTCATGAAAATATGACATAATATATTATGCCGTCCCAAACCATGGACTATATAGTATGTCGTTTTTTCATGATTTTCATCTTTTTTTCAAATCCTCCAAAATCATGAAAATATGACATAATATATTATGCCGTCCCAAACCATGGACTATATACTATGTCGTTTTTTCATGATTTTCATCTTTTTTTCAAATCCTCCAAAATCACGAAAAACGACATGCTATAGTATGCCGTCCGAAAAAAAGTTATAACTTTGGCATGCTACTAGTCCTACATACTTACACCTAGAATCCCCATTCAAACCTATTTAGGTTCATCTTACGGTGGACATGTTTGCCTGAAAAGGAATCTTTGAAATGTTTCATAGTTTTAGAAATATAGTGCTTTTAAATTTGAGAAATTCAGAATGGGGGTCAATGGCAGATTTTGGCAAGTAATGATTTGAGTGGGGTTTGAACCCACTATCTCCAGATCATGCAGCCAGTGTGCTAAGTCACTGATCTACTTGCTACCTGCCACAATGCAGTCTGCTGTTCCCTTTGAGTACAACATTGATACAAAAATAAAATACAAAAAATAAAATAACAGGAGATTTGTCTATTGTTTCTTTTGCTGTTGTTTATCTCTAGACACTCGAATGTTTATGAACCACAATGGAAACAAGTCTCTGGCTCTTCTGTCATTATCTATTCGGCCTTTTAAGAACAGCATGCACAGTGGCTCACTGAGTACAGAGCCTGCCTGGTAATCAGGAGGCTGCAGGTTCAAGTCCTGGCTCTGACATAGTGTCCCAAAATCATGAAAATATGACATAATATATTATGCCGTCCCAAACCATGGACTATATTGTTCTGTTCTCAATGTGTGTGTGGAGGGTACACAAATAAACAGACAGCTAACACTTGTCTTGAAGGGACGGTCAGAGGCAGAGTAAAGTTTGAAGGGGGTTTTACTTCTTCTCCAAACCAGTGATCAAGGCAAATTTGTAAAACTGAAAAATATGACACAAAAGAAGCACCAATTAAATAATGCCTAATTGTACAAACATCTAATGAAATAATAAACAGCATAAAACATACAGCTACAATGTCTGCAAACATACATTACAGAGTAGGCTACAGTATATCACTTTTAAATGAAATGACTGCATATATAATGTAAATGGCTTGTAGATATATGTAAATAGTTTAACCCATTTTTATAACACTGCACATTACTGAAATGTGAATTGGAATGAATTGAACCATGAACTGTATCATAAAACATATATGAATTGCTGTACCACATGTACATGAATTGACACAATGTCAGAATGAAACAATGCTGGAATGCTTCTAGTTTGCATAAAGCTAGTGTTAGCCAAACTGTGAAACTAGCACCACATGTCAATGTACAGGAATGAATGGAAGCTAGCGCTAGCTTAGCATGAGCAGGCAATCTATGCTCAGCACCAAACACAAATACAATGGGGAAATCCAAACAAAGCACAAGGCTACAGAATGTACAATACACCTCAGAACTGATTGCAGTCATAGTACTCACAGACGATACTTTCCAGGACATGAACAGAAAATGTATAAGAATACTGTATAAGCAGTTGAACTGTGTGACCGCATCGACTAGCGTCTTGCTTGTGAATGAAGGTAAATGCAAGGAACCCCAAAGTTAAATAGTGTCCACCAGAGGGCGCAAAAACACAGAAAAGTTCAGTATGTTCTGAAATAGAACATGACACTCCTCGCCTGGTATTTGTTATCAAATGCCACTAAACAAACAATAAAACAAATGAAACATTGCAGTACTGTCCAAAGATAGGTGACTAAAGTGAGTCCAGAACCATAACCGACATAAGGAGGACTGTCTCAAAGACAGGCCTTTTGACCAGGGCAGTAGGGCTTTGGAAGGTACTCTTGCGACAGTCTATTCTAAAAGACGTTGGCGAGACAATGTACCTGTCTCCACCGCTGGCGGTGGAAACCTCCGCCGTCGAATGTCTCTGGAGGGGGCAGGGGGCATACAACTGGTGCGCCAGTATGGTGACAAGTGACATGAGAAAGGGGGTGTCCTGGGTCTCATCAGTGAGGTGTGTGGGACTGTGTATTGAGTGGGGAGTAGGGGATGCTGTCCTAATGGCAGACAGATACTCTTGGTCGGCAACCTTCCCAGAGAGCTGCAGGAGATTCCTGTCTGCAGGTGGTGGGACTGTAGGGTGGAAGAGATGATCAGAAGGCTGTGTGGCAATACTTCTCTGTGTCGAGGCATCATAGTGAGAGCTTGTCTTTGAGAAAGGGTTGATACGGACTGATGCTGACCTTTCGTGAAGTAGTGTGGGAGCCTGAGGTGGTAGCTCCAGGAATGACTCTGTGTCGTTTCGAAGGGCAGACGCAGAGTGTGACAAGGGGCTACAGAGAGGCTGAACATGGGCTGTCACATTTGGAGGGGTGACTGATGTTGTGGACGGTGATCTAGATGTGCTGCAGACTGTAGTGACCGTTGGTTCCATGTGGCTGCTGACCGGGTTGACAAGTAGGCCTGAAGTGTAGCTTGCTTGGCTGGAAGTTGTGATGGTCGACGCGGCGTCTGCTTGTTGTCTGTCCACTGTGGAGCTGAAGGTTGCGGCCGTCTGGACCTTGACATGTGCCATGGCACTGAATGTCTCCTTGACCTGAAGCTGGGTTGAGCATGGAGTTAAGAAGGATGGACATCCGTTTTCTTGCACATTAGTGTGATAAGAGGTAACAACTGCTGGGCTGTGGTCTGAACCCGTGTGAACGTTGCCTATAACGACCCAGCCCAGGTCCAGTCTTTGGGCGTAGGGGTCGCTGTGTGGGCCGTTGCGTTGCTCTCGTACTTTATGTACTTGGAGGATGTCACGTCCCAGAAGGAGGAGTATCTGGGCCTCTGGGTCCAGGCGTGGTATTTTGTGAGCGATGGGTTTTAGATGAGTGTGATGCTGTGCGGACTCTGGGGTTGGAATGTCAGACCGGTCATCTGGCATGTGATTGCACTCGATGAGTGTGGGGAGCATCACACTTACTGCTCCGTCCAAGGACTCCGCTGTGAACCCTGTAGCTCTTCTCCCAGATGTCTCCGTAACCCCAGAACATGTGCGGAGGGTGTATGGAGAGTCCGATCCGGTGAGTTTGAAAAGGTCGAAGAATTCTGACCTGGCCATTGACCTATTGCTCTGGTCATCCAGAATAGCGTAGACCTTTGCTGCTTTGTCTGGGTGAGCTTTGGGATAGACCTTCACCAGGCAAACTTTGGAACAGGACCTGGAGCTCTGGTCTCCGACTTTGGTGCATGCTGAGGTGACTGTTGGCGGATCCGTCTCTCCATCACTCTCCCCGCCATTCTCTGTAGGGCCTTCTGCGTTCCAAGGTGGTGGTCCAGGATGCAGAGCTGCAACGTGTCTGTCGCTGTTGCATTCCCTGCATTTCACCTCCGCTTTGCACTCCCTCGCCAGGTGAGTGTTAGAGGCGCAACACCTGAAGCAGATTCCATTTTCTCTAAGGAAGGTGATGCGCTCGTTGTGTGACATGATCCGGAAACCTCTACACTTTTTAAGCGCATGTGGCTTCCTGTGAATGGGGCAGTGATGGTTTATGTCCCTTATTTCATCTGACTCAGGAGCAGAGTGGTTGGTTGCAAGCTCTGCCTTGTAAGTGGAGATGTGGGTTTTGACATTCCCTGGTCTATTTACTGCTTCTGGCTTTGATGAGCCTGTGATGGGCCTGTAGGAACAGCTTGGACCCGTAGAGGCTGCTGAGAGGGTGAAACTTGGATCATTCCTTCTGCGTGCCTCACTGCAGACAAAGGTAGTGAAATATGAAAAAGGGGGAAACTGGACGTGGTGCATTTCCTTGTACTGTGAGCCTTGAGCCATCCACCTCTCCTGTAGGTTGAAAGGTAGTTTTTCAACGATAGGCTGGATGCCCCTAGCGCTGTCCAGACATGCAAGCCCTGTCAGGTAGCCATCCTTTTTTGCAGCATTCAGCTCTCTCAGTAGGTCTCCCAGTTCCCTGAGCTTTTGTGGATCCTTTTGATTGATTTTAGGCATCCTATCCAACCTCTCAAAGAGAGCCCTTTCAATCACCTCAGAGGCGCCGTAACATTCTTCAAGGCGATCCCAGGCCATTTCTAGCCCTGCGGCAGGGTCGTTTACATTCACAGAACGGATTCTCATGATGTGTTCAGAAGACTCGCTCCCCAACCATTTAGACAAGAGATCGAGCTCTTCACTTGCAGTTAAGTCCAGTCCTCCTGTGGCGTTCATGAATGAGGACTTCCACGCCAAGTAGTTTTCTGGGTGATCGTTGAACTTGATGAGCCCTGTGTTCACAAGCTCCCGGCGCACCAAGTACCTTGCAATGTCACTCAGACCAGACCTGTCATCCATAGGTCTGTGTTGGGAAGCATGTGAATTAGGGGATGGGGTCCGAGCAGCAGAAGAATGATGAGTGTATATGAAGCCTCTAGAGTGCTGTACATCCTTGGGTGTGTGATATGTGTGATGTGAGGCGCGAGGACCAGGGAAGGTTGGCTTTGCAAACGAGGGACGGCCTGCATGCCGCCCCACATCTGGGAGGACGTTGCTCACGGTGGCCTGTTGGTGATCTGCGGGTGGTGGCATGCTCAGCTGCTGTGCCGCACCGTGACCATGGCCGTTGCCGTCCCGTTCAGCTCTAGAGTCGTCATGCTGTCTCCGTCTGCTTGGAGATGCCGAGTCATGGTCTCCATTTGAATGGGAGTCTACAATGGGATGGATGAAAGGAAGTGATGGTGTGTAAGGTTGGAGCTGCGGGGGTTCCTCCTCACCAGGAGACTGCTGTGGACGTTCTGTGTGACTATGAGGCAGCTGAGAGTGACGTTGGACATAAGCTTGTGTGCGTTCTATGGCAGTTTGCGTTGTGTCCTCCACGTCTCTCTTGCTGCCTTCTCCACTTCCAGAATCCACTGCCGCCTCTAGAACCTCCGCCTCTGCTTCAGCTGCTGCAGCGTCTCGTTGATACTGTAATGAAGATAACTCAGCAGCTATACGAGCCTCTCTGAGTGCCATTTCAGCTCCTTGAACCATTAATTCCGTTTCTCTCTTAGAGAAGGCAGCACGTACTTTGGCAGCCTCAGCCTTAGCTCGTGCCTTGGCGGCTGCTGCACTGGGAGTGGAAGATTTGCTTCCTTTGGAAGAGGCGCGCTCACTAGCCTGGGAAGGTGTGGTCTTGACTGCGTCTCCTGCAGTCGACATGATGAATGTCTCTCGGGGGTGGTTGAGAGAAGATGCAGGTCAGAGTGATGCTGTAGTATCCTGTTTTCCTTTCCAGCCGTGCCCGCCGTGAAGACGTCTTTTTACTGTTCTGTTCTCAATGTGTGTGTGGAGGGTACACAAATAAACAGACAGCTAACACTTGTCTTGAAGGGACGGTCAGAGGCAGAGTAAAGTTTGAAGGGGGTTTTACTTCTTCTCCAAACCAGTGATCAAGGCAAATTTGTAAAACTGAAAAATATGACACAAAAGAAGCACCAATTAAATAATGCCTAATTGTACAAACATCTAATGAAATAATAAACAGCATAAAACATACAGCTACAATGTCTGCAAACATACATTACAGAGTAGGCTACAGTATATCACTTTTAAATGAAATGACTGCATATATAATGTAAATGGCTTGTAGATATATGTAAATAGTTTAACCCATTTTTATAACACTGCACATTACTGAAATGTGAATTGGAATGAATTGAACCATGAACTGTATCATAAAACATATATGAATTGCTGTACCACATGTACATGAATTGACACAATGTCAGAATGAAACAATGCTGGAATGCTTCTAGTTTGCATAAAGCTAGTGTTAGCCAAACTGTGAAACTAGCACCACATGTCAATGTACAGGAATGAATGGAAGCTAGCGCTAGCTTAGCATGAGCAGGCAATCTATGCTCAGCACCAAACACAAATACAATGGGGAAATCCAAACAAAGCACAAGGCTACAGAATGTACAATACACCTCAGAACTGATTGCAGTCATAGTACTCACAGACGATACTTTCCAGGACATGAACAGAAAATGTATAAGAATACTGTATAAGCAGTTGAACTGTGTGACCGCATCGACTAGCGTCTTGCTTGTGAATGAAGGTAAATGCAAGGAACCCCAAAGTTAAATAGTGTCCACCAGAGGGCGCAAAAACACAGAAAAGTTCAGTATGTTCTGAAATAGAACATGACATATATAGTATGTCGTTTTTTCATGATTTTCATCTTTTTTTCAAATCCTCCAAAATCATGAAAAACGACATGCTATAGTATGCCGTCCGAAGCCATGAACTATAGTATGTCGTTTTTTCATGATTTTCATCTTTTTTTCAAATAGTCCAAAATCACGAAAAACGACATGCTATAGTATGCCGTCCGAAAAAAATTATAACTTTGGCATGCTACTAGTCCTACATACTTACACCTAGAATCCCCATTCAAACCTATTTAGGTTCATCTTACGGTGAACATGTTTGCCTGAAAAGGAATCTTTGAAATGTTTCATAGTTTTAGAAATATAGTGCTTTAAATGTGAGAAATTTATAATGGCAGATAGTGGCACGTCAAAATCACTTTCACCTAGAAACTCCATTCACACGTTTTATAATTCAGCTTACTGTGGAGACACATGCTGGAACTTTTTACTTTGAAATGTTTTGTAGTTGCTGAGTTATTTAACTTTAACGCCCAATGCATTCTCAATGGCAATAGCACAAACTTTGGCATGCTACTAGTCCTACATACTTACACCTAGAAACCCCATTCAAGCCTACTTAGGTTCATCTTACGGTGGACATGTTTGCCTGAAAAGGAATCTTTGAAATGTTTCATAGTTTTAGAAATATAGTGCTTTCAAATTTGAGAATTTTACAATGGGGCTCAATGGCAGATATTGGCACGTCAAAAAATACTTTCCCCTAGAAACTCCATTCACACGTTTTATAATTCAGCTTACTGTGGAGACACATGCTGGAACTTTTTACTTTGAAATGTTTTGTAGTTTCTGAGTTATTTAACTTTAACGCCCAATGCATTCTCAATGGCAATAGCACAAACTTTGGCATGCTACTAGTCCTACATACTTACACCTAGAAACCCCATTCAAGCCTACTTAGGTTCATCTTACGGTGGACATGTTTGCCTGAAAAGGAATCTTTGAAATGTTTCATAGTTTTAGAAATATAGTGCTTTCAAATTTGAGAATTTTACAATGGGGCTCAATGGCAGATATTGGCACGTCAAAAAAGCACTTTCACCTAGAAACTCCATTCACAGTTTTTATAATTCAGCTTACTGTGGAGACACATGCTGGAACTTTTTACTTTGAAATGTTTTGTAGTTTCTGAGTTATTTAACTTTAACGCCCAATGCATTCACATTGGCAATAGCACAAACTTTGGCATGCTACTAGTCCTACATACTTACACCTAGAAACCCCATTCAAGCCTACTTAGGTTCATCTTACGGTGGACATGTTTGCCTGAAAAGGAATCTTTGAAATGTTTCATAGTTTTAGAAATATAGTGCTTTCAAATTTGAGAATTTTACAATGGGGCTCAATGGCAGATAGTGGCACGTAAAAATCACTTTCACCTAGAAACTCCATTCACACGTTTTATAATTCAGCTTACTGTGGAGACACATGCTGGAACTTTTTACTTTGAAATGTTTTGTAGTTTCTGAGTTATTTAACTTTAACGCCCAATGCATTCTCAATGGCAATAGCACAAACCTTGGCATGCTACTAGTCCTACATACTTACACCTAGAAACCCCATTCAAGCCTACTTAGGTTCATCTTACGGTGGACATGTTTGCCTGAAAAGGAATCTTTGAAATGTTTCATAGTTTTAGAAATATAGTGCTTTCAAATTTGAGAATTTTACAATGGGGCTCAATGGCAGATAGTGGCACGTCAAAATCACTTTCACCTAGAAACTCCATTCACACGTTTTATAATTCAGCTTACTGTGGAGACACATGCTGGAACTTTTTACTTTGAAATGTTTTGTAGTTTCTGAGTTATTTAACTTTAACGCCCAATGCATTCTCAATGGCAATAGCACAAACTTTGGCATGCTACTAGTCCTACATACTTACACCTAGAAACCCCATTCAAGCCTACTTAGGTTCATCTTACGGTGGACATGTTTGCCTGAAAAGGAATCTTTGAAATGTTTCATAGTTTTAGAAATATAGTGCTTTCAAATTTGAGAATTTTACAATGGGGCTCAATGGCAGATTTTGGCAAGTAATGATTTGAGTGGGGTTTGAACCCACTATCTCCAGATCATGCAGCCAGTGTGCTAAGTCACTGATCTACTTGCTACCTGCCACAATGCAGTCTGCTGTTCCCTTTGAGTACAACATTGATACAAAAATAAAATACAAAAAATAAAATAACAGGAGATTTGTCTATTGTTTCTTTTGCTGTTGTTTATCTCTAGACGCTCGAATGTTTATGAACCACAATGGAAACAAGTCTCTGGCTCTTCTGTCATTATCTATTCGGCCTTTTAAGAACAGCATGCACAGTGGCTCACTGGGTACAGAGCCTGCCTGTTAATCAGGAGGCTGCAGGTTCAAGTCCTGGCTCTGACATAGTGTCCCAAAGTCATGAAAACATGACATAATATATTATGCCGTCCCAAACCATGGACTATAGTATGTCGTTTTTTCATGATTTTCATCTTTTTTTCAAATCCTCCAAAATCATGAAAAACGACATGCTATAATATGCCGTCCGAAGCCATGAACTATAGTATGTCGTTTTTTCATGATTTTCATCTTTTTTTCAAATAGTCCAAAATCACGAAAAACGACATGCTATAGTATGCCGTCCGAAAAAAATTATAACTTTGGCATGCTACTAGTCCTACATACTTACACCTAGAATCCCCATTCAAACCTATTTAGGTTCATCTTACGGTGGACATGTTTGCCTGAAAAGGAATCTTTGAAATGTTTCATAGTTTTAGAAATATAGTGCTTTAAATGTGAGAAATTTATAATGGCAGATAGTGGCACGTCAAAATCACTTTCACCTAGAAACTCCATTCACACGTTTTATAATTCAGCTTACTGTGGAGACACATGCTGGAACTTTTTACTTTGAAATGTTTTGTAGTTGCTGAGTTATTTAACTTTAACGCCCAATGCATTCTCAATGGCAATAGCACAAACTTTGGCATGCTACTAGTCCTACATACTTACACCTAGAAACCCCATTCAAGCCTACTTAGGTTCATCTTACGGTGGACATGTTTGCCTGAAAAGGAATCTTTGAAATGTTTCATAGTTTTAGAAATATAGTGCTTTCAAATTTGAGAATTTTACAATGGGGCTCAATGGCAGATATTGGCACGTCAAAAAATACTTTCCCCTAGAAACTCCATTCACACGTTTTATAATTCAGCTTACTGTGGAGACACATGCTGGAACTTTTTACTTTGAAATGTTTTGTAGTTTCTGAGTTATTTAACTTTAACGCCCAATGCATTCTCAATGGCAATAGCACAAACTTTGGCATGCTACTAGTCCTACATACTTACACCTAGAAACCCCATTCAAGCCTACTTAGGTTCATCTTACGGTGGACATGTTTGCCTGAAAAGGAATCTTTGAAATGTTTCATAGTTTTAGAAATATAGTGCTTTCAAATTTGAGAATTTTACAATGGGGCTCAATGGCAGATATTGGCACGTCAAAAAAGCACTTTCACCTAGAAACTCCATTCACAGTTTTTATAATTCAGCTTACTGTGGAGACACATGCTGGAACTTTTTACTTTGAAATGTTTTGTAGTTTCTGAGTTATTTAACTTTAACGCCCAATGCATTCACATTGGCAATAGCACAAACTTTGGCATGCTACTAGTCCTACATACTTACACCTAGAAACCCCATTCAAGCCTACTTAGGTTCATCTTACGGTGGACATGTTTGCCTGAAAAGGAATCTTTGAAATGTTTCATAGTTTTAGAAATATAGTGCTTTCAAATTTGAGAATTTTACAATGGGGCTCAATGGCAGATAGTGGCACGTAAAAATCACTTTCACCTAGAAACTCCATTCACACGTTTTATAATTCAGCTTACTGTGGAGACACATGCTGGAACTTTTTACTTTGAAATGTTTTGTAGTTTCTGAGTTATTTAACTTTAACGCCCAATGCATTCTCAATGGCAATAGCACAAACTTTGGCATGCTACTAGTCCTACATACTTACACCTAGAAACCCCATTCAAGCCTACTTAGGTTCATCTTACGGTGGACATGTTTGCCTGAAAAGGAATCTTTGAAATGTTTCATAGTTTTAGAAATATAGTGCTTTCAAATTTGAGAATTTTACAATGGGGCTCAATGGCAGATTTTGGCAAGTAATGATTTGAGTGGGGTTTGAACCCACTATCTCCAGATCATGCAGCCAGTGTGCTAAGTCACTGATCTACTTGCTACCTGCCACAATGCAGTCTGCTGTTCCCTTTGAGTACAACATTGATACAAAAATAAAATACAAAAAATAAAATAACAGGAGATTTGTCTATTGTTTCTTTTGCTGTTGTTTATCTCTAGACGCTCGAATGTTTATGAACCACAATGGAAACAAGTCTCTGGCTCTTCTGTCATTATCTATTCGGCCTTTTAAGAACAGCATGCACAGTGGCTCACTGGGTACAGAGCCTGCCTGTTAATCAGGAGGCTGCAGGTTCAAGTCCTGGCTCTGACATAGTGTCCCAAAGTCATGAAAACATGACATAATATATTATGCCGTCCCAAACCATGGACTATAGTATGTCGTTTTTTCATGATTTTCATCTTTTTTTCAAATCCTCCAAAATCATGAAAAACGACATGCTATAATATGCCGTCCGAAGCCATGAACTATAGTATGTCGTTTTTTCATGATTTTCATCTTTTTTTCAAATAGTCCAAAATCACGAAAAACGACATGCTATAGTATGCCGTCCGAAAAAAATTATAACTTTGGCATGCTACTAGTCCTACATACTTACACCTAGAATCCCCATTCAAACCTATTTAGGTTCATCTTACGGTGGACATGTTTGCCTGAAAAGGAATCTTTGAAATGTTTCATAGTTTTAGAAATATAGTGCTTTAAATGTGAGAAATTTATAATGGCAGATAGTGGCACGTCAAAATCACTTTCACCTAGAAACTCCATTCACACGTTTTATAATTCAGCTTACTGTGGAGACACATGCTGGAACTTTTTACTTTGAAATGTTTTGTAGTTTCTGAGTTATTTAACTTTAACGCCCAATGCATTCTCAATGGCAATAGCACAAACTTTGGCATGCTACTAGTCCTACATACTTACACCTAGAAACCCCATTCAAGCCTACTTAGGTTCATCTTACGGTGGACATGTTTGCCTGAAAAGGAATCTTTGAAATGTTTCATAGTTTTAGAAATATAGTGCTTTCAAATTTGAGAATTTTACAATGGGGCTCAATGGCAGATATTGGCACGTCAAAAAAGCACTTTCACCTAGAAACTCCATTCACAGTTTTTATAATTCAGCTTACTGTGGAGACACATGCTGGAACTTTTTACTTTGAAATGTTTTGTAGTTTCTGAGTTATTTAACTTTAACGCCCAATGCATTCACATTGGCAATAGCACAAACTTTGGCATGCTACTAGTCCTACATACTTACACCTAGAAACCCCATTCAAGCCTACTTAGGTTCATCTTACGGTGGACATGTTTGCCTGAAAAGGAATCTTTGAAATGTTTCATAGTTTTAGAAATATAGTGCTTTCAAATTTGAGAATTTTACAATGGGGCTCAATGGCAGATAGTGGCACGTAAAAATCACTTTCACCTAGAAACTCCATTCACACGTTTTATAATTCAGCTTACTGTGGAGACACATGCTGGAACTTTTTACTTTGAAATGTTTTGTAGTTTCTGAGTTATTTAACTTTAACGCCCAATGCATTCTCAATGGCAATAGCACAAACTTTGGCATGCTACTAGTCCTACATACTTACACCTAGAAACCCCATTCAAGCCTACTTAGGTTCATCTTACGGTGGACATGTTTGCCTGAAAAGGAATCTTTGAAATGTTTCATAGTTTTAGAAATATAGTGCTTTCAAATTTGAGAATTTTACAATGGGGCTCAATGGCAGATTTTGGCAAGTAATGATTTGAGTGGGGTTTGAACCCACTATCTCCAGATCATGCAGCCAGTGTGCTAAGTCACTGATCTACTTGCTACCTGCCACAATGCAGTCTGCTGTTCCCTTTGAGTACAACATTGATACAAAAATAAAATACAAAAAATAAAATAACAGGAGATTTGTCTATTGTTTCTTTTGCTGTTGTTTATCTCTAGACGCTCGAATGTTTATGAACCACAATGGAAACAAGTCTCTGGCTCTTCTGTCATTATCTATTCGGCCTTTTAAGAACAGCATGCACAGTGGCTCACTGGGTACAGAGCCTGCCTGTTAATCAGGAGGCTGCAGGTTCAAGTCCTGGCTCTGACATAGTGTCCCAAAGTCATGAAAATATGACATAATATATTATGCCGTCCAAAACCATGGACTATAGTATGTCGTTTTTTCATGATTTTCATCTTTTTTTCAAATCCTCCAAAATCATGAAAAACGACATGCTATAGTATGCCGTCCGAAGCCATGAACTATAGTATGTCGTTTTTTCATGATTTTCATCTTTTTTTCAAATAGTCCAAAATCACGAAAAACGACATGCTATAGTATGCCGTCCGAAAAAAAAGTATAACTTTGGCATGCTACTAGTCCTACATACTTACACCTAGAATCCCCATTCAAACCTATTTAGGTTCATCTTACGGTGGACATGTTTGCCTGAAAAGGAATCTTTGAAATGTTTCATAGTTTTAGAAATATAGTGCTTTAAATGTGAGAAATGTATAATGGCAGATAGTGGCACGTCAAAATCACTTTCACCTAGAAACTCCATTCACACGTTTTATAATTCAGCTTACTGTGGAGACACATGCTGGAACTTTTTACTTTGAAATGTTTTGTAGTTGCTGAGTTATTTAACTTTAACGCCCAATGCATTCTCAATGGCAATAGCACAAACTTTGGCATGCTACTAGTCCTACATACTTACACCTAGAAACCCCATTCAAGCCTACTTAGGTTCATCTTACGGTGGACATGTTTGCCTGAAAAGGAATCTTTGAAATGTTTCATAGTTTTAGAAATATAGTGCTTTCAAATTTGAGAATTTTACAATGGGGCTCAATGGCAGATATTGGCACGTCAAAAAAGCACTTTCACCTAGAAACTCCATTCACACTTTTTATAATTCAGCTTACTGTGGAGACACATGCTGGAACTTTTTACTTTGAAATGTTTTGTAGTTTCTGAGTTATTTAACTTTAACGCCCAATGCATTCTCAATGGCAATAGCACAAACTTTGGCATGCTACTAGTCCTACATACTTACACCTAGAAACCCCATTCAAGCCTACTTAGGTTCATCTTACGGTGGACATGTTTGCCTGAAAAGGAATCTTTGAAATGTTTCATAGTTTTAGAAATATAGTGCTTTTACATTTGAGAATTTTACAATGGGGCTCAATGGCAGATATTGGCACGTCAAAAAAGCACTTTCACCTAGAAACTCCATTCACACTTTTTATAATTCAGCTTACTGTGGAGACACATGCTGGAACTTTTTACTTTGAAATGTTTTGTAGTTTCTGAGTTATTTAACTTTAACGCCCAATGCATTCTCAATGGCAATAGCACAAACGTTGGCATGCTACTAGTCCTACATACTTACACCTAGAAACCCCATTCAAGCCTACTTAGGTTCATCTTACGGTGGACATGTTTGCCTGAAAAGGAATCTTTGAAATGTTTCATAGTTTTAGAAATATAGTGCTTTCAAATTTGAGAATTTTACAATGGGGCTCAATGGCAGATATTGGCACGTCAAAAAAGCACTTTCACCTAGAAACTCCATTCACACTTTTTATAATTCAGCTTACTGTGGAGACACATGCTGGAACTTTTTACTTTGAAATGTTTTGTAGTTTCTGAGTTATTTAACTTTAACGCCCAATGCATTCACATTGGCAATAGCACAAACTTTGGCATGCTACTAGTCCTACATACTTACACCTAGAAACCCCATTCAAGCCTACTTAGGTTCATCTTACGGTGGACATGTTTGCCTGAAAAGGAATCTTTGAAATGTTTCATAGTTTTAGAAATATAGTGCTTTCAAATTTGAGAATTTTACAATGGGGCTCAATGGCAGATATTGGCACGTCAAAAAAGCACTTTCACCTAGAAACTCCATTCACACTTTTTATAATTCAGCTTACTGTGGAGACACATGCTGGAACTTTTTACTTTGAAATGTTTTGTAGTTTCTGAGTTATTTAACTTTAACGCCCAATGCATTCACATTGGCAATAGCACAAACTTTGGCATGCTACTAGTCCTACATACTTACACCTAGAAACCCCATTCAAGCCTACTTAGGTTCATCTTACGGTGGACATGTTTGCCTGAAAAGGAATCTTTGAAATGTTTCATAGTTTTAGAAATATAGTGCTTTCAAATTTGAGAATTTTACAATGGGGCTCAATGGCAGATATTGGCACGTCAAAAAAGCACTTTCACCTAGAAACTCCATTCACACTTTTTATAATTCAGCTTACTGTGGAGACACATGCTGGAACTTTTTACTTTGAAATGTTTTGTAGTTTCTGAGTTATTTAACTTTAACGCCCAATGCATTCACATTGGCAATAGCACAAACTTTGGCATGCTACTAGTCCTACATACTTACACCTAGAAACCCCATTCAAGCCTACTTAGGTTCATCTTACGGTGGACATGTTTGCCTTAAAAGGAATCTTTGAAATGTTTCATAGTTTTAGAAATATAGTGCTTTCAAATTTGAGAATTTTACAATGGGGCTCAATGGCAGATATTGGCACGTCAAAAAAGCACTTTCACCTAGAAACTCCATTCACACTTTTTATAATTCAGCTTACTGTGGAGACACATGCTGGAACTTTTTACTTTGAAATGTTTTGTAGTTTCTGAGTTATTTAACTTTAACGCCCAATGCATTCTCAATGGCAATAGCACAAACTTTGGCATGCTACTAGTCCTACATACTTACACCTAGAAACCCCATTCAAGCCTACTTAGGTTCATCTTACGGTGGACATGTTTGCCTGAAAAGGAATCTTTGAAATGTTTCATAGTTTTAGAAATATAGTGCTTTCAAATTTGAGAATTTTACAATGGGGCTCAATGGCAGATATTGGCACGTCAAAAAAGCACTTTCACCTAGAAACTCCATTCACACTTTTTATAATTCAGCTTACTGTGGAGACACATGCTGGAACTTTTTACTTTGAAATGTTTTGTAGTTTCTGAGTTTTTTAACTTTAACGCCCAATGCATTCTCAATGGCAATAGCACAAACTTTGGCATGCTACTAGTCCTACATACTTACACCTAGAAACCCCATTCAAGCCTACTTAGGTTCATCTTACGGTGGACATGTTTGCCTGAAAAGGAATCTTTGAAATGTTTCATAGTTTTAGAAATATAGTGCTTTCAAATTTGAGAATTTTACAATGGGGCTCAATGGCAGATAGTGGCACGTCAAAATCACTTTCACCTAGAAACTCCATTCACACGTTTTATAATTCAGCTTACTGTGGAGACACATGCTGGAACTTTTTACTTTGAAATGTTTTGTAGTTGCTGAGTTATTTAACTTTAACGCCCAATGCATTCTCAATGGCAATAGCACAAACTTTGGCATGCTACTAGTCCTACATACTTACACCTAGAAACCCCATTCAAGCCTACTTAGGTTCATCTTACGGTGGACATGTTTGCCTTAAAAGGAATCTTTGAAATGTTTCATAGTTTTAGAAATATAGTGCTTTCAAATTTGAGAATTTTACAATGGGGCTCAATGGCAGATATTGGCACGTCAAAAAAGCACTTTCACCTAGAAACTCCATTCACACTTTTTATAATTCAGCTTACTGTGGAGACACATGCTGGAACTTTTTACTTTGAAATGTTTTGTAGTTTCTGAGTTATTTAACTTTAACGCCCAATGCATTCTCAATGGCAATAGCACAAACTTTGGCATGCTACTAGTCCTACATACTTACACCTAGAAACCCCATTCAAGCCTACTTAGGTTCATCTTACGGTGGACATGTTTGCCTGAAAAGGAATCTTTGAAATGTTTCATAGTTTTAGAAATATAGTGCTTTTACATTTGAGAATTTTACAATGGGGCTCAATGGCAGATATTGGCACGTCAAAAAAGCACTTTCACCTAGAAACTCCATTCACACTTTTTATAATTCAGCTTACTGTGGAGACACATGCTGGAACTTTTTACTTTGAAATGTTTTGTAGTTTCTGAGTTATTTAACTTTAACGCCCAATGCATTCTCAATGGCAATAGCACAAACTTTGGCATGCTACTAGTCCTACATACTTACACCTAGAAACCCCATTCAAGCCTACTTAGGTTCATCTTACGGTGGACATGTTTGCCTGAAAAGGAATCTTTGAAATGTTTCATAGTTTTAGAAATATAGTGCTTTCAAATTTGAGAATTTTACAATGGGGCTCAATGGCAGATATTGGCACGTCAAAAAAGCACTTTCACCTAGAAACTCCATTCACAGTTTTTATAATTCAGCTTACTGTGGAGACACATGCTGGAACTTTTTACTTTGAAATGTTTTGTAGTTTCTGAGTTATTTAACTTTAACGCCCAATGCATTCACATTGGCAATAGCACAAACTTTGGCATGCTACTAGTCCTACATACTTACACCTAGAAACCCCATTCAAGCCTACTTAGGTTCATCTTACGGTGGACATGTTTGCCTTAAAAGGAATCTTTGAAATGTTTCATAGTTTTAGAAATATAGTGCTTTCAAATTTGAGAATTTTACAATGGGGCTCAATGGCAGATATTGGCACGTCAAAAAAGCACTTTCACCTAGAAACTCCATTCACACTTTTTATAATTCAGCTTACTGTGGAGACACATGCTGGAACTTTTTACTTTGAAATGTTTTGTAGTTTCTGAGTTATTTAACTTTAACGCCCAATGCATTCACATTGGCAATAGCACAAACTTTGGCATGCTACTAGTCCTACATACTTACACCTAGAAACCCCATTCAAGCCTACTTAGGTTCATCTTACGGTGGACATGTTTGCCTGAAAAGGAATCTTTGAAATGTTTCATAGTTTTAGAAATATAGTGCTTTCAAATTTGAGAATTTTACAATGGGGCTCAATGGCAGATATTGGCACGTCAAAAAAGCACTTTCACCTAGAAACTCCATTCACACTTTTTATAATTCAGCTTACTGTGGAGACACATGCTGGAACTTTTTACTTTGAAATGTTTTGTAGTTTCTGAGTTATTTAACTTTAACGCCCAATGCATTCACATTGGCAATAGCACAAACTTTGGCATGCTACTAGTCCTACATACTTACACCTAGAAACCCCATTCAAGCCTACTTAGGTTCATCTTACGGTGGACATGTTTGCCTTAAAAGGAATCTTTGAAATGTTTCATAGTTTTAGAAATATAGTGCTTTCAAATTTGAGAATTTTACAATGGGGCTCAATGGCAGATATTGGCACGTCAAAAAAGCACTTTCACCTAGAAACTCCATTCACACTTTTTATAATTCAGCTTACTGTGGAGACACATGCTGGAACTTTTTACTTTGAAATGTTTTGTAGTTTCTGAGTTATTTAACTTTAACGCCCAATGCATTCTCAATGGCAATAGCACAAACTTTGGCATGCTACTAGTCCTACATACTTACACCTAGAAACCCCATTCAAGCCTACTTAGGTTCATCTTACGGTGGACATGTTTGCCTGAAAAGGAATCTTTGAAATGTTTCATAGTTTTAGAAATATAGTGCTTTCAAATTTGAGAATTTTACAATGGGGCTCAATGGCAGATATTGGCACGTCAAAAAAGCACTTTCACCTAGAAACTCCATTCACACTTTTTATAATTCAGCTTACTGTGGAGACACATGCTGGAACTTTTTACTTTGAAATGTTTTGTAGTTTCTGAGTTTTTTAACTTTAACGCCCAATGCATTCTCAATGGCAATAGCACAAACTTTGGCATGCTACTAGTCCTACATACTTACACCTAGAAACCCCATTCAAGCCTACTTAGGTTCATCTTACGGTGGACATGTTTGCCTGAAAAGGAATCTTTGAAATGTTTCATAGTTTTAGAAATATAGTGCTTTCAAATTTGAGAATTTTACAATGGGGCTCAATGGCAGATAGTGGCACGTCAAAATCACTTTCACCTATAAACTCCATTCACACGTTTTATAATTCAGCTTACTGTGGAGACACATGCTGGAACTTTTTACTTTGAAATGTTTTGTAGTTTCTGAGTTATTTAACTTTAACGCCCAATGCATTCTCAATGGCAATAGCACAAACTTTGGCATGCTACTAGTCCTACATACTTACACCTAGAAACCCCATTCAAGCCTACTTAGGTTCATCTTACGGTGGACATGTTTGCCTGAAAAGGAATCTTTGAAATGTTTCATAGTTTTAGAAATATAGTGCTTTCAAATTTGAGAATTTTACAATGGGGCTCAATGGCAGATAGTGGCACATCAAAAAATCACTTTCACCTAGAAACTCCATTCACACTTTTTATAATTCAGCTTACTGTGGAGACACATGCTGGAACTTTTTACTTTGAAATGTTTTGTAGTTTCTGAGTTATTTAACTTTAACGCCCAATGCATTCTCAATGGCAATAGCACAAACTTTGGCATGCTACTAGTCCTACATACTTACACCTAGAAACCCCATTCAAGCCTACTTAGGTTCGTCTTACGGTGGACATGTTTGCCTGAAAAGGAATCTTTGAAATGTTTCATAGTTTTAGAAATATAGTGCTTTCAAATTTGAGAATTTTACAATGGGGCTCAATGGCAGATAGTGGCACGTCAAAATCACTTTCACCTATAAACTCCATTCACACGTTTTATAATTCAGCTTACTGTGGAGACACATGCTGGAACTTTTTACTTTGAAATGTTTTGTAGTTTCTGAGTTATTTAACTTTAACGCCCAATGCATTCTCAATGGCAATAGCACAAACTTTGGCATGCTACTAGTCCTACATACTTACACCTAGAAACCCCATTCAAGCCTACTTAGGTTCATCTTACGGTGGACATGTTTGCCTGAAAAGGAATCTTTGAAATGTTTCATAGTTTTAGAAATATAGTGCTTTCAAATTTGAGAATTTTACAATGGGGCTCAATGGCAGATAGTGGCACATCAAAAAATCACTTTCACCTAGAAACTCCATTCACACTTTTTATAATTCAGCTTACTGTGGAGACACATGCTGGAACTTTTTACTTTGAAATGTTTTGTAGTTTCTGAGTTATTTAACTTTAACGCCCAATGCATTCTCAATGGCAATAGCACAAACTTTGGCATGCTACTAGTCCTACATACTTACACCTAGAAACCCCATTCAAGCCTACTTAGGTTCGTCTTACGGTGGACATGTTTGCCTGAAAAGGAATCTTTGAAATGTTTCATAGTTTTAGAAATATAGTGCTTTTAAATTTGAGAAATTCAGAATGGGGGTCAATGGCAGATTTTGGCAAGTAATGATTTGAGTGGGGTTTGAACCCACTATCTCCAGATCATGCAGCCAGTGTGCTAAGTCACTGATCTACTTGCTACCTGCCACAATGCAGTCTGCTGTTCCCTTTGAGTACAACATTGATACAAAAATAAAATACAAAAAATAAAATAACAGGAGATTTGTCTATTGTTTCTTTTGCTGTTGTTTATCTCTAGACGCTCGAATGTTTATGAACCACAATGGAAACAAGTCTCTGGCTCTTCTGTCATTATCTATTCGGCCTTTTAAGAACAGCATGCACAGTGGCTCACTGGGTACAGAGCCTGCCTGTTAATCAGGAGGCTGCAGGTTCAAGTCCTGGCTCTGACATAGTGTCCCAAAGTCATGAAAATATGACATAATATATTATGCCGTCCAAAACCATGGACTATAGTATGTCGTTTTTTCATGATTTTCATCTTTTTTTCAAATCCTCCAAAATCATGAAAAACGACATGCTATAGTATGCCGTCCGAAGCCATGAACTATAGTATGTCGTTTTTTCATGATTTTCATCTTTTTTTCAAATAGTCCAAAATCACGAAAAACGACATGCTATAGTATGCCGTCCGAAAAAAATTATAACTTTGGCATGCTACTAGTCCTACATACTTACACCTAGAATCCCCATTCAAACCTATTTAGGTTCATCTTACGGTGGACATGTTTGCCTGAAAAGGAATCTTTGAAATGTTTCATAGTTTTAGAAATATAGTGCTTTAAATGTGAGAAATGTATAATGGCAGATAGTGGCACGTCAAAATCACTTTCACCTAGAAACTCCATTCACACGTTTTATAATTCAGCTTACTGTGGAGACACATGCTGGAACTTTTTACTTTGAAATGTTTTGTAGTTGCTGAGTTATTTAACTTTAACGCCCAATGCATTCTCAATGGCAATAGCACAAACTTTGGCATGCTACTAGTCCTACATACTTACACCTAGAAACCCCATTCAAGCCTACTTAGGTTCATCTTACGGTGGACATGTTTGCCTTAAAAGGAATCTTTGAAATGTTTCATAGTTTTAGAAATATAGTGCTTTCAAATTTGAGAATTTTACAATGGGGCTCAATGGCAGATATTGGCACGTCAAAAAAGCACTTTCACCTAGAAACTCCATTCACACTTTTTATAATTCAGCTTACTGTGGAGACACATGCTGGAACTTTTTACTTTGAAATGTTTTGTAGTTTCTGAGTTATTTAACTTTAACGCCCAATGCATTCTCAATGGCAATAGCACAAACTTTGGCATGCTACTAGTCCTACATACTTACACCTAGAAACCCCATTCAAGCCTACTTAGGTTCATCTTACGGTGGACATGTTTGCCTGAAAAGGAATCTTTGAAATGTTTCATAGTTTTAGAAATATAGTGCTTTTAAATTTGAGAATTTTACAATGGGGCTCAATGGCAGATATTGGCACGTCAAAAAAGCACTTTCACCTAGAAACTCCATTCACACTTTTTATAATTCAGCTTACTGTGGAGACACATGCTGGAACTTTTTACTTTGAAATGTTTTGTAGTTTCTGAGTTATTTAACTTTAACGCCCAATGCATTCTCAATGGCAATAGCACAAACTTTGGCATGCTACTAGTCCTACATACTTACACCTAGAAACCCCATTCAAGCCTACTTAGGTTCATCTTACGGTGGACATGTTTGCCTGAAAAGGAATCTTTGAAATGTTTCATAGTTTTAGAAATATAGTGCTTTCAAATTTGAGAATTTTACAATGGGGCTCAATGGCAGATATCGGCACGTCAAAAAAGCACTTTCACCTAGAAACTCCATTCACACTTTTTATAATTCAGCTTACTGTGGAGACACATGCTGGAACTTTTTACTTTGAAATGTTTTGTAGTTTCTGAGTTATTTAACTTTAACGCCCAATGCATTCACATTGGCAATAGCACAAACTTTGGCATGCTACTAGTCCTACATACTTACACCTAGAAACCCCATTCAAGCCTACTTAGGTTCATCTTACGGTGGACATGTTTGCCTTAAAAGGAATCTTTGAAATGTTTCATAGTTCTAGAAATATAGTGCTTTCAAATTTGAGAATTTTACAATGGGGCTCAATGGCAGATATTGGCACGTCAAAAAAGCACTTTCACCTAGAAACTCCATTCACACTTTTTATAATTCAGCTTACTGTGGAGACACATGCTGGAACTTTTTACTTTGAAATGTTTTGTAGTTTCTGAGTTATTTAACTTTAACGCCCAATGCATTCACATTGGCAATAGCACAAACTTTGGCATGCTACTAGTCCTACATACTTACACCTAGAAACCCCATTCAAGCCTACTTAGGTTCATCTTACGGTGGACATGTTTGCCTGAAAAGGAATCTTTGAAATGTTTCATAGTTTTAGAAATATAGTGCTTTCAAATTTGAGAATTTTACAATGGGGCTCAATGGCAGATATTGGCACGTCAAAAAAGCACTTTCACCTAGAAACTCCATTCACACTTTTTATAATTCAGCTTACTGTGGAGACACATGCTGGAACTTTTTACTTTGAAATGTTTTGTAGTTTCTGAGTTATTTAACTTTAACGCCCAATGCATTCACATTGGCAATAGCACAAACTTTGGCATGCTACTAGTCCTACATACTTACACCTAGAAACCCCATTCAAGCCTACTTAGGTTCATCTTACGGTGGACATGTTTGCCTTAAAAGGAATCTTTGAAATGTTTCATAGTTTTAGAAATATAGTGCTTTCAAATTTGAGAATTTTACAATGGGGCTCAATGGCAGATATTGGCACGTCAAAAAAGCACTTTCACCTAGAAACTCCATTCACACTTTTTATAATTCAGCTTACTGTGGAGACACATGCTGGAACTTTTTACTTTGAAATGTTTTGTAGTTTCTGAGTTATTTAACTTTAACGCCCAATGCATTCTCAATGGCAATAGCACAAACTTTGGCATGCTACTAGTCCTACATACTTACACCTAGAAACCCCATTCAAGCCTACTTAGGTTCATCTTACGGTGGACATGTTTGCCTGAAAAGGAATCTTTGAAATGTTTCATAGTTTTAGAAATATAGTGCTTTCAAATTTGAGAATTTTACAATGGGGCTCAATGGCAGATATTGGCACGTCAAAAAAGCACTTTCACCTAGAAACTCCATTCACACTTTTTATAATTCAGCTTACTGTGGAGACACATGCTGGAACTTTTTACTTTGAAATGTTTTGTAGTTTCTGAGTTTTTTAACTTTAACGCCCAATGCATTCTCAATGGCAATAGCACAAACTTTGGCATGCTACTAGTCCTACATACTTACACCTAGAAACCCCATTCAAGCCTACTTAGGTTCATCTTACGGTGGACATGTTTGCCTGAAAAGGAATCTTTGAAATGTTTCATAGTTTTAGAAATATAGTGCTTTCAAATTTGAGAATTTTACAATGGGGCTCAATGGCAGATAGTGGCACGTCAAAATCACTTTCACCTATAAACTCCATTCACACGTTTTATAATTCAGCTTACTGTGGAGACACATGCTGGAACTTTTTACTTTGAAATGTTTTGTAGTTTCTGAGTTATTTAACTTTAACGCCCAATGCATTCTCAATGGCAATAGCACAAACTTTGGCATGCTACTAGTCCTACATACTTACACCTAGAAACCCCATTCAAGCCTACTTAGGTTCATCTTACGGTGGACATGTTTGCCTGAAAAGGAATCTTTGAAATGTTTCATAGTTTTAGAAATATAGTGCTTTCAAATTTGAGAATTTTACAATGGGGCTCAATGGCAGATATTGGCACGTCAAAAAAGCACTTTCACCTAGAAACTCCATTCACACTTTTTATAATTCAGCTTACTGTGGAGACACATGCTGGAACTTTTTACTTTGAAATGTTTTGTAGTTTCTGAGTTATTTAACTTTAACGCCCAATGCATTCACATTGGCAATAGCACAAACTTTGGCATGCTACTAGTCCTACATACTTACACCTAGAAACCCCATTCAAGCCTACTTAGGTTCATCTTACGGTGGACATGTTTGCCATAAAAGGAATCTTTGAAATGTTTCATAGTTTTAGAAATATAGTGCTTTCAAATTTGAGAATTTTACAATGGGGCTCAATGGCAGATATTGGCACGTCAAAAAAGCACTTTCACCTAGAAACTCCATTCACACTTTTTATAATTCAGCTTACTGTGGAGACACATGCTGGAACTTTTTACTTTGAAATGTTTTGTAGTTTCTGAGTTATTTAACTTTAACGCCCAATGCATTCTCAATGGCAATAGCACAAACTTTGGCATGCTACTAGTCCTACATACTTACACCTAGAAACCCCATTCAAGCCTACTTAGGTTCATCTTACGGTGGACATGTTTGCCAGAAAAGGAATCTTTGAAATGTTTCATAGTTTTAGAAATATAGTGCTTTCAAATTTGAGAATTTTACAATGGGGCTCAATGGCAGATATTGGCACGTCAAAAAAGCACTTTCACCTAGAAACTCCATTCACACTTTTTATAATTCAGCTTACTGTGGAGACACATGCTGGAACTTTTTACTTTGAAATGTTTTGTAGTTTCTGAGTTTTTTAACTTTAACGCCCAATGCATTCTCAATGGCAATAGCACAAACTTTGGCATGCTACTAGTCCTACATACTTACACCTAGAAACCCCATTCAAGCCTACTTAGGTTCATCTTACGGTGGACATGTTTGCCTGAAAAGGAATCTTTGAAATGTTTCATAGTTTTAGAAATATAGTGCTTTCAAATTTGAGAATTTTACAATGGGGCTCAATGGCAGATAGTGGCACGTCAAAATCACTTTCACCTATAAACTCCATTCACACGTTTTATAATTCAGCTTACTGTGGAGACACATGCTGGAACTTTTTACTTTGAAATGTTTTGTAGTTTCTGAGTTATTTAACTTTAACGCCCAATGCATTCTCAATGGCAATAGCACAAACTTTGGCATGCTACTAGTCCTACATACTTACACCTAGAAACCCCATTCAAGCCTACTTAGGTTCGTCTTACGGTGGACATGTTTGCCTGAAAAGGAATCTTTGAAATGTTTCATAGTTTTAGAAATATAGTGCTTTTAAATTTGAGAAATTCAGAATGGGGGTCAATGGCAGATTTTGGCAAGTAATGATTTGAGTGGGGTTTGAACCCACTATCTCCAGATCATGCAGCCAGTGTGCTAAGTCACTGATCTACTTGCTACCTGCCACAATGCAGTCTGCTGTTCCCTTTGAGTACAACATTGATACAAAAATAAAATACAAAAAATAAAATAACAGGAGATTTGTCTATTGTTTCTTTTGCTGTTGTTTATCTCTAGACGCTCGAATGTTTATGAACCACAATGGAAACAAGTCTCTGGCTCTTCTGTCATTATCTATTCGGCCTTTTAAGAACAGCATGCACAGTGGCTCACTGGGTACAGAGCCTGCCTGTTAATCAGGAGGCTGCAGGTTCAAGTCCTGGCTCTGACATAGTGTCCCAAAGTCATGAAAATATGACATAATATATTATGCCGTCCCAAACCATGGACTATAGTATGTCGTTTTTTCATGATTTTCATCTTTTTTTCAAATCCTCCAAAATCATGAAAAACGACATGCTATAGTATGCCGTCCGAAGCCATGAACTATAGTATGTCGTTTTTTCATGATTTTCATCTTTTTTTCAAATAGTCCAAAATCACGAAAAACGACATGCTATAGTATGCCGTCCGAAAAAAATGATAACTTTGGCATGCTACTAGTCCTACATACTTACACCTAGAATCCCCATTCAAACCTATTTAGGTTCATCTTACGGTGGACATGTTTGCCTGAAAAGGAATCTTTGAAATGTTTCATAGTTTTAGAAATATAGTGCTTTAAATGTGAGAAATGTATAATGGCAGATAGTGGCACGTCAAAATCACTTTCACCTAGAAACTCCATTCACACGTTTTATAATTCAGCTTACTGTGGAGACACATGCTGGAACTTTTTACTTTGAAATGTTTTGTAGTTGCTGAGTTATTTAACTTTAACGCCCAATGCATTCTCAATGGCAATAGCACAAACTTTGGCATGCTACTAGTCCTACATACTTACACCTAGAAACCCCATTCAAGCCTACTTAGGTTCATCTTACGGTGGACATGTTTGCCTTAAAAGGAATCTTTGAAATGTTTCATAGTTTTAGAAATATAGTGCTTTCAAATTTGAGAATTTTACAATGGGGCTCAATGGCAGATATTGGCACGTCAAAAAAGCACTTTCACCTAGAAACTCCATTCACACTTTTTATAATTCAGCTTACTGTGGAGACACATGCTGGAACTTTTTACTTTGAAATGTTTTGTAGTTTCTGAGTTATTTAACTTTAACGCCCAATGCATTCTCAATGGCAATAGCACAAACTTTGGCATGCTACTAGTCCTACATACTTACACCTAGAAACCCCATTCAAGCCTACTTAGGTTCATCTTACGGTGGACATGTTTGCCTGAAAAGGAATCTTTGAAATGTTTCATAGTTTTAGAAATATAGTGCTTTTAAATTTGAGAATTTTACAATGGGGCTCAATGGCAGATATTGGCACGTCAAAAAAGCACTTTCACCTAGAAACTCCATTCACACTTTTTTATAATTCAGCTTACTGTGGAGACACATGCTGGAACTTTTTACTTTGAAATGTTTTGTAGTTTCTGAGTTATTTAACTTTAACGCCCAATGCATTCTCAATGGCAATAGCACAAACTTTGGCATGCTACTAGTCCTACATACTTACACCTAGAAACCCCATTCAAGCCTACTTAGGTTCATCTTACGGTGGACATGTTTGCCTGAAAAGGAATCTTTGAAATGTTTCATAGTTTTAGAAATATAGTGCTTTCAAATTTGAGAATTTTACAATGGGGCTCAATGGCAGATATTGGCACGTCAAAAAAGCACTTTCACCTAGAAACTCCATTCACACTTTTTATAATTCAGCTTACTGTGGAGACACATGCTGGAACTTTTTACTTTGAAATGTTTTGTAGTTTCTGAGTTATTTAACTTTAACGCCCAATGCATTCACATTGGCAATAGCACAAACTTTGGCATGCTACTAGTCCTACATACTTACACCTAGAAACCCCATTCAAGCCTACTTAGGTTCATCTTACGGTGGACATGTTTGCCTTAAAAGGAATCTTTGAAATGTTTCATAGTTTTAGAAATATAGTGCTTTCAAATTTGAGAATTTTACAATGGGGCTCAATGGCAGATATTGGCACGTCAAAAAAGCACTTTCACCTAGAAACTCCATTCACACTTTTTATAATTCAGCTTACTGTGGAGACACATGCTGGAACTTTTTACTTTGAAATGTTTTGTAGTTTCTGAGTTTTTTAACTTTAACGCCCAATGCATTCACATTGGCAATAGCACAAACTTTGGCATGCTACTAGTCCTACATACTTACACCTAGAAACCCCATTCAAGCCTACTTAGGTTCATCTTACGGTGGACATGTTTGCCTTAAAAGGAATCTTTGAAATGTTTCATAGTTTTAGAAATATAGTGCTTTCAAATTTGAGAATTTTACAATGGGGCTCAATGGCAGATATTGGCACGTCAAAAAAGCACTTTCACCTAGAAACTCCATTCACACTTTTTATAATTCAGCTTACTGTGGAGACACATGCTGGAACTTTTTACTTTGAAATGTTTTGTAGTTTCTGAGTTATTTAACTTTAACGCCCAATGCATTCTCAATGGCAATAGCACAAACTTTGGCATGCTACTAGTCCTACATACTTACACCTAGAAACCCCATTCAAGCCTACTTAGGTTCATCTTACGGTGGACATGTTTGCCTGAAAAGGAATCTTTGAAATGTTTCATAGTTTTAGAAATATAGTGCTTTCAAATTTGAGAATTTTACAATGGGGCTCAATGGCAGATATTGGCACGTCAAAAAAGCACTTTCACCTAGAAACTCCATTCACACTTTTTATAATTCAGCTTACTGTGGAGACACATGCTGGAACTTTTTACTTTGAAATGTTTTGTAGTTTCTGAGTTATTTAACTTTAACGCCCAATGCATTCACATTGGCAATAGCACAAACTTTGGCATGCTACTAGTCCTACATACTTACACCTAGAAACCCCATTCAAGCCTACTTAGGTTCATCTTATGGTGGACATGTTTGCCTGAAAAGGAATCTTTGAAATGTTTCATAGTTTTAGAAATATAGTGCTTTTAAATTTGAGAAATTCAGAATTGGGGTCAATGGCAGATTTTGGCAAGTAAAGATTTGAGTGGGGTTTGAACCCACTATCTCCAGATCATGCAGCCAGTGTGCTAAGTCACTGATCTACTTGCTACCTGCCACAATGCAGTCTGCTGTTCCCTTTGAGTACAACATTGATACAAAAATAAAATACAAAAAATAAAATAACAGGAGATTTGTCTATTGTTTCTTTTGCTGTTGTTTATCTCTAGACGCTCGAATGTTTATGAACCACAATGGAAACAAGTCTCTGGCTCTTCTGTCATTATCTATTCGGCCTTTTAAGAACAGCATGCACAGTGGCTCACTGTGTACAGAGCCTGCCTGGTAATCAGGAGGCTGCAGGTTCAAGTCCTGGCTCTGACATAGTGTCCCAAAATCATGAAAATATGACATAATATATTATGCCGTCCCAAACCATGGACTATAGTATGTCGTTTTTTCATGATTTTCATCTTTTTTTCAAATCCTCCAAAATCACGAAAAACAACATGCTATAGTATGCCGTCCGAAAAAAATTATAACTTTGGCATGCTACTAGTCCTACATACTTACACCTAGAATCCCCATTCAAACCTATTTAGGTTCATCTTACGGTGGACATGAAAAGGAATCTTTGAAATGTTTCATAGTTTTAGAAATATAGTGCTTTAAATGTGAGAAATTTATAATGGCAGATAGTGGCACGTCAAAATCACTTTCACCTAGAAACTCTATTCACACGTTTTATAATTCAGCTTACTGTGGAGACACATGCTGGAACTTTTTACTTTGAAATGTTTTGTAGTTTCTGAGTTATTTAACTTTAACGCCCAATGCATTCTCAATGGCAATAGCACAAACTTTGGCATGCTACTAGTCCTACATACTTACACCTAGAAACCCCATTCAAGGCTACTTAGGTTCATCTTACGGTGGACATGTTTGCCTGAAAAGGAATCTTTGAAATGTTTCATAGTTTTAGAAATATAGTGCTTTCAAATTTGAGAATTTTACAATGGGGCTCAATGGCAGATTTTGGCAAGTAAAGATTTGAGTGGGGTTTTAACCCACTATCTCCAGATCATGCAGCCAGTTTGCTAAGTCACTGATCTACTTGCTACCTGCCACAATGCAGTCTGCTGTTCCCTTTGAGTACAACATTGATACAAAAATAAAATACAAAAAATAAAATAACAGGAGATTTGTCTATTGTTTCTTTTGCTGTTGTTTATCTCTAGACGCTCGAATGTTTATGAACCACAATGGAAACAAGTCTCTGGCTCTTCTGTCATTATCTATTCGGCCTTTTAAACAAATAAACTCATACAGTATTTCCCTCAGTGAGATCAGCCTGGGAGTCATACGGTTTTCTGTACCTCATTTCACCTGCCGAAACCCAGGTTTGAACCAGGGACCTTTAGATCTTCAGTCTAACGCTCTACCAACTGAGCTATCAACAAATAAACTCATACAGTATTTCCCCCAGTGAGATCAGCCTGAACTGATCACTGAATTTGAACTGACAAAAACCAGGTTTGAACCAGGGACTTTTAGATCTTCAGTCTAACGCTCTACCAACTGAGCTATTTCAGCTTGTAAGTTTCACATCCAGAATGTATTTTTCAATGTATTGTTACTTCTTAAACAAATAAAGTCATAAAGTTTTTACCCCAGTGAGATCAGCCTGGGAGTCACAGGGTTTTCTGTACCTCATTTGAACTGACGTAAACCAGGTTTGAACCAGGGACTTTTAGATCTTCAGTTTAACGCTCTACCAACTGAGCTATTTCGGCTTGAATGTATTTTTCAATTGATTGTTAGTTCTTAAACAAATAAAGTGATAGAGTATTTACACCAGTGAGATCAGCCTGAGAGTCATACGGCTGTCTGTACCTCATTTCAACTGCCGAAACTCAGGATTGAACAAGGGACCTTCAGACCCTTCAGTCTGACGCTCTACCAACTGAGCTATTAGGCCTGGAAGTATTACATCCAGAATGTATTTTTCAATTGATTTTTAGTTCTTAAACAAATAAAGTCATACAGTTTTTCCCCCAGTGAGATCAGCCTGGGAGTCATATGGTTTTCTGTACCTCATTTCAACTGCCGAAACCCAGGTTTGAACCAGGGACCTTTAGATCTTCAGCCTAAAGCTCTACCAACCAAGCTATTTCGGCTTCTAAGTGTCACATCCAGAATGTATTTTTCAATGTATTGTTACTTCTTAAACAAATAAAGTCATACAGTTTTTCCCCCAGTGAGATCAGCCTGGTAGTCATACGGTTTTCTGTACCTCATTTCAACTGCTGAAACCCAGGTTTGAACCAGGGACCTTTAGATCTTCAGTCTAACGCTCTACCAACTGAGCTTTTTCGGCTTGTAAGTGTCACATCCAGAATGTATTTTTCAATTGATTGTTACTTCTTAAACAAATAAACTCATACAGTATTTCGCCCAGTGATATCAGCCTGAGAGTCACAGGGTTTTCTGTACATCATTTGAATGTCGTAAATGTGGCAACCTAGCGGGAATAGTATACTGTACTCTGTACTGTACTGTACTGTAGTCCTCTGCACTGTCCTGTCCTGCACTGCGCTGTACTCCACTGTACTGTACTGCACTCCACTGTACTGTACTGTACTCCACTTTACTGTACTGTACTCCACTGTACTGTACTTCACTGTACTCCAATGTACTCCACTGTACTGTACTGTACTGTACTGTACTGTACTGTACTGTACTGTACTGTACTGTACTGTACTGTACTACGCTGTACTGTATTGTACTCCGCTGTACTGTACTGGACTGGACTGGACTGGACTGGACTGGATTGTACTGTACTCTGCTGTACTGTACTCCACTGCGCTGGATGTCGTAAATGTGGCAACCTAGCGGGAATAGTATACTGTACTCCTCTGTACTGTACTGTAGTCCTCTGCACTGTCCTGTCCTGCACAGCGCTGTACTGTACTCCACTGTACTGTACTGTACTCCACTGTATTGTACTGTACTCCACTTTACTGTACTGTAATCCACTGTACTGTACGCCACTGTACTCCACTGTACTGTACTTCACTGTACTCCGCTGTACTCTACTGTACTCTACTGTACTGTACTCTACTCTACTGTACTCAACTGTACTGTACTCCACTGTACTGTACTCCACTGTACTGTGCTCCACTGTACTGTACTGTACTGTACTGTACTGTACTGTACTCCACTGTACTGTGCTGTACTGTACTGTACTGTACTGTACTCCACGGTACTGTACTGTACTGTACTGTACTGTACTGTACTGTACTGTACTGTACTGTACTGTACTCCACTGCACTCCACTGTACTGTACTGTACTGTACTGTACTGTACTGTACTGTACTGTACTGTACTGTACTGTACTGTACTGTACTGTACTGTACTGTATGGTTCGGTACCATAATGCACCGTACTGTACCGTATTGTAGCATACTGGACCGTACTGTATCATACTGAACTGTCATACTGTACTATACGGTACTGTACAATACTGTACTGTACAATACTTCACTGTACTCCACTGTACTCCGCTGTACTCTACTGTACTCTACTGTACTGTACTCTACTCTACTGTACTCAACTGTACTGTACTCCACTGTACTGTACTCCACTGTACTGTGCTCCACTGTACTGTACTGTACTCCACTGTACTGTGCTGTACTGTACTGTACTGTACTGTACTGTACTGTACTGTACTGTACTGTACTGTACTGTACTGTACTGTACTGTACTGTATGGTTCGGTACCATAATGCACCGTACTGTACCGTATTGTAGCATACTGGACCGTACTGTATCATACTGAACTGTCATACTGTACTATACGGTACTGTACAATACTGTACTGTACAATACTGTCCCATACTGTACCGTACTGTATGCTACTGTACTGTTCCATACTGTACTGTGCTGTGCCTTACCATACTGTGCTGTACTGTAGCATACTGTGCTGTACCGTGCTGCTGTGGCCTGTGTATGTGTGTGCGCACGTGCGTGTGTGTGTGTGTGTGTGTGCAGTGAAAAGGGGAGGTGCCGGGGAATGAGAAAGTTGTGATGTAATTTGCATCACAGCGAAATGTTGCGCAATAACAGTGTGTCTGACAAAAGTAATATTTGTACAGTAAATATGACAGTTGCGTGGTTTTTTTTGCATGGAGAGATGTGTGCTAACAGTGTGGTTTTGTAGGAGAAGGAGCACGGATAAACGGCCATGTGCTTGTGTACCCCCTGTACATTAGGGTAGAAGGATAATACGTCCAAAACTGTGACAATGAAGAAAATAAAGTTGAAGAATCACTATAAATCTTAAAATAGGTCGGAGAATTTCATCCAGTTGTAAACAAGGAAGTGGTCCGGGTCTGCGACCATTTGATTGGAGGAGACAATGTAAGGAGCCCTAGGATTGACTGAAGGCGGACCGATCTGATTGGCCGAGGAGCAGAGTTTCAGCACAGAGAGAATTCACCACAGCACAGAGAAGCACAGCACAGAGAAGCACAGCACAGAGAAGACGTTTTCACATGCACATGAAGGGTTTTTGGATTTATATGACGTGTGTGGGGGGGAAACATTATTTGTAGATTAGCAAAGTTTAAGTGTGCCTTTGAAACTGGATGTGAAACAAAAATACAAAACACAAATTTGAAACACAAATACAAAACACAGATGTGAAACACAAATACAAAACACAGATGTGAAATACAGATACAAAAACACAAATCTAAACGTGTGGATACAAAACACAAAAATTAACCTGCGAGTTCACTCATGTGAGTTGCAAATCTGAACGTTACAAATCTGTGATCGTGACTGTGAGACTTTTGAGACTGTTCTGGCTCGATACACGCACACACGCATACACGCACGCACGCACACACACACGTACACGTACACACGCACGCACACACACACACACACACACACACACACACACACACACACACACACACACACACACACACACACACACACACACACACACACACACGCATGATTTCAAAAGAAAACAAAGATTTCCAACCACACATCTACAGATTGAACAGTCTGTGTTGAAAGCCTATATGTCTCTCAGATCATACTATATGCTGCCTGTGAGCACATTAACCATTTAAGTTTCCCCACTCGGCTCTCTGCTGGGATTCCACTTCAGGTCCACTTGGCATGATCTTATGCCGCTGCTAGCAGATGCCTGGCAGCATTAAAAATGAGTCCAGTCAGACACCACATGACAGCATACCGTTGTATGTTGCCTGCCATTGTGGAACCTACGCGGCGCAGCGGAGGACTGTCGCGGCAAATGGACCACAAATGGGTTGGAACAGGTGTCACTTTAATTATGGTTCCCCTCATTGGAGTTCAACAGAGCCAGCATGGAGGCAGTGGCTCTTTTAATTAACCTTGAAGCGCTGCCGTTTGAATGGCATTGACAGCGTGTGGCTGAGTGGGTATATACAGTACAGATCTGGTGGACAATATCTGCTAGTGTACAGTATATATATAACTCCCTCACTTTTAATTACAAGCACCCAGGGACATGTCCTCGCCCTCACACCCCGCTAACACCGCCCCATGTCCCTCCCTTACCAACTCCCCATCCCTAGCTTTTTATGATCTTATCATTTCCACACCTCTCGCTGAATATTGAAGTTAAATCCACCAAACCGCTGTGTCCTCCTGTTTGCTTCTTCTAATTTAGCTTTTGGCACATGCACTCTGAATACGTTGCCATTAAAGTCTAAAGTAAACTATCTCAAACTAATTTCAAGCCAAACTGAAAGTGGCAGAGCATAAATACTGTTGTTGAGATTGTGCCAAGACTGACTTTTTTTTAACCATTTCACAGTTTGAAGTATGGAGGAACTGTTATGAAACGCCATGCCATGTCAAGTTCAAGTTTCATGTAGAAGGAAGGAAATTAAGTACAAGTTTCCTCCTTGTTGGATGTACTGTATTGGATGTTTTGGTACTGGATGTACCAAAACAAAGTCAATCAGTGAATGCATGTCTTGAATATATGGATTTTTGTGTGTGAACTGTGGTTCCTATTTGAGCTGCATAATTATCATAAAAACTACTTCTACTGTAATTTTGCTAGCTATTTATTTTTGAAGTTTTGTGTGAATCAAAGTTTTGACCACTAGATGACCCTACTTTACAATTTAGACATTCTTATGCAGCTCTAATGCCAACTCCAATGCCTTCATTGCTCATACTTCAACGTTTTTGCAGGGATGTGGGAATCAAAGTTACCCTAGGCTACAGGCTTTAGTTCCTCGTATTTTCGAGGAAACAAACATTGTTCATATTCCATGATTATTCTGGTCAAGCAATGTGAATGAAATTAAACAGTAATAGCGGAACCTTTAGACGTTCAAGCTAAAGTTGTTTAGGAATCTACTTAGTTTCCAACATGTAAATGGTAAACTATTTTTCCAACAAATGTAAATGGAATTAAAGACACTGTTATCACTGTATCTAAAAATGTTAATACCTGTGAGTGACAGTCCTTCAATCAACCATCTATCAATGCCAAAAGTAGCGAAGAACATTTGGCAGTAAAAATAGAGGTATACGATGGACAGCAATAGAAACACAGTGTTTGAGTTGAGTCATCTAAGATCAAATGAGGTGATTCGTTCACATATAAAAATAGACATGTAAACGGCTGTCCACACCAAGAAGGATAGCTACAAAGATAACTATAATAAACCTCAAGCAGCTTTGAGACTTGAACCTTTTTGTCTGGCATTTCTTCTGTGAAATGAACTGAAATGAACCTCCATATTACGTTGGGTTTTTTTAGTGCAAAAAAGTCCACTTCTTTAGCATTTAATCATATAAATAATATTGTCAGCAGTCAGACAATGAATTGTCAATGAATTATCATCAATATATATTAAATTGCATTTGGGCATGAAAGGAATGGATTCATATTTATGGGTTGTTGTTTCTGATGAAGATTGTGTACCAGTGGCAGAACCCTTGCTTACTGCACTGCTAATACCAACTAGCCAAATTATATCACATAAAAACAGTTACAAATGTTCCGTGTGAAGCATTTGACATCTCATTAAAAATTAAAACAAGGATATAATTAGTGCTAGTGGATGTAAACATTGTACAATATTGTGGTAGGGTTATTTGAGGTTTCTGGCATCACTCCAAGTTGATTGATTGTGATGGTATTTAACATGGCTTTAAATTCAACTCACCTCATGTTTTAAGTGAATTCACTTTTTATTGATTTTGCTAGTTTTCACTTGTGATGGAAGATATCGAAGCCTGACTGAGACGCTGCTGTGCTTGGTAAATCCCAGCCATGTCAATCCAAAGTGACAAGGGCTTATGATTATTGCTGGAAATGTTAATTATTGTAATTACCAATAATTACCATTAAGTAATGAGTCATATGACTTGTTTATTCAGAGGTTCCCATCGCCATCTGTATACAAAACAGAAGTACACTCATGCATCGATATGCCTATGCACGCAAGTCTCGCGCACTCACGCATGCCCACATGGCGCACGCACGGCCAAGCATCGATTATTTGCTAGCATTTCTGCAAGACAGCTCAAACCTTTGTCAACGTGATTCAAAAGGAGCAGAATTATTTGTCTTCATTTGGCAGGTGAATATGGGTGCAGCTGTTTGAATATCGGTGGCAGAAGGACATCCAGACCTTTCCCAGTTGATAATTTAAAGCAAGAAGGTCAACACAAATTACTGCTCACCAAACTGAGGCAAGATGTGACAGTGACTCTAGACTGTCACATCTTGCCTCCGTTTGGTGGCCAGACTCTAGAGAGACAGAGCCCTCAGATTAAATTTGCACGCTCCTAAATACCAACGCTGAATTATTTACGCAATAATGTTAGTCACTTTCTCTGCAGAGGCAGGGCTTTTTCACCCCACACGATTAGGGTATAAAATGGCTTTATAATGGCATATAACTCAAATGTTATCCCTAAATCAACCTCTCTGCTCTTTCTTCCTCTCTCAAATAGGACTTCAATTTCATTTTGAACCACTGTACTGTCGACTTTTTGCTCTCTGACACCCTGGTTTTTCTCCTCTCTTTTTCTTTTGTTATATAGCTTGGTGCTTTATTCTTTTTTCCTAAGATCACAAGCAGTCCTCTATAGTGAGTTTCTATGGGCTTTGAGCTCGATGGATATCCTTCTCATGTGGCTTGACTTTCAATGGCAGCCAGTCCTCTTTGGATAGGATGAGGTGATACAAGTCAGAACTACTGTAAGCTTGCCCCTTGCTCCCTCAAGCTACTGTATATATTTACATTCATAGTGACTCATCTTATACAACTCTTTCTCTCTCTGTGTGTGTGTGTGTGTGTGTGTGTGTGTGTGTGTGTGTGTGTGTGTGTGTGTGTGTGTGTGTGTGTGTGTGTGTGTGTGTGTGTGTGTGTGTGTGTGTGTGTGTGTGTGTGTGTGTGTGTGTGTGTCTGTGTGTGTACAATATTAAGAACAAGATCTCATTTTCAGTTAAAGCATCAATGCCATTGCTTACCGTGTTCACTGAATGTTCAAAGGCAGGTTCTTGACATGCATGTTTGTGTAGTCGTCAATACTGCTATTTTTGACCCTCATCCCATTTGCTCCAACAATACTGTATTGAGTTTGTAGGCAGTTGCATAGCATTTCTGTGTGGGTTTAATGTGGAACGTTGCTGTGCCCGTGCCCCTACCAAGATAAAGATAACTCCTCCACTTTCTCCTGGAGGGCAAAAACAAACTCATTGCAGGAAGGTCTGAGCAATGTACAGAACAGAGGGGACGGGGGGTGCCACGACTTGATGCCTAATCAAAGTTTTAAGGCCAACACCTTGGAGAGACTTGTTTATGGACAGTTTTTAAAAGGTCTTTGGAGTTACTGTAGGTTACAAAGCAAAGAACAGCATTTTGATAGGCTACTAGGCTACCACTTTTGGAACGGAATATGTGTAGCTACATACATTTTGTTGAATAATTCATTCTATATTTTTGGGGTTCTACTTCTTCATCCAGTTATATATATATATATATATATATATATATATATATATATATATATATATATATATATATAGTGCCATGATTAGGTATACATACTTTAAAGTTGTTGCTGGATATGTTTGTGGATGAACATGACACAGTCTAACCTTACAACTTGGATGTGTGAACATGAAAACCAAATGCAGGCGGCTGAAACCTTAATTTGCCTGTGACTGAGACAGACTAATCCTACTGTATGCATATCACTCATCAACACCACATGAACAGGTGCATACACTCTCATTTCAGCATGCTAATTCTCTCTCTCTCTCTCTCTCTCTCTCTCTCTCTCTCTCTCTCTCTCTCTCTCTCTCATTTAACTCCAGGGTTGCGTCTTTCTCTTACTTACGCTGTCTCAGCTGCCTGTCTGAGTTTTTGCCCTCCATCTCTTTCTAAGGCAAACTATCATGGTTGATTGGAATATCTCAGCATGGAGGCAGACCGTTCATGTCATGAACATCTTTGTTTATGTAACCTCACTCTTTCCGCCGTTGTCTCGTACGAGTCGTCGCATCCCTTTTTGCCAAGTGGTGCTCACAAACCACACGTGGGGTTCTAGTGGTTTTGAGAGGGCTGTTATGTGCCGTTCCACACACATAATTAACTTCTGAGAGCCAGCGGCAGTGGACCATCTATAAATAGACATATCCAGTCTCTTGATAAATTGGTTGATGTGCTAGATAAATTATGCTTGTTGACTGAAAGGTTAATGAATCGGGAGATCATTAAACAAATGTATTCTCAGGTGAAAATTACCACACATGGACTAAGTAAAGTGCCTGAAAAGATTCCATTGACTTCATTTCACCTATCTCCATGCAACACCTCCTCTCTTCCATTGACTTCCATTGACCTAGCTCCATACAGCACCCCCACCCCCTCTACCGTAGAGTTCCACTGTAATTACTTTCTCAGCTGGAGGTGTTTTTTTCCACACACTTGGCTAGGTAGAGTGCCATGATTAGGTTTGACATTTTACTTAAACTGACACAGAGTAGAATTTCTCAAATAAACCAGTTGTTGTCTCCATTATGGGGTGAAGATGTTTTTTGAAAATAATAATAACTAGAACAGCACTCTGTCGAGTGCCTACTTGCTTGTTGCACACAAGTAGGCCATAAATGGCCTACTAGTGCGCAAGCAGAGCGTGCAAGTACTGTAGACCGCTACAAACTTTCAAATCTCAGCCTCTCTGTGAAAGAACATTTGCAATATTGAATTATAAGTTTTAGCTATTTGCTACGTACCTTGCTTTTGGAGGAGAAAAAGTAGTATTTTGAAGTATGGTAATGATTACTTATGCCTGTTATGGCAGTGGTGTCAGATTATATACATGTATACATAGGGGCATTACCTTTAGTCCACCCGACACTGAAACATGTCATCGTTACGTCACCATCGATAACCAATTATACCCTGGCATTGGTACATATATTCATCACGCCATATGCTCATATGTCTATATATGTGTATATGTCTATATGTATGTATATGTAATTTTTGAGTGATTAGTGGTATAATGTAGTTACTCGGGTGGTTTGATGCGTATGTCCCTTTTTTTAATCCACCTGACACTGAAACATATCATCATTACGTCACCATCGTAAACCAATAATTATACCCTGGCATTGGTATATAATCTTCATCACGTCATGGGACATCCGCGGAAAACATACCTGCAAGGTCTGCTTCCGTATGTCCGGGGCCAGCATATGACGTCATATCATATGCATTCTAAGGGACATTGGTACATATCTTCATCACGTCATGGGACATATGCTTCGTAGCATGACGGAAAACATACCTGCACGGTCAGCTTCGTGCCAGCATATGACGTCATATCATATGCTGCTAAGGGACATACGCATCGTAGCACCTGACTGATAACATTACTTGCACGCTTTGCTTGCGCAAGTAATAATAATAATCACACCGGTGTGAAGTGAGGGGAGCTCAGTCATTATACATCATCATACATCTCATTCTGGCCAATCACAATTTGCGTCCACTCACTCAAAACAATGTTTGTGTGTGTAAACACAAACATTGCGTAAACACAAACATTGAAGACGAAGGTGAGGACGCAAATTCTGATTGGCCAGAATGAATATGATGTATGATGATGTACGATGATAAGAGTGCCCCTCACTTCACACGGGTGCTTCCTCCCCGCGGGGAGAACGCGTCAGTGAATCCTCGCTATGAGTCTGGCCGCGCCAGGCTAGGGCTAGCACCCCTCAGAAAACAAAAACAAACAAAACATTAAAAACAAATATCTCCTAATGCATATTAATGTGTTCACAGTGTGATTAGAAAAGTATGAAGGACAATGTCATTACACAATTCAATTTGTTCATAGGAAAACAAATGATGATTCAGCGTTTGCTAGTGAAGAGCATTCTTGTTGTGGATGTATTTTGTTTGTTTCACCTATGCATGACATCCATGACTTGTGTTATACTAGGAACATCTCAAACCAGTATGCAGTTGTCCTTCATTCTCTCCTTATAGTCACACTGAGATGTTAATACAACTTCTCAACACAGGAGGGCAGTGTGGAATCATATTGCCCAGAGTGGTTTAGTCTCTCTAACTGAATGTCTGGGAAGTATTCCATGTTTGATCTTTGATTGAAGGTGTTTGATCAGTGCTATCATTTCTAACCTGCCATTTGTCCCGGCTGTGAACCTGATGTCATCATCTCACACTATATGTTCACGCACGCATTGGAAATCTTAATGGCTTGAAACACCAGCGCGGTGTTCATGTAATAGACAATTCTCGCTAACATCTTGTATCACAAATGTGTATTATACAGGATTTTAGTGCTACATGGCTAATTAGAAACCACTTTTTCCGTCACATAATGTCGCTATATTAAAAGTGGATGTGTTCTTCTAATGCGAATGATTTACATCTGACTGACCAAGAACATAATTAAAATGCTGATGTTCTGATCATTGGGGGGGGGGGGGGGGGGGGGGTGACACACTGTGTCTCATTCCTTCTTCTGTTGTTTGCTTGACCGCAGGCTTGGCCGCAACCTCTTAGCCCGAGTGCCCCCTCTTTTTTCCACTCTTGTGTGAATAACTCGATAAGTCCCCATCCATGGCACAATTAGGGCATTATTACGCCCTCCACTGGGCCCTGATGTGCTCTGGGCTGAAATCCACTGCTAGGGCTTTACAAACGGTTGTACCCCTGTCCCAGTTCAGTGTGGAGCTCTGGCTTTATAGGGACTCCTCTCTCCACCCCCCTTTACGCACGCACGCACACACACACACATGCAGCTTTCTCCGTCCTGCGGGCAGACATGACATGGTGAGTCACATCAGTGCCAACAGCTGTGCGGTGGGCGCCATGTAGGGCACTGCTCATTGGTGTGCATGGCCTGATGTGGCATGTCACACCCCATCCCTTCCTTTTCCCTCTCCTCTCTTCTCTTCTCTTCTCTTCTCTTCTCTTCTCTTCTCTTCTCTTCTCTTCTCTTCTCTTCTCTTCTCTTCTCTTCTCTTCTCTTCTCTTCTCTTCTCTTCTCTTCTCTTCTCTTCTCTTCTCTCCTCTCCTCTCCTCTCCTCTCCTCTTCTCTTCTCTACCATATGGCCCCTGTCAATCATCCCTAAGCTGTCACCTCTGCTCTGAGAATCTCTGACACCCGGGTAGACTGAAACGGCACACTATATCAGCTGTATGTGTTGTTGGTGGTTGGTTGGTTGTGTGCGTGCGTGCATGCGTGTGTGTGTGCGTGCGTGCGTGCGTGCTGTGCGTCGTGCTAATTATCAAGTTGTCCATCCCCATCTGTGTCTTTCCCCGTGAATGAGAAATGCACTTTACTTTAGTTTTTTTGCCACCAGTCGTTGAACTCTCTCCAAGTCGTTTGTAAATGATTTCTTTGAATTATGCACTGTTTTGCGCATGCATTTTTGTCTAGTTTCACAGACTAATTATTCATTTGCTCTGAATATATATTGCTATTGTATAATGTTGCTGTGGCTGCTTGATTTTCACAGCTCTGTTACTATGCTCTTCTCACAAAGACATTCTGAGAGTGACTGTCTGCCACACCAGGATGAAAGTCCTTTTGCAAAATGTAGCCACGTATCATTATACTTTAATAATAATAATAATAATAGCTTGAATTTATATAGCGCCTTTCATGAACCCAAGGACGTTTTACAAACTGAACAACAAACAAACAAACAAACAAACAAACAAACAAACAAACAAACAAACAAACAAACAAAACAACAAACTATATGTCATAAGCCTGAGACTTGTTTACCGGTAGTCTATTTACTGCTGTAGGTGCTCTACAATACTCTTAGCTGACAATACATGATCTTCAAGCTCACACAACGTGTCGTGTTGAGGGCATTGTGAGCTTTTAGATCGGTAATTTTCTCTGAATGTTTGGCCCAGAATAAAACTCAAAGTATATACTTAATCCTTTTAATTAGGTCTTGCAGAATAAAATGTACATGAGTCATGGACTATGGTTATGTATGCATGATGCAAACCCCATTTCTGGGAGATCTTACTAGACTGGGTTATGAAAAATACGTTTTTCACACTTTTAGACCATATCCGTGGTCATCATATGGGCATACCACAATGGATGCCAAAAAAATGTGTAAAAACATTTCTGTGTGTTTTTATATCAAAAGTCCATAAAAATATAGTTTTAATTACTTCCTGAAAATGAAAACGTGCTGCGTGAAATGCCCACCATTTCCGTTTCACTACACCTTTAAAGGTCTAGAGCAGTGGTGTTCAACCCTTTTCACATCAAGGTACATTATTTATTCAGCATTTGAGCCACGGACCACCATTTGATGAGCTGCCTCTCAGACCCTACTTGGAATATTTTGTTGTCGTTGGATAAGATTTAGTCCATAATTCCATGCAGTATTATGTGATGCCATAGCATAGGAGAGATAACAGGCAAACGTTGATCAAAATAATAATTCTTCTACATTCTCTAATTGTGTAGACTTCTTGTAAATGAAGTAATGCTGTTGCTTAACAATAATTTTACTCTTGATAGCATAAAATGAAACCAAATGGACGCGCAGGGTCCATTTGGTTTAATTTTACGCTCACAAAAGTTAAAGATCTAATAAGAGTCAATTTGTTTAGGGAACCACCTCAAGGACCACTGTTCCATATTTTGCTGTATATAGCATGTGAGTTTGTCACATGTTGGGAAATGCCTGCCATTTGTCCATTCATGGCTTTGCATAACACTGCAAATTAATTTACAGTACAGACACACGGAGTGGAGTGGATCGAGACCCATGACCCCCATAGTATATGTCACGTGTAGGTGAAGTAAGGACCCAAACGCAGGACAGCCAGGCATGTAGTGTTCAAAACCATGAATTGGTGTTTTAATACAGAAGAAGAACAGAAGAACGCAAGGACAACACAAGAGACGGTCGCGGCCACACAGCCAACTCAAGGTATGGCCTAGCTCCTTTCGGAACCCTACGTTAAAGTTTCTGACATTTTGATGACTTTATGTAGGGTTCCTTCTCACCGGATTCAAGCGACATGGGATGCCATCTGATTTCCCCTGACTTAGCCCTGTGCTGCGGTGTGGGTGTCACGCTGACATATTCCAAACGAAGCATATGAACGCTATAGGAGACAACGAACCATCTGACCCCCCCCGCGAACGGCTCAGAAGCCGTTAAGTATTTTTAATGTTTGTACGACCGTTTTGCCAGCTCTGAAATTCTCTCTTCGGTCCCTCCTTGTTGACATCTCGGTTGGCTAGCTGCGCCTACGAGGCGCGTAGGGAGGCGCTGCTAGCCAACCGAGATGCCGAGAGGCGGTACAATGGGATGTCAACAAGAGAGAATTTCAGAGCTGCCAAAACGGTCGTACAAACATTAAAAATACTTAACGGCTTCTGAGCCGTTCGCGGGGGGGGTCAGATGGTTCGTTGTCTCCTATAGCGTTCATATGCTTCGTTTGGAATATGTCAGCGTGACACCCACACCGCAGCACAGGGCTAAGTCAGGGGAAATCAGATGGCATCCCATGTCGCTTAAGCCGGTGAGACCGGACCCTACGTGGTAGGTCCAAAGGAGCTCAACCCGGGGGGTCCGGAGACGGGCTAGGTATGGCCACTGAGCCAACTTGGGGACCCATCGCAAGGACAACACAAGAGACGGTCGCGGCCACACAGCCAACTCAAGGTATGGCCACTGAGCCAACTTGGGGACCCATCGCAAGGACAACACAAGAGACGGTCACGGCCACACAGCCAACTCAAGGTATGGCCACTGAGCCAACTTGGGGACCCATCGCAAGGACAACACAAGAGACGGTCACGGCCACACAGCCAACTCAAGGTACGGCCACGGAGCCGACTTGGGGACCCATCGCAAGGACAACACAAGAGACGGTCGCGGCCACACAGCCAACTCAAGGTATGGCCACTGAGCCAACTTGGGGACCCATCGCAAGGACAACACAAGAGACGGTCGCGGCCACACAGCCAACTCAAGGTATGGCCACTGAGCCAACTTGGGGACCCATCGCAAGGACAACACAAGAGACGGTCACGGACACACAGCCAACTCAAGGTACGGCCACGGAGCCGACTTGGGGACCCAACGCAGCTCCTCCAAGGAAAACAAACAAATTAACGGAGCTGAACGTGAATCCCCCCCACCGCCCACCCCTTTTTTTCCCCTCACTGTATATGTTTCTTTTCCCTTTTTACCCTTTTTACCTACTTTTTGATGAATTCCTGTTCTGTCTATAGAAGTGTCTATTTGTACGTCTCTAAATGTTTTGATGATTTGAACATGGTGGACCCTATTGGAAACAAGTGTAATGCTTAATTGGGTCGTCCACTCACAGTTAACAGCCTTTGTATTGAGTTTGTGCTTGAAATGTACTGTAATTCTGCAAACTGTTAATAAATTCTTCAATCAATCAATCAAAAGACAGGTGAACATGAACAACTTAAAACAGACTGAAACAGGTGACAGGATACAATGACTCAACAAGGACTGACTGGGGAACAAGACTGATATACACATGAGGGTTGATTACAAAATGAGACACAGCTGGAACAAACAAACATAGAACCATGAACACTAGACCAGGGAACAATACATAGAAATACAAGACCTAGACTGTACAATGAATGACAAAAGTCTGTGACTGTGACAGTATATGATTCTGTGTGCGACTCTTTCTGTGTTCACTGGCCGTTCATTGCCAGTCTGCAGATACTGTAAACAAATGCTTTATTTTAATGTCTCCGACACAAACGGAGAGGTCCAGCGAAGGCAATAAGAAGAGCAGAAGCACTCCAAATGTCACATCTGAAGGCTGTTCCATTTGTTTTGAATGCACTCCAACTGAAAAGCAATTTGAGAGCGCCAACCTTTGCAGAGAGAGCCCTCGCCACTCAAGTGCAAACCAAAACTTAATTAGGAAAATGATGATTGTACTGTGTGTGTGTGCTCACACAGTCCGCTTGACAATTGGCCAAGCGTCTTCCTCTTGCCCGCACCGCATGCAAATGACTCAGCTCAGCGCATCTACATTTAACAAAATGTCAATATACCCACAATGTAAGTCATAACGTAAACGTGTCACGCCCAATAATGGCAGTTGATTAACCCATTCAGGCCTGACGTCGAAATTAAAAAAAAAAAAGTTTTCTAAATCATGACAATTTTCGGAAAGATTTGAGGCACATTTTAACGATTTTTCAAAAATAGCAGACCTACAAGTTCATAGCGCGCCACTCGGTGGCGCGCTATGAGCTTGTAGATCTGCTATTTTTCAATAGCTAAATTATAACAATGTTTAAAACACCAAAACGGGTTCCCGCCCCAAAATGGGTTAATGGTTAATGTGGTTAAACGCTAACGTGACATGGATGCGTTCCAGGTCTCAATGGATTAACTGGTCGACATATCTTCCATGCAAAATAGGCACGATAGGACCTTATCCATGCAAGTGTTCTTTGTCAAAAAAGCCCTGTTATACAAACTGCACATGATGGAAAATGAAATTACTGTGAATATCTGCCCTTCAACATCTGCATACTATTCTATTTTCTTTTCTCTAACCAGAATATCAGTTCTTTACTTTAACCTCAAATAAAAAAATATATAGAGAACGCAAAGGAAGAACCACACACATGCATACGTGCACACATACGTATGTGCACACCGATATGCAAACATGCACGCATGAACGCACGCACGTACGTACTCACGCGCGCGCGCACATCCCCTGTTTAAATTGTGTGCAAACACAGCCATGCAATTAACAGTCTAATATGGGAAGGTAATGCTTGATCAGTCCACATAGTGTGAGTTAAGCCAACATAGCTAGAACAAACAAGAGAAAGTGTTAACACAAGGACAGGTCACAGGGATCAATAATTCATTTAAGATGAAGATGCTCCCCACGATTGGCTCAGCAGTGGTCTTAGTAATCAGGTGTCGAGATTTATTTATCTATCACCGACTTCTAGGCTGAAAACATATAAGTGACTTAGCCCAGTGAGGCTATAGTCTATAGACTAGTATATAGACTATAGTAGGCTATAATCTATAGACTATAGCCTACTATTGTGATTATTATTATTATTGTATTATTTTTTGTGTCCATATTTTTAACATTTTGTGAATTCATAATCCCAGATACCCCCCCCCCCCCCACACACACACACACACACACACACACACACACGCACACACACACACACACACACACACACACACACACACACACACACACACACACACACACACACACACACACACACACACACACACTCACAGTTAATGTTAACCGTTGCTAAGAAAATTAAAAACCCTTCAATGAACAGTTGTCCAAGTGCACTAAAAACATTCACCGAATAGATTTGACATGCCTGCTGACTAAACAGCTCACTGACAAGTAAACATCTTATTCAGTGTGGATTTCAGATAGTACTAATAGTACTAATAGTACTAATAGCTGAATCCCAATTATCTTACAATTATTCAAGGAAACAAACATCATGGAAGCTTAATTAAGTGGTCTATTTTGGAGGCAAGATTTAAGACTGTAATTCTTACATGAACATAAAAGTCACTATACTAGTCTCCAGATACTGCAGGTTGGCAGATGGCACCTGTTCTGCTCATGTAAATGATGCTGACCAGCCCGAGCAGAGTTGTAGAGGTTGTGCCAGTTGAATTGTTGACAGCCTATGTATGCCTCACTGGAAGGATTTAAGCTGTTGTTTATGGAGGGGCACCAATCAAAACCAAGGCCAGGTGTGATATGGTGGTAACTGAGGCAAATCTGATGCCTGAAGAAATGGGCTTTTGAAAATGCACAGTATAAATGGAACCGCTTCCGTCAAATTATGACAATATGTTTTCAATAAAAACATTAACATTAAGCCTGTTGAAATATTCAACATTTTACTAAAGACAGATGCCGGTTGAGTGAGCTTCTGACTGAAATGGCTGTCCTTATTAAACAAATTACTACGAAGCAGGCATTTTATAAGCAGTAGCACTGAAGAAGCAGCATTGTGGGGTACTATAACAACATGTCATTCACCAGGTGAAAAAGAAATATACAAAAATATGTTTTTCAGAAGTACATATAAATGTATTATTTTATAAAAACTTAAGTTGTACTTAGTTGCAAACATCGCATGGATGCACCTGGGAAGTATCCTCAGTGATGTATCCCAAGGTCATCGAGGTTTTGGGTCTTGCAACATCATATGAAAAGTATCTTGAAAAGTGTCTTGCCACAAATAAATTAATGTACGAGTTCCAATCTGGCTTCAGAACATCCCACTCCACTGACACATGCCTCCTCTATTTGAGCAACCACATCAAACACAAGGTGGATGCTGGCAAATACTGCAGCATGGTCATGCTGGACCTCCAAAAGGCTTTTGACACCGTGAACCACTCCATACTGGTTAACAAGCTAAAAGCAATTGGTTTTGATAGCACATCAGTGAGCTGGATGCAATCCTACCTGGAGGGGAGAGAACAGATGGAGGTGTGGAGGTGAACGGAACGGAACACTGCTCCCCCCTCCCAGTGATCTGTGGCGTTCCACAAGGAAGCATACTAGGGCCTTTACTGTTCCTAATATATGTAAACGACATGACATCAGCTTGTGACTGCAACTTGTTCCTGTCCGCAGATGACTCAGCACTGCTGGTCTCAGACAGGAACAAACTGCAGGTTGAAAAGACCCTCAACTCTGAACTCGGTAGAATCTGCACCTGGATCGCTGATAACAAACTATCTTTACACCTGGGAAAAACTGAATCCATTCTCTTTGGATAGTAATCTCAACAAGGCAGATGTCTTTGTGGTTAGAATGGGTGACAATATTATCACACGAAAAGATGAAGTAATCTCAGCAAGGCAGATGGCTTCGTGGTTAGAATGGGTGACAATATTATCACCCGAAAAGATGAAATTACCTATACCTAGGTTCCATCCTGGAGGCTAATCATTCCGGTGATAAAATGGCCACCAACGTAATCAAAAAAGTCAACCAAAGAACAAGATTCCTTTACAGGATCTCACTGGTCAACAAAAACAGACAGACATGCGAATCCCTTGACTCCTTCAAAACCGCTCTCAAAGGGCACCTACGGACAGCTGCAATTCGAAACTGGCCCCCATAAAATCTGAATCCGAATCTGAATTTCCCTTCACTGTAGATATTTCTTTTCCATTTTTACCTCCTTTATGATGAATTCATGTTGTGCTTCTGCAAACTGTTAATAAATATTTCATTCAAGCAATATCCCTCACTCAGGTGACCCAGCCGAGGTGATCAAGTCCCGACCTACGTCCCAGTAGCTACCCTCGATCAGTCCCATTAGGGAAAGACCAGGGCCAGACAATCCGTTGTCCGGAACTACTCTGCCGGGACTGGGAGGTAGACCAATCTGGCGTGTGGAAGGACTAGCTATAGGCTCTGTGGGTTGACTCCTGTCCGGGCCTCTCCTACGTTTCACCAGGTTCACTCCTGCTCTCACCAGGTCCAGGACCTGTGCAATGTGCATTGCATCAGACTCCCAGCACCAGACACTTCACTCAGGACTCAGGAGTGGTGGATTCTTGAGACGCAATGGTTCTGCAGGCTCCACCTGGTCAACGGTGGTGCTGCAGGCTCCGCTTGCGGCTTGAATGGAACTTTAGTGCTCTCTAATCTTTGGCTAGACCCAGTATGCATTTAATTTGAATACCTCGAGCACAAGGTTTATACATTCTCAGAGATAACTGTACACAGGATTTTTCCGGGGACCGGTTGCCAAATGCCAATGTATTTACATTGGCATTTGGCGCTACTGTACACGTACTGTAGCTGTCTGTAGATAATTCTGTCAGTGTGTTGCTATAGATATATATCAAACACGAAGTCTACCATTTATTCCCTGTGCCTCTGTCAAATAGGATTTAAAGTGCAATTATCAGCCAAAGGTGATTTGTGACAGAATGCCCGACTATAACTGCTCATTTTTTTAAGAATGCAGAGTTCTTTTGGAGCAATCACATATGTAGCTACTAAAAGCCTTTGTACATTTGTCAGGAGAAATGGGTGATTAATGCATTTTGCGACATAAGGTGCTAAAGAAAAATGTCTGGCCCAGATTCCTTTAGTAATTTGATGGCTTTTGATTATGGATTTGTATAATGCATTCAGCAAGAAAAATAAATCCCAAAATGATGGGTGTTCGCTGTGGCACTAATTTTAAAGGAAGTTACTTTGTGAATGAAAATAAATTGCTCTATGCTGACAGCCGATCAGCAAGTGGATTCATGAATGTATAATATTTTAGGCCAATAAATATACCAATATACCAAATGTCCCACTCCACACCCCTGGCTGCCGAACTACAGTACGAGTCCTGTCTCTGCACTGACCAACTGTATCTGAAATAAAGCATTCAAAAGTGTGTTAGGTTTATATGTGACTATACCAAGGCAAGATTTTCAAATTTTCATTATGCCTTATGTAGCATGTGACATGTCAAACTAGAGGGTTTTCATGATTCTGAATCTATTTCAAGGATTAGTTTCGCGCAAAAAGCACTCCTTTGGCTAAAAACGGCCATAGCCACTAGTCCAAATGTGCCCAAAATGTGCTGACCATCATCACATTTGTGATATGTTTTGTGAGTGTTTTTTGTGCAAAACTAATGCTTGGAATGTATTCAGAATCATGAAAACCCCCTAGTTTGACATGTCACATGCTACTTAAAACATAATGAAATGTTGTCATTGTTCCCTTATAGGCCTATAGGATATAAAGCATTGCTCAATTCTGATAGCCGGTCAGCAAGTGGATTCATGAATGTATGTATATATATTTTAGGCCAATAAAAAAGACTAGCCTATACCAAATTTCGCAGCCTGTTGACTGCCGGACTATCAGGAATGACACGAGACAAGACAATTAAAGGAAGGATTCAAACCTGGGGACCACAGGGAGTATTGTCTGTGCACTCCACAGTGCACAGTGGCCGATCCAGCAGGCACCTCACAACAAATGCTTTGTCTGTCTGCGTACCTGTTTGATGTTGTGAAAGGCATACTTTTTTCCCTCAGCCAAACAGCACATAGGCCTCCCATGAAGCAAGAAAAAGCTTTGGACATTGTTTGGACTTCAAGGCTGCTTTTAACAATGGCTATGTGTACGCACAGGCATAAATTGGTTATCTGTACCAGCCCAGCTAAGGACTGCACTGTATTGACTGCAGCCATGAGAAAAACATGAATAACTTTAAAGTTTTAACTTGAATTGCAGCTAATCCAGTCCGGCCGAGTGTATATTATATATGAAGTCATTTAATTTGGAATATAGTTTCATTTGGAACATTATTTGTATTGATACATTAACAGGCTGCATATAATGGGAAATTAGCCTAAAGGTTATCACAGAGAAGCAGATTGTCTCGAACGGCAAGCCTAGACGGGCTGAGAAATTATGGGTGGGTGGTCTCCTTTAACAGCTATACCACTGAAGTGCCCTCGAGCCAAGACATTGAATCCACCAGTACTCTTGTGAAGCTTCTCCTCGGCCAACAATTTAACACTGTGAAAGTCCTGGGGAGCTCTGCGGTGTGAGAGTGTGAAAATGTATAACTGACTCCCCTAAAAGTAGCCCCCAAGGCCATTCTAAATAAGAACGCATTCTTAGTCAGCTGGCCTTGTTAAATATGTGTTAAGAGAAAAGAGTCTTTGGAATTTGCCCACAGTAGCTCTCTCTGTGTTTGCCCGTCTCTTACTTTCGCCCTCTGCCCCTCTAGTGTATTTTCAATGGTTCTACCTCTGGGCAAATGATGCTTTTTGCAGTAATGTAAAGTGCTTCCAAGTTCCAACTTCCAACAAGGTATTTGGCCTTTCTTCACTCTGTGTGTCAAACAAACCCACACACTCTTCTCGGAAAGAGCCGATAAATACGTGAAACACAAACTCAAACATTTGTTTTTATTCTCCAAATATACAGAGCAAGAGCATCATAGATTCACAGACCAGTACAGGTAAAATACAACTTTTTTTTTTTCTTACTTTTTTTTCCTTAGATACAGAGGGCCACTGCCTGAAAATAGTGGTTTACCCGGTTCAATTTACATAATGGTCTTTACATTATACTGAAAGTATGCTTATGGTTCACTATTTATACCAACTTTAGAAATGTGCATGTAATTTAAGTACCCCTTTTTCAAGACTCAAGTTATTTTCAAATAATTCTTTGTTTTTAACCACTTTAAAGTAAATAAATTATGTTCAAACCAGTTGTACATTTAACAAAGTGTCATGTAAGTTCTTAGTGAAAAAAAGTACATTAAATTGATGTTTACCTACCAAATGCATGACAGACATTCAACACTGCAGTCTACACACAAAGAATTATTTGCGAACACAATTTGAACCAAGTCTGCTTTTTCCATACTGTAGCACGTCGTTAAAGTACTAACGAGATATTGATTTATCGAAAAGAAAAGTGAGAGAGGGCTGGAAAGCATTTACACAGTAATCAAAGGGTTATTGTGATCAATTCCTATTAACGTTTGAGTTGGCAACTTCCATCATGAGCAATAAAAAATATCATACAATGAGGGAGACTTTGCATTCATCGTGTAAACCACCCTTTGCAGGCATGAGTAAAAATATTGACAGTGTTAAATGTTTGGCATGATACATTATTATTTTTTTGTTTATATTCCAACCAAGCAAAAGAGTTTTGCAGAGCGCACAAAATCACAGATGCACTATAGCCAGTGGGTACAGAAAATGATTACAAAATAACTACCGACCAATGTCTGAGGACGATTACCCGATTCGCTCAGCCCGGGTAAGAATAGTCTACTCCAGGGTTGCTTACCGACAATACATTTCTCTTCAAGATAACAATTCCACCAGTTTTTAGCTTGAAAATAAGTTATATTTGTCAAGCGACACAACAGTGTGCGATGGATTATAACTAGTAAGACAGGGTGTTACCCAACTGCCCAAGTTTTTATAATATCTTGATTATTGACTATGCTTACCCCTAGCACAATGAAATGGGTTCTCTCTTGTTTGCTATCGTAGAAGGCCGGTAACCTTGTGTAATTGTACAGTTGTTGTTGTGTTTATTCGTCAGTTTGGCATGGGCCAACATTGCAGCGCTTCCAGCCAGGCAAATAGGAGCAGCTGGTACCATGCCGGAGAGACGTCCTCAGGTGAGCAGGGCAGACTGCTTCCCTCCCGCATTGGGCTTTGATGAATCCACAAACTAATCCCTATGTGACTGGCATGGTGCTGGTACCCCCGTTGGTACACAGATGCCCCACTGTAGCAGTTAGAATGAATAGGAGGGGGTTTCTTTGGGCCTGACAACCCAAACATCAATTATGTATCTGTTTTCTGTGTGGGGGGGGGGGGGGGGGGATTTCGTTTACAGCATATGTACGGTCACCGTGTACGAGCTGCATTTGATAGGAAGAGGGGCTATAAGACTATATAAGAGCCCAGGTTCTGTGTAAAGGGATGGAGGCAGATATTTATCTTGTTTATTTTCTGGAGGATAACGATGACAGTGTGCATTTTGTTTTCTTCTTTATATCCACTATCTGGTCAGAATTGACAGTTTGGATACCATTATATGATTATGCAATATGAGCATACTAAATAACATCATAATGTGTTCTAGACACTGCAGATTGAGATCATATTTATCTGTCTGGGGGAGGATCGGAATGAAAAATTAATGAATGGATAGTGAAGGTGATGAGCAGAAAATTGCAGACATAGGCACACTTTATTTATTTGTATTTGTTTACACTGCTCAAAAGCAGCATAACAATGTTTTAGTCAGTTGTTTTTTCTTCTTTTGCCTGCCTTTTTCCATCTGTAGCCTGTCCGCACAACCTTTCTTGAGAGTTAAGGCAACTAGTTACCATTTGTATTCATTATACTGTTAGCAGACTGAAATGGAACTGCATCTCTCAATTGCCGTTTGTTCAGCAGGAGGCTGAGCCAGCTCCATAAAGCCAACAAGGGGATAAACAATGTCAATTAAAAGTGCTATAATTGATATTCTTTTCGTTTAAAAGGTTAAAACTCTATATTGTAGGCTAGCATTTGTTTCTATAGTGTTTGTTCAGCAACATGGGGTCCCCTATAGTCTCCAGCTGTTTAGCACACAGCAAATTATAGGTCTCCAATTTCATCCAATCAGGAGAGAGAACAGAGAACCCATTCCATCAGCTTCAATTTTATAGTGTTCCAGGTCCAAAATGTCCACATTTATTCTGATTGATTGGATGGAATTAGTATATCCCGACCTGAAAATATACTGTATTTTCTTGTTTGCTAAAGAGCAGGGGAGAACTACGGGGAGATCCCCGTTACTGAAGAAACACTAATTACTCTGATTACTATGTGAATATAGAGCTATTGAACACTTATTTTTTATATATATGTATCAAAAACAAAACAAATATCACGTACCGCCCATTAAATTAATTTGATTTGATCCAAAAAAAGATTTAAGCACATCCCATTCCTGCTATTACAGAACCACACCTAATGTGTACAGACACATTAGGTGTGTCTGTGCACAGTAAAATCCTCAGTGTAATGTAAGAAATATGGCCTGAAAATGAACATTGGATGTTTTGAGAGTGAGAGTGACGTACAATGTGCTAGAGAAAACTGTTCGCATGAATTACTAATTTCTTAAAAAAATTGGGGGGAAAAAAGCTTGTTTGAGATATGTATGTTAGAGAGAGAGAGAGAGAGAGAGAGAGAGAGAGAGAGAGAGAGAGAGAGAGAGAGAGAGAGAGAGAGAGAGAGAGAGAGAGAGAGAGAGCCAGAGAGAGAGAGAGAGAGAGAGAGAGAGAGAGAGAGAGAGAATAACAGAAGGAAAATTATTGTCTGCCTGTACAATGTTGATGCCACAGGGATTTGTTTTACCCTAATACAGTGAAAACTGACTGAGAAAGAAAAATACAGCACAAAATGATATATAGAGAGAGAGAGGCAGCATTAGAGATTTATATACAGTGTGCTAAGTGCCAAGCTGGATTATCAGCGTTGAGACAGAGCTTTTTGTCTTAAACTGTAGGGCGCCAATCCATTTGTAAAATTACAGTCCAAACCACACTGCCACTCATGTGGAAAAAACCCCATTCAAACATAATCATATGTAAAGTGCTTACAGCAACAACTTGCTTTTGTTGAGAAACGCTGTGCAGCTTCATTGTTATTTTTTTTCCATAATATTGTTTCAGCAAGTTTCAGCTGCTCGTCATCCCATTTTAGCGCAGTACAGCGGAAGATACTGAAATAAGACATTATCTAATCGGATCAGCTACTGAGCAAAAGAGACTGCGGTTGCGGCTAGCTACACAGTAAAACAAATCCTTTGTCAATTTAACCCAGATTGTATTGTGAATTGAATGCCTTAGATTTGACAAAACTAGACATGATGTCATGATTGCATGCGCGAGTCATTGTCTGATGTACTGCTTTACTGCTTTATGCTGCCGTTTCGCCCAGCGCTGCCCTGTAGCCTCCGAAAGCTTGATCAAATAACTGATCAAGCTTATTCTATAAAGCATGACTGGCCCAGACCTTGAAAGCAACGTTGAGATTTGAATTGCTTTTATAGGTTGAAAAAACAAACAAACAATGCCATGTACCATTGTGATGTAATATTTGATGGGTCGCAGACATAAATAATAAAGGCCTTAGGTGGTGGTGACCTTCTCTTATTGCCTAGGATGGTTCTACACAACATCGGGCAACGATAATAGGCTCCAGACATTGGTCTCCCATCATGCCAGGCAGTGCTAACATTGTCTAGGTTGCTTAATTATACAGTACATCTGAATAGTGTGTACAGTTGGGTGCCACCGATCTTGTCCCTTATCATTTGACCCATTTAGGCCTGACCTCAAAATTAAAAAAAAAAAATCCTTCTAAATCCTCCAGTTTTCTGAAATAAATATTTTCACGATTTTTCAAAAATAGCAGACCTACAAGCTCGTAGCGCGCCACTCGGTGGCGCGCTATGAGCTTGTAGATCTGCTATTTTTCAATAGCTAAATTATAACAATGTTTAAAACACCAAAAGGGGTTCCCGCCCAAAATGGGTTAACTGTCCTTTTGCGCAGATCACGCAAACCTCAGCAAAAAGAAAAGGACAACATCGATGGCCTCCAACTGTATGTCCAAATCTACCTTGAGCTTGTGTGTAGCGCTCTGGCAAAATCCTAGAAAGTTTTTACCCCTTTTTAGTCCATATCTGCAGCACCTATATAGCATTAACCATAGCGTCCCTTGGGCATGTTTCAAAAATGTTCAATGCTTTTTGAAAATATTAAATATAAAATAAATTGCGGAAATAGCAGATCTAGTAGAGAGGCTCACAACGCATATTCATTATATGGCAGGTAATTAGCAACAAGCTAAGCACAGCGTTCCAACAAAAAGCACATCTAAGGTGTTATTCTGTGTCGTTACAAGTGTGCCGTTCCTACAACTTCTGTTTGTTTCTGTGTCTCTTCAGTAAAATAAATACAGTACACATACCGCATTAATGATTCAAATGTATCCAATCTCAGATGTAAAAATAAATCAGTAAAATAAATACAGTACATACTGCATTAATGATTCAAATGTATGCAATCTCAGGTGTGTCACGCACTGTACAAGAATGGAAAATCACTTCAATGTGACGTTTTTAATCCATTGAGACCTGGAACGCATCCATGTCACGTTAGCGTTTAACCACATTAACCATTAACCCATTTTGGGGCGGGAACCCCTGAAAAATAGCAGATCTACAAGCTCATAGCGCGCCACCGAGTGGCGCGCTATGAACTTGTAGGTCTGCTATTTTTGAAAAATCGTTAAAATGTGCCTCAAATCTTTCCGAAAATTGTCATGATTTAGAAAACTTTTTTTTTTAAATTTCGACGTCAGGCCTGAATGGGTTAAATGCGAAACGTGCCACCAGCTGGCCCCCACAACCAATCAAAGGAACGGTGAATGATGGCAAAGAAAATAATTAACAAAAACAACTAGAACCAAATACACTTTCATAGTTTGCTAATCGTGTCCCATGGCGAGCAGCAGGACTACAGTCAAGTATACACAGAAGCTCCAGTGTAAACAGTGATACTGACAACAGCGATGGGGAAGCCACACAATGAAGCGACTTGAATAAACACCAAAGTTAATACATCTTGTTCAACAAAAACGGAACATCTCCCAGACATGGCCGGCCGATGCTCTGCAAGTATGGTTCAGAAAGAATTGTTTTTTACGGGTTCTACGACGTGCGTCAGAGGTCGTCGTCCTCCCCCGTGGAATTGGCACGGCGCCCTCCTGTGCGTGCGTGCAACAGTGCCACATAGAGTTGGCGGCTTTTCATTAAAACGTGGAGGTCACACGTTTTACACTTCGTCAGTCTTGACACAGTTTCTGAATATGTTTCCTTGAAGGCTAAAGGAGATCGAGCTGTAAGGAAAAAATGAGATACTCATTTTTCAATCAGTCTTCAGTAAGAATGACATCAAATAATGCTGAAAAATATGACGGCAGAACAGAATTGAGATGTGCCGTACACTGATACTCCTCTAACGTGGACGGACTGTCAAAGGATGACTCGGGGCTTTGTGTCAAGATTAAAGAATACCCTCCCCCCCCCCAAACTTCTCTGTTTAGTGCACAGGCCCAGATGCCACCGGGGAGGGGGACCAAACTGCCGTCATTTAACAAGTGTTTTGGCAAGTCTTTGGGTACATGTAGAGAGGTTTCCCCCAGCTACACAGGAGGGGCAAGGTTCTGTAAGCCAAGATCAACACCAGCGTCGTGTGTTTGGGGGGGTGAAAGATGGACTGAAAAGTGGGCGGAAGAAATAAACTTCAAACAGCTACTGTACCACACGTGCACATTCACCGTTGTCCTAGATATGACGAGAGCAGCAGGATATTGGCTCGCACAACTGCTAGATTGCCTCGACACTCAAAACAAGTGTCAAGTGTGAAGGGCAATCAACAAGAGGGCAAATAAAGATCTTTTTGCCAGATGAGCTGATTGTCGTACACATGATCTTTTAGTGGTACTCCAGCCTTCTGGAATTGTCTTGGCCCTTCAAGCAACATGTCTTGACTCTTGACATTCCACCCTTGATTTCTCTCTGTGTAGGGGCAGGCCAAGAACCTCTGTGGCACAAAAAAAGGGAGTTGGTAATTGAGTTGACCATGATGAGAAATATATAAGGCTTCTTGATCCACACGTCAGGGAATTCTAAAAAGTCTCAATGGCGAATTAAAACCAGCCAGCTGCTGCGTTTCCACGGGTCCCGCAAGAAACGGCAACCTATTGTAAACAGTACGCCCTCCCTTTTCATTATTTTTTATTTCTTTAATGAGCTCACAGGAGCCCCGCAATCTCCCTTTCACAGTTCCAGCTGCCCCCCCCCGGCTGGTTTACTTCCATGTCCCTCGTGAGTGACCCCCGTGGACCGCTCCGTTTTGAGATGGCTGCGGCGGGCCGGCGTGCGGGGCGTCCATCAGACGTGGGTCTGCATGCGCTTCTGGAGGGGCCTGGTGAGGTCAGAGTTCTGTGACGACGACTGGGAGTAGTGGGAGGAGGAGGAGGCGGCGGATGCCTTGCTGTCCTTGTCGAACTGCACATATCCGTCCTGCTTGCTGTAGCTGCTGGCGCTGCTGTCGCACTGCGTGTCGATGAAGGAGCTGGAGTCGCTCAGCGAGCCGCGCTGGAACTCGCGCTCGCACAGCTCGATGGAGCTGCTGCCCATGCCCAGCACAAAGCGCTGGCCATAGTCGTACAGGCGGTTAGGGCCCGTGCCCAGCGTGGAGTAGATGTTGGTGAAGGACATGCCCGTGGGCACCCGCTGCTTGCCCAGCGTGCTGCTGGTGCTGGCCGGGTTCCTGGCCTCCGTCGCCTGGCTGTTGGCACTCATGGTCGGGGTGTGGTGCTCCTTGAAGGTGTTGACGCTGTAGTAGCCATTGGTGGGGTCCTGTTGAGAGGAAAAAGACAAAGCGATTGAATCATGTGGTATCTCTGGAGTAGACATTTGCATTGTGATTGGGATCCCGTTTTTCCACAGGAGGGATATTTTTGACATTTTTGCATTTTTGAATTTGGATTATTGTGGCATAAGTGTTGTGTGAAAATATAAATATCGGATCGGGAAAAATCTATATCGGCAAGTACTCAAAATCAAATGATCGGAATGGGATCGGGACACCCCTACTTGAATGTATTTTTTCTTCTCCTATAGCTTAACATGCGCCAAGGTCAAGCTGGCATTAATTACCATTCAAATTGTGGAATAAATAAGAAAGGAGGAATGTCACGTCCAAGGAGAAACGCTAGAGGGCTTTTAATTTAAATCACTTATGAGGAGGACGCTGAGGACATATTTGAAGAATCCCTGCGGGCATAATTGAAGACTGTGGAGCCACTGTAAACGGCCTCTGATGACGTAATTGAACACCATTCACGCAGAATCATTTTTTAAACACTTGACTGATTGACAGTCAGAAGACTCAGTCAGAATCTTTGACAAACTCAAATCAGTCACCTTTATAGGACTGGCCCGACTGTTGCAGTCCATCCAAAAACCATCCAATTAAGTGCGTGTTGATGATTCACAGTTTGGCAACCAGCGTGTCTCTGCAAATAAGTTCACTCAAATGCCGGCTCTTAATTGGACCCAAAACAGAAATATATTTAAAAAAGAAAAATGTTTCTTCATGTACAGTATGCACAGAAATGACTTCTGAGGCCATGTCTGCCCTGCACGGTGTGTGTAGCTGTTGGGCTCCAGGCACTGTGCCATTACTAAAAATGTCTGGCTGCAAGAGTGTGTGTTTCTGTGTGGAGTCTGTGTGGAGTCTGTTTGTGTGTGTGTGTGTGTGTGTGTGTGTGTGTGTGCGTGCGTGCGTGCGTACGTGCGTGCGCCCGCGCGCCCGTGCGTGCGTGCGCCTGTGCGTGCGTGCGCCCGTGCGTGCGTGCGCCCGTGCGTGCGTGCGCCCGTGCGTGCGTGCGCCCGTGCGTGCGTGCGTGCGCCCGTGCGTGCGTGCGCCCGTGCGTGCGTGCGCCCGTGCGTGCGTGCGCCCGTGAATGGATACCGAATGTTAAGAGTTGAGCACAATGCCAAATCCCCACAGAGGAAAATGCTAATCATGGTGGAAATGACACAGCCCACGACAACCTGAGAGTCCTTGTTAGTCTCATCATTATCAGCTGTCAGGGAGAGAGACTGTTTGTGCCTGGCCTTTATCTCCTGCTCGGTCCCTTGTGCTCTCATCCCATGCACATCATCAACCAGGATCAGAAAAGCCAGCGCCAGTGGGAACAGTGCACAGACAGAGACAATGTAGGGAATACTTGAGGGAGGCCATCGGGAACATTCATTTGGACAATGGCATAAATAAATAGGACAAGATCTACTCCTCCTTAGTCATTGGATGTAGGCTGTGGCATGCTTCAGAGAATCTGAATGGACCATTTAATGTACGTAATCGCTTGGACAGTATAGCTGAAATCCAATGTAAATGTTTTTGAGATTTCAACATCCTCTTTGTATTTAATGCCAGGTCGAGGTGGGGGAAACTGTGCCTATAGTGTGATACTGGGTAGAACTCGGTAATAATTGAGGCATTTACTGTACGTGGTAAATGGTAAATGGTAAATGGTGCATTTATATAGCACCTTTATCCAAGGCGCTTTACAGAGATTGTGCATTACATTCACCCATTCACACACACATTCATACACCGATGGCAGCGGAAACCATGCAAGGCACCAACTAGCACATCGGGAGCAATTAGGGGTTCAGTGTCTTGCTCAAGGACACTTCGACAGTAACTCTGGGGGAGCCCGGGTTCGAACTGGCAACCTTACGGTTACCATCCAGGCACTCTACCCCTGAGCCACCGCCGCTGAGCTACGTGGCAAAGACCCGGGGTGTGAGGGGCGCTTCTTAGAGGACAGTAGACTGACACATTTGCAAGCATATTGTAATGATGCCTTTCACCACATGCCTAGTCATGTTTATTTAAAGTAGTAATAATAATGGATATGGAGAGAGAGAAAAAAAGTATGTGGGGTGTAACGATTTTAACAGCGATACGATACATATCATGATACATGGTTGACGATACGATACATGGACGATATTGGTTAATTATGACGATACGATACATGGACGATATTGGTTAATTCTGGCGATGCGATATGATTCAATGATTTAAAATCAATTCAAAAACGTGACATCTGTGTGAAACATGTGGATAGAGCAGGTTTTTTAAGGGAAACATTTATTATTATGGATATAAAGTAAACGCAGTGATATACATAGACATTATACTTGAATGCATATGGACAAACCAGTACCTTGACATGAACACACACATTCAATCATAGACCAAGTGTAGCGATATTGCATGGAAAAGTAATTAAACCCCCATTTTTCTTTTTGTGCTAAGTATTGATACAATTGATTTCAAAACGAGTCGATAATGATTATTTGCATTTCAAAACGATACGATACGATACAGACTTAAACGATACGATATGTTGAGTTTCCATTTCGATATACTTGAAATTTAAATTGTGCAGTTTTTTTTAAATGCAGTAAAAAAAAAAGATATATATATATATATAGGCCTATATATACTCTTTACATTCAAGGCCACGACCGGCCTTGCTCCGGCCTACATCTCGGACCTACTCGACCCCTATGAGCCTGCCCGCGAGCTGAGATCCTCAGGCAAGGCTCTACTTACAATAAAAACTGGTTAAAAAAAAAAAAACTATAGGCGACCGGGCCTTTGCAGTCCGTGCACCCTTACTGTGGAATGCCCTGCCCCTGGAAATCAGAATTGCCGACTCGGTTCCACGTTTTAAATCACTCCTGAAGACCCATTTTTATAAAGCTGCTTTTAATCCTTTATAGTTGTGAATGTTACGTATTTTCCTATGTATTTTTCACTTTCTGTTATCCAATGTTTTGCTATTATTATTGTGTTCTTTATTGTGTTTCCTTTGTTGTTGAGCACTTTGTGACCTTGTTCTTGAAAGGTGCTATATAAATAAAGCTTTATTATTATTATTATTATATATATTGCAGGGTAACTGTTTCCAAGAAAAATACAGACAGGACGTTTCTAAAAATAGCATTGTTAAAAGAGCCCATGTAGGTTTTTTGTTTCAGTCTAGTCTTGCCCCCTTTCCAAGCTATTTAAAGATAGCACATTAATAATTCCTTTCTATTAAGGTTTTGAGAGAAGATTTATAGTAAACTATATTCTATGAGCAAATCTCAGAGCCAAACAACCTGTTTTTCCCTGCCCTGCCCCACCTTTGACGATGGCCTAATTAATCAAATTAGAGCACTAATTGGATTATTTTTTCTAACCTTGGCTTCATGGTGGAAGCAACGGGATTAATGTATTAAAACGATATTGGTCCAATGGTCCCTGAGTGTAGGACCTTCAATAACCACAGTAATTGATCCCCGTGCTTACCTTGATGTGTTGATACTCCTTCTCTTCTTCTTGTAAGACCTCCAACTGCTTCAGAACGGACTCCTGCTGGAATTCTCCTCGTTCCACCTGCTTGGAAATTGAGAAAAGAAAAGAAAGGTCACACATGTAGTTGGTGTAGTTCCTCAGCGTATTTGATTCATACTTCGTCGAGTGCCGAGAATAGCCGACCAACAAGCTCACAACACGTACCGTCTGTGTGTACAGTAGTGGCTCCATTTTCGTCACCGCTAAACTCCTTATCCCTAAACTTCTTTGCCTTTTTTTTACTATTTTGAAAAACATTTTTGAATAGTTCAACTAGCCAATCTACATTGACACGTTGTGAGCTTGTAGACTGGCCATTTTAACTATTCAAAAATGTTTTGCAAAATAGTAAAACAGGCAAAGACGTTTAGGGATAAGGGGTTTAGCGGTGACGAAAATGGAGCCCCCTAGGTCTGCTATCCTCGGCTGTTCTTGGCACACAAAGCATGAACTAGGCCAGTGGTTCCCAAACTTTTTCATGTAAAGGACCCCCAAATTGACACTAATTAGCCCACGGACCCCCATTTGAAAATGTAACCCAGGGACCCCCATAAGAGAAGATCTTTACGGCTCTAGCAGACTAGCAGTGATTCTCAACCATTTTCATTTCAAGGCCCCCCAGTTTGACATGCATTAATCTACGGACCCCCATTTAATGGCATTTCTATCTCTGGGAATCTAATTTATATTGTAAAATCAAAGTTAATTTAACTCTGAGAGTGTACAAATGGAACCAAATGGACCCTAACGGGTATCCATTTGGTTCCATTTGTACACTCTCAGAGTTACAGACCCATAAGGGTCCATTTGGTTCCAAACTTCCAAACTATCATTTAGCTGGGTACCCCCTGGAACTCCCTCAAGGACCCCATGGGGGTCCCCGGACCCCACTATGGGAACCACTGAACTAGGCTATATAGTCAGGTCAAAAGGTATCATTTTGATAAAAAAATGTAAAAGACAAATATTAGAATACAAATATAATACTGGTTGTCACAAAATCCCAAGGCACACCTGGACTTGCCACATGGCACACAATGTACCTCGGCACAACCTTTAGTCACCACTAGTTAGTCATCATAGGCCAGCTAGGATATTCCCTTTGTAGCCCTATGTGACCCAGCCTCTGTAGCGTTGGATACTGTGTATACACTACAGTATAGTACATGTGAATGGAAGACAGAAATGTGCAATAAAGTTAAAGATAATGCAAGCAGGTGTTCTTGAAAAGTAATCTGTCATTAGTTGTTGCTTGGTGACCTGACAACCGCATCGTGCAGCTGTAATGAGCCTGAACAATTCTTTCTAATTTGTACAAAAGCAACACTGTTACTGCTTACTGGGGTGTGGGAGACCATAGCAAAACTAATGCAGAATATAACTTGGTTAGGGCGTGTGTGGGAGGTTATTAAAACACAAACACAAACTGTTTAAAACGTATTCATGAATGTTTTCTCAATTACTTTTTTTTTTTTTTTTTACAAAGTTCTGATGATGGTGTGATATTTCCCCTGCAGCAACACACAGTCCCATTATGTATTATTATATATATATAAACATCAGTCCCTTTGCTGTAACTTAGTTCTGCCCTCGGTACAGTATATGGAAGTCACACCACTTACAATTACAATTTACTGCAGGCATTTAGCAGACGCTCTTATCCACAGAGATCTCCAAAAAAAGATTTATGTGTGTGTGGGAGACGAGGTCAAAACCTAGTATATGGCTAGACCTTGTACCAAATGCTAGAGGGCTTTTAATTAGAAACAACGGCGAGGCGAGGGATGAAATTATCTAGGCCTAGGCTGATGCCTGTTGGGAGTGATTGCCCATTGGGAACACACATGACCCTCCGGTTATGCAATAGTACCATACATGTTGTAAATGCAAGTGTATTCAGTGTGCAAGTGTATCTTTATTTCTTTAAACCCTCTCCTATGCACTTCATTTCTTTTTATAGGTTTGTGGAAAAAACGTCTTAGATGTTAATTTGACATATCCTACCTTTTGTCCTTTTCCATTATTCATAAGGAGGTGTTATACTCACTAGGAAACCACTATTAAAGCCAACCATGTAAGATAGGACTAATAAGCATTCATGATTTCGCAGACAGTATTAAAAGAAAAACAATAGTTGGGTAGTTTTGTAACTTGAGCAGTTTTGTGAGAAGTAGGATGTGCAAATAGTATGGTGCGACACTCACACTCACCATCAGTTGCTTCATGGAGGCGTGCTCTTCATTCTCCCGCGCTGCATTGTGGTCTTTGTGCACAATCTCCACTCGGATGTCATTTTTTGCCGACGCAACTCCTTTTAGATCTGGGGGAGACACACGGAACAATGCACGATTCAGTACTCTGGCTCAATGTCCTTGTCCGTGTATTTTGTTGATACCATGATTTTCCCACAATAGATTTCGCAGTACTACATCAGTAATTTATTTATCCAGATGGTTTGGTTTCTATGAGACCTCCCTCCCCCACCCCACACCCACCTGCACGAAAAAAACAAAAACAAACAAAAAACAAAACAAGAGAAAGCATTGTGAATTATTTTCGTATTCTGCAAATCGGATTTCTGTAGGTTTCATAATTGTTTTCCCTGCATACACATGCAATTTCAACACAGCCTTGCACCGTGGCTCTATCTGTTCTGGGACATTGCTCATTGTACTGGCATACAATATAACAAAGTCTTACTTTCTGTCTTAATTTTGCTTGCAAGTTCTCTCTGGTGAGCACAGATGGAGACGGGCAGTGAGGGCATAACCAGGTGTGCGTCTTCTGTGGTATACAGACAATAGACATGCTGAGGGGACCGGCATAGCACAGAGTTTGGTTGTTGTTGTTGAACACAGTTCAGTTCAGGCTGCACTGTATAGTGAGTTATTCAGTTACATCATGGATGGATGACAGTCAGAACAGAAGGTTGAAGTACAATGGTGGCCATTTTATTAGTCGGACGTTTATCTTGTATCTACAGTATCCTGCTCCAACACTACAGACAAATACATCTACAGTATGTGGCATGAAGCTACAGAATGTCAACGTGTCTCTGAGCAAGCATGCTAGTAATAGACTATTCCTTGTAACTTCCAAAAGATACATTCTATAGAGTCATAGTAAAAAGTGGGACATCTTTCAAGGCTGCAACTGTACTAGGCTGCAACTATATATATATATATATATATATATATATATATATATATATGAAAAATACAGATGCAGTACAGCTGCTGCCTTGAAAGATGTCCCACTTTTTACTATGACTCTATAGGATATAGAGATATAAATATATATATTTTTTTTGCTGTGTGGCTGAGTGTGATGTTTTGACTTTGCCTAGCATGGGATGGAAGTATCGAGCGGGAGACATACTTCTCTGGGAGCGCGTGCAGCAGAATGCTCCAACTGTTCCCATGAGCACGATGAATGCCACGAATGCTCCCACCGCTACGCCGATGATCACTGCCACCGGCAGGGACTCTGCAGAGGAGACAACAACATCCATAACACCCTTAGATTCCAACTAATTCATGCTTTAAAAATATATTTTTAAGGATGGTCCCTAAAAATGCAGACCTGCAGATCGTTGGCCTACCTGTCCTCCACTGAAGAGCATATCAATGGAATTATTCTTAGTTGTGTGTGGGTGTCACAGACAAAAAATAGCTGATCTACAAGCTCACAGCATGTTGCGCTGCAGCACGTTGTGAGCTTGTAGATTGGCAGTTTTTGGTGTGTGGCACCCGCGTGCAACTAAGTCAAAATCTGGTATATCTCATTGCTTGCTCTGCTCTTTATTGAAAGTAACTGTAGCCTAACTGAAAATATTTGTCTTTATATTGCTCTAAAGCTAGACCTAGACATGTAGGAAAAACATATTTGTAGGTATTGTGTAGACTTTGTAAATTATTTTGACCTTGAAGTTTTGTTTTTGTTCACCACTATTTATTTTTGTATTTGTTAAGACTAGACCTGTACGTGCCCGTCGGCCACCGGTCTACTTGAGAACGATGCAACTTGGGAACCTAATAATGGCCGCGTTTCCCGTACAGATTTCTTACGCATCTTCTTCATCTTCAAAGTTCTACGCACGCGCATAGGGCTCTAGGCTTCTGTTTGCAGCCCTCTAGGCCGCAAACAGAAGCCTTTCTGCTGCCTAATTGGCTGCATGGGCAGCGAATCAGACACCATGTCCTTTTTTGGGAAACGCCATCAAACACGACAAGATAGACATAGAATACCTAGATAGAGCACAGCCTTACGTGTCATAAGGCCTCCTGCATGAATGAATTTAGAAGCAACCCCGTTTTTCCTAAAGCCTTTTTAAATATAAAAATGTCGTAATTAAATTAATATTTTTAGCATCATCTATGAGAATTTCAGCCATCTTGCCATATGTTTTATATTTCTTTTAGAATTATTTGATTACCCGTGACACGCACATTTAGGAAAATGCGGCTATTAATGTCTATGTTCACAGGCGTCATGCTTCACTGCGCGTGCGTAGAACTTTGAAGATGAAGAAGATGCGTAAGAAATCTGTACGGGAAATGCGGCCAATACCAGTTGTCAACTTGTCATAGCACCCGTTTTAACTGTCTGTCTGTGTGTGAAGAGGGCAAACTGACTGACTGTGAAAAGTGGAATGGTTAAGTAGGCTAATCAATTGTCAGGTGTGGGGTTGCCATGACAATCAATTGGCTGAGGCAGAGGCTGGATATTGGGGATGAAGGGAGGGGATTTAGGCTGATTAGGCCCACTGGCAGAGCCTGACCAGAGCCTTTTGTGGTGGTTCTGGAGAACCGTGGGTCCGACCGACTCGATACCGGGCACTGCACTCCCTGTGGCGGTCTGGAACGCGTGTGTCGAATGTGAAGTCGGTGGGGCAAACGGTTGTCGAGTTACGTGCATTACAACCAAACACACACGCACGCAGACAGACAGAGACGTGGCACATTTATAGTAGGATTGTTCCCTGTATTTCCTGTATTATAGAAATTTGACATACGCTATATCAGGCTCATGATTTTAGTAGACTTATGAGTATATTATACTAGAGAGGCAGACCCTACTAATGATCTCTCCACGGTCATTCAGTCCGCTTCTGTTTCCTTTGCTTTTTGTTTTTCTCATATGCATATACAGCACGCTTACACAGACAACGGGGAAATACGCAAAACACTTCTCATTTAGTTTCTAATTTGCCTTCTGGGAGAGTGTTTTGATATGGTGGCCCCTCATGTACTTATGCAGAGTTTCTTCGGAGGTTGACTAAAACAGTGCTCTTTGTTTAAAACTCTGAGAGCTTATTACCGTTCCCCCCCCCCCCCCCCCCCCATCTACTCCCACTCAAGTCAAATCAAGTCCAGACGAATTCATTTATCAGGCACTTAAAAACAGGTTGGTCACAAAATGCTTTACAGAACGTGGTATTTAAATAAAACAAACCAACAAACTCGGTAGAAACTTCATTAGTAAGCCTTTTGTGTCCCATTGCAGGCGAACAGATATCTCATTATCCTACTGTCCAATAACTTTTAATTTACACACTCATTTGGCCTAATAAAAGCATATGGCTAAGAGGTTTTTATTTTCATTGAGTACTAAATACAGCCAAAGAGTGTGTCTTGTGTTTACGTGCATGTGTGCATTGGGGGCCAACGCATTCGTGTGCGTGAGCGTGCATGCATGCGTGGGTGCGTGTAATGTGCGTGCGTGCGTGTGTGTGTGTGTGCACTGTGAAGCCATATTCATCTATATGCTGGTCCTGCCTCGAAGAGCACTATAATGAAGACCTGACTCACTGGCCCGTGTTAATGACCTTTTCGCACTTAAAACAAACGCAACAAAGCTGAGTGCTCTTCCCCATGCCATTAAAGCCTATTTAATGTCTTCATTGATCAATGTCACTTTCATATAAGCAGCTTATAATTTATCATTTGGAATTAGTGGATTGCAAAACAAAGCCTTCCCCTACTGAAAAAGCAAAACGAGTTACAATAAATGTATTCATTTATGAAGCATTACAAAACAAATAAAGGCTTGTTTATAATGAGACGCTGGCACAGACATGGGGCACAGTGAGCGAGTTCTGCTTTCATGCGCTGTGGCTATGGTGTGTATATATAGAGTGTTCTCAATTTAGCCACGGCCACCAGTTCAAATTGCTTCTTTTAGGATGCACTTTATCTTAACGGGAGACGTTAATTAAATTCATTGACGTTACATTTACAGCAATATGCTGCCATGAATGTTTCATTATTTTTGTTTTACTTTACATTTGTTTTACTGGACTGTACTTGTTTTTTGAATGTACTGTATGTAGACATCTTTAAATTCTATAAATATTCAGATTACTTAATGGTACTTAAATGAACAATCTAAATTATATACCTATATGATTTTCAGTGCCTAGGTATATCTTAACCCATTTTGGGCGGGAACGCCTTTTGGTGTTAGCATTATGTTATGCTTTAGCTATTGAAAAATAGCAGATCTACAAGCTCGTAGCGCGCCACCGAGTGGCGCGCTACGAGCTTGTAGGTCTGCTATTTTTGAAAAATCGAAGAACGACTGACATAGAAACATAGCTTTTTCAGAAAACTGTCAGGATGTAGAAGACATTTTTAGAATCTGATCTCAGGTCAAAATGGGTTAATACTGTAGTGTGCAGCAGTTACAGTATGTATGGCATCGTTTCCCCATCCGCCTATATGCGTCTGAATGATACTTGTCATCCCCATCACACTCATGTGGCATCTTGGAAGAAGAAAGAGGAAAGGTGGAATCTGTCGAACCTTGGCTCCCACCTTGTTCCTTGAGCCGTATGATCTCGGTGTCGGAGCCGAAGCTGTTCCAGGCGGTGCAGTTGTAGATGGTCTGGAAGTCGGCCGGGACGATGTTGCTCATGGTCAGCGTGGAGATGACCCCCTCCTCTGTGCTGACCGTCTCCACGGTGTAGCGGCCCGACGTGCCCGACTCTAACACCGTCTCCTTCCACGACCAGGCCTACAGTAAGAGGAAGAGTGGATCGAGAAGCACGATGAAGAGCGACATTTGTAACAAAAAGAGAAACTTTTGCCCCTCAGCCACTTACGGCCCTCTCCGACGTAGCAATGTCATTAGGTCTCGCTCATGACCATGAATGCGTGTACACAACCGCACAACTAATCGAACAAATTATTAAGATCTAGATTCAGACACCTATGCAATCTCATTTTGTGAAGAATCGTGCAGCACTAGTTCCAATTCATTTTAGTTACTCTTGTTTTTGTTTGTTTTTTATAATAAATGACAATGACAATCGTGTGAGAATCGTGATCTCAATTCTTGTGGAGGAAAATCGAGATTCACATTTGAGCAAGAATCGTGCAGCACTACACCTCTATATCTGCCCTCGAATCTAGTATCTAGTAATACGAACATGTATTGAAAAATGTTTTGTGGCACAACAACAGTTGGTAATGGGAAATCTGTAAGTTTGCAAGAGGAGGGCTTATTTTTCAGCGTCGGGTCGACACCGCGGCCCGAACGTGCACCACGGAGGAGGATTATCATTTAAAAAGAGAGAGAGAGAGAGATAAGTATGCGCAGTAGTCTACTGAACAAGGCGCTGTGGTAATGGTCAACATCTGTCCTTCTAGCATAAGCACCTTCTGGTCTCTTTGAATGGCCACATAATTCTTGCATTGTTTTTACTAACCTTTCAGCCTTAGTTAACACATGGCAAAGGAGAATAACTAATTAATAACCCTCCAACCTTCCGTCTGGCTGTGAAAGGTATAATTACACAATGCCACAGTCTTACTAGTGCATTTGTTCTACTGTAGGTTTAGGGGTTTCACTCCCAATAATTATTGCTGTACAAAAGTACAGCTGTGTTTGACTTTGAAGTTATACTACTCTATGACATGAACAGGGCATTGTGTGCTCTTTTAAAGACGAAAAACAACCTTTTCTTTATCTAGCATTAATGTGCATATCTGTTCTTTATTGATCTAGCTATTGCAAAATAGCAGATCTACAAGCTCATAGCGCGCCACTCGGTGGCGCGCTATGAGCTTGTAGATCTGCTATTTTTGAAATATCGTAAAAATGTGGCGCAAATCTTTGAATATATATTCTTTCAAAGTGAATGTTTTTAACTCAGGTCTAAATGGGTTAACAGTATATTAGTTTACTGTAACAACAACTAAACCTAAAACTCTGAATCACAACTGTCCAATGCCTCAACACACTATGTATAGGGTCCCTAACAGGGATCATTTCCATGCACATTATGTTTTCTCAAACCACGTCACCTCCATTCCAAAGACAACACCCTGAAAGATATGGGGAATATCAAGGGAGAAGTGATCATGGCCACTTATACACCTGCACTCACACATCATTATCTCAATACGCATGACCCCCAGCCCGGGTCCTCACTGATTACACACTGTATCAGGGAGTTAGCTGAATTAGTTTGAGATGGACTACATACTGTATCTTCAGATACGGGGCAACTGTCATAAGGAGTCAGATGTCTGTGAATTATGCTGGTTTATTTAAGGTCCTATTTGAATAGGACCTTAAATCCCAATAACCCCTCCCTGACCCATATTAAGCTGTAGCGGCGCTACTGTGGGATGGCACCAAACAAGACCTACAAAAGTGTATTGATGTTGTGAATGCCGGTACTTGCAATGCGTTTTAGAACTCACGATGACCTTGATATGGTCACAGTGAATTTGTTGAGAAAGGATGACACGAAATCAACTCAACATCCTTATAATATCGAGGGCTTGGAGCACAAAGGGCGTAAGAGCCATTTTCAGAATTTTACAGGACAGCTTTTCATTGATTGTAATAATTGATTTAAAAACAACATTCGGTTATTTTTAAAACATTCATTGAAGTCTAATTTGTATTAAAGTATAGGATTGTTTAAATGTTGTTTTTATTGAAATAATTACAATCAATGGAAAGCTGTCCTATAAAATTATGCGAATTTCAAAACACTCGCATGACTGAGGTCATTTTGACCTATTTTTTAGATTTTTAAGTTGATTATCTTTGCCCATGAAACTTTCAGAAGGTTCCCGTTCAATGACCATCATCATTCCATCATCTCAGATTTTTTGATCTGAAACCTGAAACATTTTCTAAATATGAATTTAAGCATAGGCTACTTATACCATATTTTACTTCAGTCATGCGAGCGTTGCCCTCATTTGCACTCCAAGCCCTCGATAAGCAGGGAGTTGTGACATGGGTTTCTACGGAGACCCTAGGGGGACCTATAGTGGGTATATTTTTTTCAGGTGGAAAAAAAGGGTGTGAAGATATTTTTTCAGGGTGGGTAGATTTTTTTCAGGTGAAAAAATACCAAAAAAACGGGTGTGAAGATATTTTACAAATACAAAAATGTCAAAGTCGACTTTGTCTATATCTTCACATCCATTTTTTTTCACCTGAAAAAAATCTACCCACTACTATGTCCCCTTAGGGTCTCCGTAGGTTTCGAAATGATAGAAACCCGCAGACAGTAATACCATGAAGAGAGAGCATAGCTTTCACCAATTTCATCTAAAATGTAGGCTCCCCATCCATCAGCCAATACAGATGTTCAGAGACAACAACAAACAAGTGGACCACCAGGATATGCATTTAACCCATTTTGGGCGGGAACCCCTTTTGGTGTTAGCATTATGTTATGCTTTAGCTATTGAAAAATAGCAGATCTACAAGCTCATAGCGCGCCACCGAGTGGCGCGCTATGAACTTGTAGATCTGCTATTTTTGAAAAATCGATTTAAGAAAGGAGGCCATGCAGAGTGTAGACAAGAATCATGGGACAGATTCAGGAGCACAACAAAAGATGAGGGCCTACAGTCTCTACACCACTGTTTCCCAAACAGTGCGTTAACTTGGGAGACTCGGAACCGCTTTGTTTTTAATTATTATTATTTCAAAACATTTTCAAAAAACATTCCCAAAAAAAGATTTTCATGAATTAAAAACAAATTCAATGATTTTTTCCCCCCCAGTCATTTTGGGAAGAAATAAAATAAAAACCAAATTCTCTTTTGAGTCACGGGCTAAAACATTTGGAAACCACTGGTCTACACGGTACAGCATCTCTAACGACCCCTGTGTGTGCTGTCGTGTCGGGCCTCATTCACACGTACCAAACACCAATCAAGCAATGTTTGGTCGTTTTTTTGTTTTTTTGGGCCACGCTTTTCCAATGGGAGTCACATGGTTTGATCAAACCTTTGTGTTTGATTGCTGATTGCTGATTGCTCCCCCCTCATCAAACAAAAATGTTTGGTCAAACCATGTGACCATGGGACCAAACATTTGTTGTGTATGTGTGTACGAAGCCTCGGAGGCAGCCGCTGACTAGCCTGCGTCGGGGCCTACTGACGACTAGTTAGTAGGCCCCGCTGCAAGAGAGGCTGGCATTACAGTGGCTAAACTGGCCACTATGTTTAAAGCTGCAAGAGAGGCTGGCAGTACAGTGGCTAAACTGGCCACTATGTTTAAAGACATGCCCAGAGATGTGCAGTAAAAGATACAGCCTCCTAACAACATACAGATGGTAGTAAAATCAGGTCTCCTCCCCAAAAACCAGGATCTTTCCTAGACTAGACCCCTGATACGTGAAAGGCATGCTAGCTCTGCACAGCCTAACTTCACTTCTAAGCCAAACTTTCACGCACCATCTCATGGGCAAATGTTTCAAGTTCAAGGACATCATTACCTGAGCCACTAAACGTACACCAACCCTGTCTCAAATATACCCATGTGGTTTAGGGTATGTTGGTAAAACTAATCGTGCGCTTAAAACATGCATCTCTGAAGTGCAATATTCGTAACGAAGACCCCAGGAGCCCCAGTCGCCATGCTTTTTTTATGTCGGCCATGACACAGTGTGGCATCCCCACAATGTCAGGGGATTGAACATGGAAAATGCCCCAGATGGGGAGGAGACATTAGCAGACTGTTGATATAGTACAGATCCTTTCGGGTTTATAAATAGGACACTATACTCTCCAAAAGGCATGAATGAGGACTTTCCCCATCCATCACTTCTCGTAAACTGTTTTATTTTTCCACTAGGAAATATAGCTGGTTATGTGAATCTAGTTAGATTTGACTAATCATGTTAAAAAATGTATGTAGGCCTATTGTTTTATTTGTCATTTGACTGTGATAATATCACAGTACAACCCGCACACAATGATAAATGATAATACATGATGCATTATGTATTATCATTTATCATTGTGTGCTGGTTGTATTCTCTCCTTGACCAACACCCTGATATGTGATATGCATTTTTCAACAACGCATTTCCCCATATCATTGTTTTGTCATTTCTAACAGCTCATATGACGGCAACACTTGCTGGTTTTTCCAAACAATTCCTTTTGGGCATGACGCCAAAGTAAAACGGGGTGCATACGTTGGTTAGACACTAATAGTCCGACAGGCATTAGTCCGACAACACCGTCGCTACCGACATGCGTGGCCGGTTACAACTAAAGGTGGCCTTACACTAGCCGATTTTTTTCAATCTGAAATCTGATAGCACCACACACTACAGGATAATCGGAGTGGGGCAGAGCAAATATCAAACATTCTTGATGTTGTTCGGGCCGATCCCGATCGCGCTTTGAGCGGTCGGGCACCCCCCGAGCGTCAAAAATGACCGATTATCGGCTAGTGTAAGGCCACCTTAACTTGTGGCCGGTTACAACTAACCTGTGGCTCCAGACATGCGTGGCAGGTTAAAACTAACCCATGGCTTCCTGTGAGGTTAGGTTTTGGGTAGGGTGTCGTACTAATGCCTGTCGGACTGCTAGTACATCAGACCAAACACATGTACCAACATGTGCAACGATGGTTCTGCTAGTACATCAGACCAAACACATGTACCAACATGTGCAACGATGGTTCTGCTAGTACATCAGACCAAACACATGTACCAACATGTGCAACGATGGTTCTGCTAGTACATCAGACCAAACACATGTACCAACATGTGCAACGATGGTTCTGCTAGTACATCAGACCAAACACATGTACCAACATGTGCAACGATGGTTCTGCTAGTACATCAGACCAAACACATGTACCAACATGTGCAACGATGGTTCTGCAAGTATAGCTAAGAAATGCAGTGTCCACATGTGTATGTCTATTTCCACTGTTGTCAGCTGATGCTTGTTTACACAGCTAGGACAAGACAAACAAACACAAACAACAAAGAGAACTTCATTCGCTGACACTTTCAATACGTGAAGAATAAACAGAGAGGAATCCAGAATTAATATTCAGGGCCCAGTAGCCATTACTCCTACAGTCTCGCCCATCAAATCAACCGGATATTAATAATGCAGCTACTTTATGTTCAGCGGGGAAAAAAAAAAAAACACTTCAGATGACAGTGCGTGGCAGTAACAAATGCACACACACACAGGCACGCACGCACACACACACACATACAAACTCTCACACACACAAACTCACAATTAATAATAGCATGAAGAGGAGACTCACAGCGTTGGCTGTTTATCAAAGGCCCATAAATCTTAATGGGATCTGTGCTAACAGAGCATAAGCATGCATTAAATGAGAAATTAAGGGCCTAAGTCCGCAATGCTTCATGCGCCCCCTATTCATACAGAAAACAAATGATGGGGAATGTTATGTTCATTAAACAGATTTTCTCTTGCTCATATTGCACATGTTTTAAGATAGTTTATTCAATAGCTAATAGGGCAGCGGGACTAGCTGTCAGGCATTATCCTTATACAAAGGCCTGATTGGTCCCATTGAACAGATACTGTACATCAATCAAATCTAGTATTGTGAGATGGTCATTAGCCGTCTAATTTGCACCGCTCAGGTGCCACAGAGCCATGAAATACCAGTTGATGATATTTCTTTTTGAAGCAACAATCATTTCAAAATAACCTACTTACACCAACAGTGCATGGAGATAATGGCATTGAAGATGAAATAGGTCAATTACTCACAATGCGGTCTGGGGGCGGGGTGCTCCGGATGAAACATTTGATCTGTCCCTTCTCGCCATGTAACGCCTGTTGGGTCTGGGTACTGGAGATGATTGGAGGCCCTGGGAGGGAGAGAGAAGGCAGAAGAGCACACACACGTCACCCATGAGTAGCTGCCCCGGATGTCACTGCAAAAATGATTCATCAAAATCGCCTTCAGCTCGAAGGCCATGCATGTAACAATGCCTATACTTAACCCATTCAGGCCTGACGTCGAAATTTAAAAAAAAAAGTTTTCTAAATCATGACAATTTTCGGAAAGATTTGAGGCACATTTTAACGATTTTTCAAAAATAGCAGACCTACAAGTTCATAGCGCGCCACTCGGTGGCGCGCTATGAGCTTGTAGATCTGCTATTTTTCAATAGCTAAATTATAACAATGTTTAAAACACCAAAACGGGTTCCCGCCCCAAAATGGGTTAATGGTTAATGTGGTTAAACGCTAACGTGACATGGATGCGTTCCAGGTCTCAATGGATTAATCGAGTCACTCCGGCACAGTCCAGTCACAGTGCATTGATTTTCTTGCCACATTCCTCTTCTCCCCTCACCAGAGTGAATCCACGCTCACAATGTGGGAATGCCTGTGGTGTACAGTAATTTGGGGTCACCTCGCGGGGTTGGATTCTATTGTGATTTGATATTGAAACGCATCTCAACCCTCGGCACAGTCTAGCCAAGGACAGGCCATGCAGGACTGAATGAAGGGCATGGACACAGAACCGCGGGACCTCATTCTGGATGGAGGAAGAAAAATACTTGATTTATGGCCAGCTTGATTTCCTCCCTGCTGAGATAAGGGTCACAGTGGAGAGAGTCTTCAGAGCCTAATCAGGACTGCCGAGAGAGAGAGAGAGAGAGGCGTGGGTGTGAGAGAGAGAGAGAGAGAGAGAGAGAGAGAGAGAGAGAGAGAGAGAGAGAGAGGCGTGGGTGTGAGAGACAGAGAGAGAGAGAGAGACGGCGTGGGGGGTGTGCTGTATTTCTGGGGAGATAACGCACGTCGACATTGTTGTTTCTCCCCTTTCGATTTGCCCACAGAAGATGTGAGCTTTGACCTAACACTTGGCTATTGATCAGGTCCCCCTGCTGCTGAACATACTGTAATAGAAACATGTTTCCTATCCTTAAAGACACAATCCAGAGGCTGTAAATGTGGGTTATCACGTACAGTAGGTATGTGCTTCTGTAACAACCTGGATTTGAACCAGATCTCATAAAGGGGCTCAGTCAAAGGGGAATGAATCCATGGCTGGTGGCGATATTAGTAAAAATGGTAAATGGTGCATTTATATAGCGCCTTTATCCAATGCGCTTTACAGAGATTGTGCATTACATTCACACATTCATACACCGATGGCAGCGGAAACCATGCAAGGCACCAGCACATCGGGAGCAATTAGGGGTTCAGTGTCTTGCTCAAGGACACTTCGACAGTAACTCTGGGGGAGCCCGGGTTCGAACTGGCAACCTTACGGTTTCCATCCAGACACTCTACCCCTGAGCCACCGCCGCCTAGTCTTCTGGGTTACAGGCAGGGCTACTCACATACTTTGTATTTGGAGACACATAATAGTTGTGTGGAGACACATTTCACTCCAACACATACAGCCTGCCAATTATTGTATCAGAAGCTCCTGCGATCCTTTCATGTTGAAAATAAGTCTTAGGTCCCAATAAATCTTATTAGAAGATATGGCCGGTTGCCAACAGAGAGTGGCAAAATGGTCACAGACTTGGCCTTTAAACAGCTGGCAAATGCAAATCGTAAACGCATCTCTAGCGATGCGCTGGATTTAGAGTGTGTGTGTGTGTGTATGTGTGTGTGTGTGTGTGTGTGTGTGTGTGTGTGTGTGTGTGTGTGTGTTTGTGCGTGCAAGGGGGCTGAATGTGAGGGCTGCTCCTTGATTAGTACGACGGCGCATTCCGCAGCCAACTCCCCTCAAACTCCTGCTCTCTGGCATCTTGCAGCCGATACATAATTGCAGTTTATTACCTGTCCCTTATTAAAATAAATTAGCATTTTAATGAGATACTGGCAGATGGCGTCGTGGTAATGCTACTGGAGGAGCTGGGAGGCCGCTGCATGCTGTGGAGCAACTGAAGCAAATGGACAAGATTGCACCGACGTTCTTTAATGGTCTCACTTTAGCACTTCAACAAACATGGACCGATGGTTTGGGGCATCGGGCTAGTCTCTCCATGTGTGTTACTCAATGCCTTTATGGATTCGTCATGTTAGTATATCCCATTTTGGGCGGGAACCCCTTTTGGTGTTAGCATTATGTTATGCTTTAGCTATTGAAAAATAGCAGATCTACAAGCTCATAGCTTGTAGGTCTGCTATTTTTGAAAAATCAAAGAACGACTGACATAGAAACATAGCTTTTTCAGAAAACTGTCAGGATGTAGAAGACATTTATAGAATCTGATCTCAGGTCAAAATGGGTTAAGCGAGTGTGCGTGCATATAGGTGAGTGGATGTAGTAGTACTGTATGTGTGCACATGTGCACAAGCACGTGTGTGCTCAGGCAGTTGCATGTGCAACTGCCTGAGCAGTTGGTCGGTATAGCCAGCGACCCGCAGTCAGCACCCAGTTAGACTATACTTGCTGCTTGCCTAGCCTGGAGTAGGCGGCGGCGGTGGCTGAGAAGGATCTGCTCTGTGGATCAGGGCTGCTGTATATGAGGAAAATAATTAGATAGTTTTATCTCTGTGGCTCAGACGGCTTGGATGGAATGTGTGTGTGCGTGTGCGTGTGCGCGCGCGCGCGCGCGCGCGCGTGTGTGTGTGTGTGTGTGTGTGTGTGTGCGTGTGTGTGTGTGTTGGTTTGTACGTCTTGCCTTCAGCCTGTGCGAATGCAGAATGAACATATTTGAGGGGTGGAGGTGGGTGGCACCCGCTCCACAGGTCCTGTGTCGGGGCAGGTATGTCAGAGCGTTGTGTGAGACATGTTTTATTTATTCCCGGGAACGATGCGTCAGTGCTGGAGTGAGCCTTGCAATCTGATTATACAAGATTGGAGCCGATGTCAGAGGCCAGGTGGCTTGTGTTTCCATGCTAAATTGAGGACACGGCACAGGTCATCGGATTTGAACAAAACCGTGGCCTTGCTATACTTGCTCGCCAAGGTTCGCTTTATGTTATCTATTTATTTTTTGTTTCTGAACGAAAGTGGGAGAAACAGCAAAAGAAAGGTCAGGCCGTGTTGTCAGCTCTGCTTCTCGTAATTTTCCACCGGCCACTGTTGATCGGCGCGATACGCACTTCCCACGCAGTTATGTGTGGGAGGCGTAATTGTATTTGTTGGATAGATGATCACGACAGGTGAAGTGAAGTGCATATGGTATCTATAGATGCGTTAAGAGTATGTTCGTTGTTTTTCCGTCCGTGTCCTGAGGGGCCCTCAGAGTTATCAAACTAAGATCAAATGACTGCATGTTCAGCTCAAAATGCGTCACATTGTGACACATTGTGAGCTTGTGGATCTGCTATTTTAATACTAAAAATCTAGTAACTAGTAACTAGTTTTGAAATAAATGTAGTGGAGTAAAAGTACAATATTTGCCTCTGAGATCTAGTGGAGTAGAACTAAGTAAAAGTACTGGAAATTGGAAATACTCAAGTAAAGTACAAATAACTCAAAATTGTACAGTACTTAAGTAAATGTACTTTCCACCACTGTCCACTAGTAACAGCCTTATGGTTAGAGTGTCCGCCCTGAAACTGGGAGGTCGGGGGTTCGATCCCCGGCCGGGTCGTACCAAAGACTGTAAAAATGGGACCCATTGGCTTGGCACTCAGCATCAATGCCTGGGTTGGATTGGGGGGTCAAATCAACTATCAAATGATTCCTGAGCGCGGCACGGCTGTGGCTCACGGCTCCAAGAGACGGGTCAAATGCGGAGAACAAATTTCACTGCGGTAACATGTGTGACAAATCGTATGACTTTGACAGTGGGAAGATTTTCACATCAGCGCAAAATGTTTCCCAGAACACCTTTATGTTTTGCAACGTGGAGCATATCCACTTTCAATACACTATATACAATCAACAAGTGTACACTATCCACACTGACTGCCTGGACGCAGAAGGTATCCACTTTAAGTAATCCCATAAAATCACCAAGTGTATGCAACTATGCACATTGGACGCAGAGTGTATCCACTTCATATAATCTCATAAAAACCAACCATGTGTACTACGTATGCACACTGGAGTGGATGAGGAGCTGAAGTGGAGTGTATCCACATTCAATATGATCCCATATTAATCAATGATGTACTGTAATATGTCGCGTATACACAATGGGAAGGTTTTCCCATGACCCACTCGTATTCTTAGTAGAGTATAGAAATGCACTGTCAATGGCATTTTAATGTTTGTGTAGGACAACATTTGTGCACACACACACACACACACACACACCAAAAGCTGATCATAGGAGGGGCTATAGCGCACCTCAAAAATAAATAAAAATACTAATTAACACAACTTTGTATGGGATTCCTGCCACAAAACACATACAGTATTAATTTGGGGCTTCTTGACATGAAAAGGTTTGAGAGCCACTGCTGTTTACTGGCCTACCGCAATGTGCACTTAAGCCTCTCCAATTGATCCAGAATGCTGCAGCTTCAACGAGCCAAAATTCTCACATGTCTCAATCCCCCCTTCTCCGCTCCTGGCTCCCGGTTGCTGCCCACACAGAGTACAAAACTCTGATGCTGACCTTCAAAGCAACTAAAGTTATGGCACCCCGTCCCCCATATCCTCAAAGTCTGAACGGACCATACAAACCCCCGCGTGCTCAGATCAGCCAACACCGATAATAGTATAGTAAAGAAATTAAGCTGAATTGAGTGATCTCTTCTCCCTTCTGGCTCCAAAACTGTGGAATGAACTTCCCGTTGCAGTCAGAACTGCAGACTCACTCCCAATCTTCCGCCGTAGTCTGAAAACCCACCTCTTCAGACTCCGATTTGTTAGCCTGCGTTCCAGCCTGATTCGCTGCGTTCCGTGAATCTGAATTGTCGTGACAATTCAGATTCACGGAATGCAGCGCTTCAGGCTGGAACCCAGGCTACCGATTTGTTACATTTTGTATCCATCGGGTTAGATTTGTATCCTGTAATCCTTTTATAACTCTGCATTTACAGTATAGCCTTCACCAACTTTCCGACTTGTCAGTTTCCTAATCCCCGGGAGGTGGACGCTGGTCACTCAATTCAGATTAATTTCTTTACTATACTATTATCATGTTATCGACGCCGGTATCAAAGACTAAAAGGACAGGCACGTGGTCATTCTTTATTATTGGTCATACTTCATTTTCACAACATGCACGGCCTCTGTACACTCCCAGAGCACAGTGCTCTAGATTCAAACAGGAACACTGCTGATTGACAAGAAGCACTCCAGAGTGTGCTCCGACAGTCTGATCGACACCCTCGAATGATTTTACTAACGCAATAATAGGCCTATACGGACTATTTTAATTTCTGGGAAACTGGGACGAGCCATTTGGGTCCATGCATCAAATTCTATCTAGCGGGTCAATGGAGATTTTAGGGAGCTAATGGCACAACCTGGATCAAAGTCGACATTTAATGCATAAGTCTCTAACAGCGCTCATAGAATTTTTACTTAAGCTATTCTTAAGCTAAGCTTATTTGAATATCTGAATCAGAAAGCATACCCACATGCCAGACTGCCAGTTAGCGTAAAAACACCATGGGCATTGTCATAGTGTCCTAGGCATTATTTCATTATTCACTTTCTATGGAGCAGATGCAGGACTTGTCTTTTGACAACATCATCACCACCACATTCTTGTCACTCTGCTGTTGAGAGACTTGTTCACATTCACAAATTAAAGCCGAATTGTACATTAATATAGAAATAATAATGTGAAGTCTGTGTCGGGATGGACTTTCCCTGGAGAGGAGGCATCATCAGAACACATCTTCTCAGAACACATTTTTTTAATGATGCACTTTCTGCCCCAATTGTGAATTATTCCTCGCTGTCCTCTTTTTAGAACACTGACATAAGCAGCTTGCGGAAGACTCAAATGCAAATTCTCCCGGCTTATAAAGGCAGAACTACAAATAAAGGTGTGGGGTTGGTGGGGGGACTCGGGGAGGGAGATTCAAAGCAACAAAGTGCCCTGTGGGATATTGGGGGATACGTCAGTTCTATTTCTCTATTAATGTGGTAATGGGTTCGCTCTCCCTGGCTACCCAACAGAGTATGCATCTCATTACATATAAAACGTCGCTCACAGACTTTCACATCCATCATTGCATCCATTAAAAGACAGCAAATCCCATAGTCAGCAGGGCATTCAGGACAATGGTTGCTGCCCAAACTGAACCATATAAGCTGATTGCCCTAGTGGGGGAGCTGAAAGTGAAAGGGAAGCAGGGTATATGAGGAGACTGGACAATGAGGTGTGTGCAGGTGTATTCCTGCAATATCTGCATCGAGTGATCTTGGTACATGAAAATTGATTTATTGGAGATTCTGCCTTTCAATTGTACATAAATTATGTTTTGATTGTATTGTTCCGCTTTTTGCGTTGGCAATGTAGACGTATGTTTTCTCATGCCAATAAAGCCCTTTGAATTAGGGTTGTCCCGATCGGATCGGGTGATCGGGACAAATGGACCCAAATGGACCCATAAGGGTCCATTTGGTTTAATTTTATGCTCTCAAGAGTTATTCAATATCTATAAGGGCCATTTGGTTACCAACTCTCCATTTAGCTGGGGACCACCTGGAACCAGCTCAAGGACCACTGGTTGAAAACCACTGTTCTATATAATTAGACAAAGGTGCTAATGTCTATAACACGATAGATAGCACATAGCACAGAGACACGTTCTCCTATCCAATTAACCACTTTTATTCTGTTTGGTGTGCATGACTCAAAACATCAAAGGCATCACAATGCATACACATTGCTCTGCATTCCATGAACATAATGGGCTCGGTGTGTGTGCAGGCAAGCTAAATCGTTTTAATCATGAATTGCTAAATGAATAGTTCACTGGCAAACCCACAAATAAATATATGAGCGACAGGGGTGTCACTAGGTATCTCAAGGTTGGGGGGGATGAGCGTGGGAAGGTGGACGATGCCCGCGTGCCGAATTTGGCGTTTAATTTATGTTTTGTTCTATTTTTAGCCTATTCCCGGCCAACATTCTGAATGGTGGTGACGAGCCTGATGAGCGACCTTCAAAAATACATTAGCTACTATACTGTACATGTACATCTGGATCTGGGTAGTGGTGGAAAAAGTATTTGCATGTTGAACACATTGTGAGCTTGTAGATCGGCTATTTTCATGACCGAAATGCATATCGTTCTGAATTGGTTACTGCATGTTTTGTAATAGGCTAATAATCAAAATCTGCAAAAAAAACAAAGTTTTCAAATAATTGTTGTGGAGTAAAAGTACAATATTTGCTTCTGAGTGGAGTAGAAGTAAAAGTGTTGGAAATTAGAAATAGTAAAGTACAAGCAAAGTACAAATACCTCAACATTTTATTTAAGTACAGTACTTAAGTAAATGTACAGTACTTAAGTAAACTGTTTCTTGTCTATTGGTTTGTGTATTTTGACTATGGTAATTATTTGTTTGGATTCTTTATTGCAATTCCTTCGATTTTTGAAACTACTTGAGGAATTTTGCTTTTGTTGCTCGTAGGATAGGCATGATACGCTTTCAGCTTCAGCCTATTCCTTTTGATCACCTCCAACTACAGTGTGTTATTGTATAACCTTGTGTTGATAAATATTTGTATTGTCACTGTGAAGATGATAAACTAAACTAAACTAAACTAAACTAAACTAAACTAAACTAAACTAAACTAAACTAAACTAAACTAAACTAAACACTGTACATAGCTACCATACATGCAACCTTCTGGGTTAAGGACAACCAAGGATGGCTCAGCAGCACAATCAAACGCTGCCCACCCAGTGCGTGAAAACGTTCAACTTAGAGTAATATGTATCCATTAGTGACTTAAACACAAAACTGCCTCCCCCTGCTAGCTGTTTGATTCTAATTAAATTATACGCTTCCCGGGGGAAGAAGAGGAAGGGGGGGGGGGGGTAGCGATCCACAGTGGCAGTCAGTGGATAACGCAACGGCAGATAAGAGAGAGGCGGAGGAGGGGGAAAAAAAACAAATCAACAATTTCTTTTAAGACGTGCATTTTAACTGAGGGCGTGAAGACAGAACCGCGGTACTGGGGATGGGAGGAGGGCGATAATGGAGGACGAGGGGAGTGGCGGCAAAACAAATAAGAGGGGGGGAAAACACACACAAACAGACATCCTTCACATCACGCATACCGGAAAAAACGTGTTGTTATCCCGCACACACGCACACGCGCACGCACGCACGCACGCACGCACGCACGCGCACGCACGCACGCACGCACGCACGCACGCACGCACGCACACACACACACACACACACACGATAGATGTGATCAAGGCAAGGTAGTGCTTTCCTGAGAGGCGTTGGGCCATCATCAGTCATGCATGCTATTCAGTCACTGTCAGAATCAATTGAGTCGAGCCGACTGTCAAAGACTGTCGTGGAGCGGGGCTGATGGAGAGGCGGGCGAGGCTGTTTGGATCCCACCGCCGGCATCACACCACCACCACCACCACCACCACCACCACCACCGCAGAGCAATCAATGAGCCGACCATGAAGGAGAGCGAGTGCTGCTGTCATTTCAACCAAGAAAGGCTTTTGTATGTTACGCAAGAATTATGGAAATTAACTTGCATATATAAGGCACTGGTTCCCAAACTTTTCAGGTCGAGATCCAAAACTGACTGCGGTGCGTGCGTGCGTGCGTGCGTGCGTGCGTGCGTGCGTGCGTGCGTGCGTGCGTGCGTGCGTGCGTGCGTGCGCCTCTGGCTAATACATGTAGTGCAAAATGTCTCAAATGTTGCTTGTTGCCGTAGTGATTCAGTAATATGTTCGTGTGTGTGTGTGTGTGTGTGTGTGTGTGCGTGCGTGCGTGCGTGCGTGCGTGCGTGCGTGCGTGCGTGCGTGCGTGCGTGCGTGCGTGCGTGCGTGCGTGCGTGCGTGCGTGCGTGCGTGCGTGCGTGCGTGCGTGCGTGCACTGTGCAGGCAAGGGGTGTGGAGATTTTGGCAGGTTGATTCTATGAGCATGCCACAGTAGCATATTTATAGATCCTGGCATACCAAATAAGGGCAACGTCTTTTTGGAAGAGAGGAAAAAAAGAAACACTTGAAATGTACATTTATTGGAGGTTATAAAGCACACCGGGGGGCATGGAGAAGAAGAGAAGAAAAACTAAGGAAAGCCACCTGACATATAGACCTCATGCGGTTTTGAAAGTAAATATAATGAATTATTAAATTATTCAGAAGTGTAAAAAGGATGGCTTTTTGAATGTCAAAAGAAGTCTTTGGGCCGGGAGGCACGGGAGGACACTTGAGAAGGAACATAAAACAAAATAACAAAGACAGAAAACCGCTTGCAGAGAAGTTGAATGCCGCCTGAATGAAATCTGGCGAGAGCTAGTAAACATGCCAGCTTCAGCTATTTTATGCTTTCCACAATGTACTGCTCTATGAGTAGTGTTGCCGTAATCGTTATTAAAACAATCCGTCTCCCTTTTCCTCATATTGCTTTGTTTTCATAAACAACACAATCTCCATAGACATGTGAGAGGGGGATGGAAATGGGGGGGGGGGGGGGGGGGGGGGTCGAAGCCTTGGTATCAAGATAAACAGGCAAATTTTCACATTTTCTATTTTGTTTACATATTCATACTTCAGAAAAGGGGTGTGAGTTGTCGCTGACAGAACGACGGAGGATTGGATTTACATGATTTAGCTGCTACGGCTCTGAAGAGCTGATTGAGAGGGATGGTGTTGATTACAGTTCACAGAAGGTCTGGGCTCGTGATTCTCTTTCGCTGGAGGGAGCAGAGTCGGTGTGCCACGCTCTCTGATGCAGCACCCCGCAGCTCTGTGGGGTTTGTATTAACCCATTTAGGCCTGACCTCGAAATTTTAAAAAAATCTTCTAAATCCTCCAGTTTTTAACGATTTTTCAAAAATAGCAGACCTACAAGCTCGTAGCGCGCCACTCGGTGGCGCGCTATGAGCTTGTAGATCTGCTATTTTTCAATAGCTAAAGCATAACATAATGCTAACACCAAAAGGGGTTCCCGCCCAAACTGGGTTAAAGAATAATCCTTATGTTCTGTTTGCTATGCCGCAGTGTAGTATCTTCAACCAAACATCAGCCCCAACATCGCTCACAGGCTGTCTGAGTCTGAATTGTTTCGTTCTGGTGCACATTAGTCAACAAGCAAAACACAGCTTAAAATATCATATAGAATTAAAGTGCTTGTCTCCGAGCTCACACAATATGTATTCTCTCCTATATACCCAGCTTTGTGTGTACCAAATAACGATGATTTGATTGGCTGAGGACGGAATGTGATGTACTGTATGATGACGATATGATGATAAGAGTGCTCACTTCACACGGGGGTGATTTTTTTTGAGGCCTCCTATGCACAGCTTTGTGTGTGTTTGTGTGTGTATGAGCACGGAATGTGTTTGTGTTGTATGAGCACGGAATGTGATGATTTGATTGGCTGAGCACGGAATGTGAGGTAAGATGATGTATGATGATGAGAGCGCCGCTCACTTCACACGAGTGTGTGTGGTTTTGTTTTTATTGTTTTGTATAATAATTCCGTGGCCACTTAAAGCGGCTCGTTTTCACATTCTTGGGCACAGGCATGAAGGCAGGTTCTCCTCAAATGGACGTGTTGAGCAAAGGGGCTCTTTTTAAGATAGATGTAAATCCCACACAACCGAGAGGAGAGCCTCTGCCACGCGAAGGCACACACTCTGCATATCAAGCACCGATAATGAAGTCATTTGTTTGAGAGTTGCCAGGTCTCCTTCCAGCGTGTATTCATTAGTTATAGTCACCGCCTCAGGAAAAGAAGGGAAAAAAAAGCTTCACTGTGACTCCCATGGAATATAATCAGCATTTAACCACTCCAGCCCTGGAGATCTACCATTTGGGAACTTTGGGCATGTTCGGGGCCCTCCAAAAAAGCTCCATGGAAATGTCCCCCGTTTTCTTATTGTTTGGCGAGAATTGAAACGCATTGTGAGCTTGTCGATCTGCTATTTTCAGTGAAAGCATTTCCCACAATGCGGATCATGTGGGATTTATAAGTGGTTAAAGTGATGGTGAACTTTAGTACAACCATTGGTTGTACTAAAGTTTTTTGCTGTTGCTCCTTTTGTTCCACAACTCATGAATCTGAAGTAACAAATGTGTTTCTCTCTCATGGTCTCAAAAATCATAAACGAATGCAAACAATGTTGATTGTGCCAAAACTGTCATGGATGAGAGTGGATCAAAGGTTGGCTTGTAGCCTTGTGACATTTCTGTTTAATTAATATATATCATTCTGGTAAACCTACACAGTTGTTTCTACAGATACAACCCACCAATACTAGACATAGCTATGCCACCAGACAGGCTATATTGGTCATCACTTTACTCCACCTTCAATACCTAGAACAAATGCACTTAAGAGAACAGTAATGTATAGAGCAGGAGCACATTGGAATGAGCTCCCGCCACATATTATAAACATAGAGAATAAATCAAGCTTTAAAAGGAAATTGAAGGCTGCAGTGATTATGAAAGAAATCATGTTTAGTTAGATTGGTGAGTGTTTGATTTCAATTATTAATAATAGGATATACAATGTTTCGCTTGTAAATTTGTTGTAATGTAATATATTTTCTAGAATGCATGAAGACTGAAAGCTTCAATTATTTTTGTTTTGTTTTGTTTTTAACTATGTAATTACAGAATTACATTGTATTATGTTTTAATTTGATTGTATGTGTTTGGACCCCAGGAAGAGTATAGTCTTCACTGTAGGAGGACTAATTGGGATCCGTAATAAACAATAAACTGCCAATTATTATATAGTATAAATATAGTCCTGTTACTTTGTTTTACTACTGCATAGCCAATGTAGTGTATAGGTTAAAGTGGTTAAATAGATTTTAAATAGATGCTATTAACTCATGTAGCCCTTGGAACCCCCTCTCTCTCAAGGACACCTGGGGGTCCCTGTGTAGCAGAGTGGCTCACAGCCTCTGCCTCAAAAGTCTAATATCTCCCCCGAGCCATAGGCAATTGCCTTTGGCTTAGTGGTTTAAGATGTGGACTTTAACGCGGGAGACCCGAGTTCGAATCCCGGGCGTTACAATGGTGCCATGACCCGGCATGGGTTTCCCCGTGTGAGGAGGTCAAAAGGGTGGCGAGTGTAGCAGAGAGCCTTTGGTTTAGTGATCAAGATGTTGGCTTGCCACGTGGGAGACCCGGGTTCGATTCCCGGGTGTTACACCCGGACCCAACCTTGGGAGCACCTGGTCTACAGTATAAAGTGTAAATAATGCCTACCGTTGACAGTGAGTGAAACCTCCTTCTCCGAGGCGCCCACACGTGCGACCACTGCCCGGCACACGTATTTCCCAGCATCCTCCTGTCGCACTGACTTCAACGTCAAGATGCTCTTGTTGCTTAGAACCTGCAGGGGGGGGGGGGGGGGGGGGGGTAAAGTCAAGGGTCACTGGATGAGCAATATGACAGCAAGGGCACCTTCACATGTGCGACATCAACACAGCAAGATCCATGGGAGAGAAAGAAGAAAAAAAAGACGGTGGAAAATGGAGCTTTTAATGCCTTAAAGGGCACCTCTGCTCAATTATTAAAATCCAATTTTGGGATTGAGCTCGGTGCAGTAGGGTTCGTTGGTTCTGGTCATCTTTGAAGTTGACAAAGGGAAAGGTGGAATGAGTCTGCCTTATGGATCAATCGTATGCCCTTTCTTCACCTCAACACATCGCACGCCAGGTGTCAGAGAGCAGAGCGCTAACGAGTGTAGATGGCTGGACCGCCCCCAAGACTATATGATTAATGGCTGTTTCAGCATGCCTTGTTTCAGCTGCAAGTTCACTTGCTAAGTCACATGTCTGGCCAAGTACTGAATGACCTTTAAGCGGTATTTAATGTACTGTGAGAATTTAGTGAAAGAAAAGAAAGGCCGGGGAACAAACATGCTACTTAAATGCTTCATATAGCCTAAGGTTTGAAATGTTACAGCAACACCAAGTACCAAAGCGAAATTGGCTTGTAACTACTGAATTTAGGTGGCTGCATCTATACGTTTAAAGAAATCACTGATAATCCAGACCAATAGTATTTTGATTACTGTGGCAAAAGAATAAAATAACATACCACTCCAGAGCCTCTCTTCATCCAGACTATAGTGAGAGAGGGGTTTCCCGTCCAGGCGCAGTTGAACACAGCGTCAGATCCCAGGTCCACCTGTAAGGACTGGGGCTCTGCAGCCATCCGAGGGCCAACTGTTGGAGGTGGTCACATCGCATTACGTTACGTTGCTGATTCCCGTACCACTGTCACCAAGACAAATTCCTGTACAGTTATTTGGTGAATAAACTCAATTTGCATTTGATTTAATGTGACTCAATAGGTATGACACGAACACTGCCAGGGTTAGAGTTTAATTTCCCACTGGGGTTATGTCATGCATCCCCAAAACATTTGCAAATTCATGGAGAAGTGAAGTGACACTTTGGCTGGATGTGCCACATAGCATGACTTGTCACAAATAAACAGAAGGAACAATGGTCACAACAGGACTTGCAACTTAGAATAAAAAACAAAGGACACTGTATAACAACAAGTTAAAAACAGGGAGAATACCACAATAGTGCAATAATACAATAATACAGTACAGCAAGGATTAGACAAAACAAACAAACAGACAAAACAGAACATACAGTAGGCCTGTAAAAGTGAGAAAGGTGAAAACTACATGGGAAAAATGGTTACGAAATAAATGTGTTTTAAACATGCTCTTAAAGGAGAATTCCATGCTAAAATACTTTTTTACCTTTCTTACCTTTCTTATAGTTGTTACGTCCCCACCAAAGAGGTCCAGGTGATTTTTTGTGCAAAAACGTCTTATTGGCTATTTCCCCTACCATAAGCCCTCAAAGAATTGCATTGAATGGGAATTGAATGGGGCTATGGGGTGTTATGCTAATTCGCTTATTTCCATCGAAATAAGTAGTAAAATGTGCCGCTTGGGATATTATTTACATTATGAAGAGAGGATATATACAAAAAAATTATAATTTTGAGCGATGGAAATAAGCGAATTAGCACTGACAACACCCCATAGCCCCATTCAATTCCCATTCAATTCAATGCAATTCATTGAGGGCTTATGGTAGGGGAAATAGCAAATAAGGAGCTTTTGCACAAAATAACACCTGGACCTCTTTGGTGGGGACGTAACAACTACAAAGAAAGGTAAGAAAGCTTTTTAGTATGGAATTCTCCCTTAAAGCCATTAACTGACTCAGCATTTTTTTTATTCCATAGTCATAGTGTATATAGGAGCAACTACTCCAAAAGCCCAGTCACCCTTTGTTTTGAGCTTGGCCCCATGCAGGTATTTCCAGAATACCTTTGTTAGTTAGAGCAGGGGTTCTCAACCCGTGGGTCGCGACCCATCGGGGGGTCGCCAAATTATTTTAGGGGGTCCCCAAATTATTTTCAAAAAAAAAAAAAAAAAAAAAGATTTTTTTTAAAATTTTATTTTCACGATTTTTCAAAAATAGCAGACCTACAAGCTCATAGCGCGCCACTCGGTGGCGCGCTATGAGCTTGTAGATCTGCTATTTTTCAATAGCTAAATTATAACAATGCTTAAAACACCAAAAGGGGTTCCCGCCCAAAATGGTTTAATGTTATTGTAGCAGTCAATTTATATTGGGGGTCGGGAGGGGGCGGGGCAGGGGTCCCGAGACATTGCCAAAGCATTTCCGGGGGTCCCCGGCCAAAAAGGTTGAGAACCCCTGAGTTAGAGGACCTGAGAGGTCTCACATTGGTCTTAGGAGGCAGTAGGTCAATAATATACAGTGTATATCTACAGTATTCACTCTCTGAGTTAGAAGTTGATGAATGAACACCAGTCCCAAGGTGTACTCACAGTAGACGTCGACGTTGCGGCTGATGTTGGTGCTGCCCAGTGGGTTGGTGACCTCACAGGAAACGGGCTCGGTGAAGAAGGAGTGGTCTACGATGACCTCGTACGTGTCTCCCGTCACTTCCTTGATCATACTTCCTCCCTTGGCCCACCTGTTGTGGAGCAGTCGAACAAAGAGAGACAATATGAGACACGTGCGAGGATGGAGAGGGAGGAAGAGAAGAGAAAGGAAATGAGATAATGACATGGCATTTATCACTTAAAGCCCATAGAAATACTTTGTCGTATGATGTATAGCCAATGTACAAGCTCCGAATGCATCACTCGTAGATCTGCTATTTTCACAATTTTCAAAGATTTTGAAAATTTGCTTTCGTTTCTCTTATATATTCTTATATATACAGTATGCCATAACCAATGCCATGGTAGACAGAGAGTGGTTAAGACTCTCTCTCTCTCTCTCTCTCTCTCTCTCTCTCTCTCTCTCTCTCTCTCTCTCTCTCTCTCTCTCTCTCTCTCTCTCTCTCTCTCTCTCTCTCTCTCTCTCTCTCCTCTCTCTCTCTCTCTCTCTCTCTCTCTCCTCTCTCTCTGCCACCCCCCACCACGGTATGTCAATAGCGTTCTTTCCCGTGAATAAATCATCATTCTTGCCCAGGCGAAGCCGCCTGTCAGCATATTTTTGTGGCAGCCCTCCGTGCTGGGACAAGTTCCACAGCGATGGAGCTCGGGAGCAGCAGACGCCACACGTTTCCTAATGACGATGAGCGCGAGAGCACACCGCATGCACGCAACATCTAGCTAAGGAAAACAAATCACAATATGACAAATAGGTAGTGGTACCCTGCGCCGCCAAACAAACAAACCAAAAACAAGCACGCACGCACACACAAACACACACACACACACACCTTGGAAGATGTCAGGTTGGTACTATATCGCAACGCAACACCTGACTTTAACATCTGTCAAAACGATCGACGACAGCAGGACCCAGATTAAACTTAGAAAAAGGAAAATGTTGTATTTATTTCTTTGGGTACTATAGAGCATACATGGGTAACTGCGGCCTGGAGGCCACATAGAAAAAAAACTGCCCTTTTTTCGTCATCTAATTATCAGTTCGGCCCCCAAAAATATGTTTATTGTCATGAGTTGTCACCTGCCGAGTTGGCTTCGTCCGTGACGTAAAGGTCTTTAAAGGAACATTCAGTGATTTGGGTGATTTGGAAAACCCCCCGGTCTGCCCCGGTAACAAGATGTGCACATGCACGCACTACACTACAGTGGGGGTACACGCAACAGGCCAACAGCAGGCACACCAAGGCCCGCCCCCGCTCAATCATGATTGGCGGAAGGCCCCTCTCTATCCTGATTGGATGAAGGCTGGGCCACCTAGCCAAAAACGAAACCTAAGGTTTTTTGACCCTCAGGGGTTAACTGGGGACAGGGAGGATCTCATTATATGGTCAGCACACTCTATAGTAGGGAGGATTATCACAACAAAACAAAAAAAAGATGTGATATTTGAATTAAGTGAAATCCCTGAATATACCTTTAAATAAATGAAACATCTATGGGGAAAATGGATGGGGAACTATTTCCTGGTGCCCTCGCAGGGGGCGACACTGCGACACTCTATAGGGTCCATTTGTAACACTACAACCGCGCCGAGGCATCAGTGGGTTTGTCTCCGGCCGGCTTTGGAAGAATTTACAAGGTGTTCTGGGCCATTCGAATGTATCACGGCTCTAAAGCGCCGCACGTCCTCTCCATCCTCCATGATGGAGATGCGGTGCATGGTGGCTGCATGCTGATGTGGGCGAATCAAAACAATTCAACACCCAGACGACATTCTGCAAGCAGCACAGAACCCTATAGAGCTCGCTCTCTCTCTCTCTCTCTCTCTCTCTCTCTCTCCTCTCTCTCTCTCCTTTCTATTCCCGGGAGCCGTGTTCTCAGTTTTCCAGGGATCGGAGGAGGGGGAACTCATTTGTTTTTCATGAGTGAGTCGGGGCCAGCATGCTTGACTGAAACGCTATCCTTTAAATGAGGACAGATTACCTCATTCAATCAGCAAGTGAAGTGAAGCAGAATGGTAATTGAGCTTCATGGGATTTTCATCTTCTTTCCTCTGGTGGCGAGGTTACTACTGAAGTAACTAAGTAGATTTACCCAAGTAACCTACAACTCCTTGACCGCCAACACCCGCATATGGTGTCTGAAAAAGGGATTCCATGCAGGACCGCTGCCCATGTATTATATATATATATATATATATATATATATATATATACTCTGTTTGAAAGCCGTTTCACTCGGAAGAGTCAGGAAGTGAATTATCGCTATGTAACGGGCGCTTCGATTGTCATTGCTCATATCAATGTATAACCAATTATTCTTTCTGTGCATGAACTGATGACCAAAATAAAACATTGAAAGTGAAGTGACATTTTTAATTCACCCAAAACATCCATTTTGTACCCAAGGATTATACATGTATCGTTGTGAATGAGCCGCAAATCTAGCTTGTTTTGAGCCAAAAAGAAGAATCTGAGACATTACGATTCTAAAAACTGCGTCCGGAACGACGCTCGAGGGGCCACCAGCGCCGGTCGGGGAAAATAAATCAATAAATAGACCAGTCATTCACCAATAGTGCGGGGACATCTAGCTCTGGTCCATAGCCTTCTACTGCTTCAGTATAAGGCTATGGGTCTTTCAGTTTTAAAGCTCACATCGAAATCAGACCAGCCTACTTTCCTTAGTGGACGCACAAAAAATCCCTTTCTGGCCAAAAAGTACCGTTTATACGTGTGGTGGGGTGCTCAGAGTGCGTCCACTAAGGAAAGTAGGAGAGCTAGGGGACATCCAGACCCAAAAGATGCCCTCTCCGGTGCCTATGAATCAGGGCAGATGGGTTCATTTTGGCTCATATACACACAAAAAAAAAACGGTTCTTCACTGGTTCTTCACTGGTTCTTTGGGAATGTTGTGGTGCTATATAGCACCTGAGCGGTTCTTCAGTGGTTCTTTGGGTGGCTTTGGTGCCTTAGCGGTTCTTCAGTGGTTCTTTGGGATATTTGTGGTGCTATATAGCACCCCAGGGTTCTTCAGTGGTTCTTTGGGATAGTTGTGGTGCTATATAGCACCTCAAATACTGAAGTGCTATATAGCACCTCAAATACTGAAGTGCTATATAGCACCCAGGGTTCTTCAGTGGTTCTTAGGGATAGTTGTGGTGCTATATAGTACCCCAGGGTTCTTCAGTGGTTCTTTGGGATAGTTGTGGTGCTATATAGCACCTCAAATACTGAAGTGCTATATAGCACCTCAAATACTGAAGTGCTATATAGCACCCAGGGTTCTTCAGTGGTTCTTAGGGATAGTTAAGGTGCTATATAGCACCCAGGGTTCTTCAGTGGTTCTTAGGGATAGTTGAGGTCCTATATAGCACCCAGGGTTCTTCAGTGGTTCTTAGGGATAGTGCTATATAGCACCTCAACACTATTACTGAAGTGCTAGCAGCCCCAGGGCAGATATGACAAATAACTGAAATATACCAATACATTACTGACATTTTTATACCTTTTTTACTTATAGCAGGGAAATTGATTTACACATCATGAGGCCACTTGGAAAATCTGACAATGTGTGAACGTGTGACATCTGCAAAAGAGTAGCTTAAAGATGTACCAGTAAGAAGCCCTGATGGTGGTGAGAAGCGACCTCGACCTAAAGGGCGATGCCGCGTGCACGCATCCGCCTGGGTGACCGTCAGACGCGTGGGCGAGCGTTGGCGCTTTGGCATGGGGTTCAGATCAACATATGGAATGAATTCTGTACTGGCCATATATGGAGCGTGTATTGAGTGTACTGGCTTTTGATGAGGTCAGATCAACATATGGAATGTCAGAACAGGTAAGCTCCATTTATGGAGCGTGATGATCTAGGTGATGATCCAGTCTTCTCCCTCACTGACAGTGTCGTATGGACACGGCCATATATAGACGGACTGACTGACGGACTGACGACCATATATGGTGGGGTGACGTGTCACGATGCGTGGCGGACTGACGGCCATATATGGTGGTGCGACGGAGTCACTGACTGACAGGTTTCTCAGGTTTACATAGTAATCTGTGGCCTACGGTCGCAACTATACCAGTAAGACGCCTGAGGGCGAGGTCGTGTGCACTGGCCATATATGGACCGTGTCTTGAGTGTACAGGGTTTTGATAAGGTCAGATCAACATATGGAATGTCAGAACAGGTCAGCTCCATATATGGAGATCTAAGGGTGGCAGAGGGGGCAGTGTCTTGAGTGTACAGGGTTTGAGGGCCCAGGTAGGCCCAGGTAGGGCCGGGACTTAATTTTCAGGCCTGTTGAGAACTATACTTTTCGACGGCTGCCGGGCGCGGCTGCACTAATAACTTTGGGGCAGGCCCGTCTAGAGTTTAAATGGACAGGTATCAGTCAAAAGGGAGACATCGAAGAGGAAGGACGGATGGGGAACGATCAACATATGGCCAGAACAGGTTCTGACATATATCCATATACTAATATTGATGACATCAGGATCTCCATATATGGGCTGAATTGTGACAGCAGGTCGCATTTACTATATAATCCCTGATTTACTATTATCCCTGATGATGTCATAGTGATGTCACGAGACCTGGGCACAATATGATTCTATAGTTAACCTTCGATAATCATATAATAATAATAATATAATTGCGACCTTCAACTATACTAGGCCTATATTATGTGTGTGTGTGTGTGTGTGTGTGTGTGTGTGTGTGTGTGTGTGTGTGTGTGTGTATATATATATATATATATATATATATATATATATATAAAATATACTGGCGTTTGTTATTGTTGAAATGCCCTTGAACAAGGCATCAACCACTACGATGAAATGTGTTCTATGAGCAGGGCCTGGCTGGAAACAAGTTCTTGAGCTTAGCCCAGATACCCTGGGTAAATATAGATTTCATTTCATTTCATTTCATTTCATTTCATTTCACAATGGGAGCGATAAATACACACACACACACACACACACACACACACACACACACACACACACACACACACACACACACACACACAGGCGCTGGTGTTACTATGGAACTTATGGGAGTGATACGCGCGCGCGCACACACCGTTTGTGTGTCGTCTCTTCTTTACTTTTTTCCCCCTCTCGTTCTAGAATTTCTCAGAAAACTGTCGTGATTCAAGACGTAAACTGCTTCTTTGTTTGTTATTGGTTGACTCCATGCTCCAACCATGGCTCCAAGCCGTCACGGTGTCATGTTAAGATCTACAAGCTAACAACTCGTCGCGTCGCAACGCGGACTGAGCTTGTAGATCTGTTCGTTTTTGACAAGCGTACACTGACTGTATTTAGCGCGAGCTTTGAACTTTCCAGAAGAGGAAATAAAAACTGCGTCACACGGACTCCCGCTTTCAGCAGTTTGATCTGCGTTTGACCCAGCGTTTTTTGAGGTGAGTGTTTAAATGGCAAAGAACTCGGTTTTTATGTCACTGGGGAAACTTTATTTATGTAATTTGCTAATTGCTAAATAAATACGTTTTGTACCTATTCTACTTGTCCCATAATAACACATGGAACCGGCCGCGGAGGAGGGGCTATTTTGTACCGTGTTTTGTTATGGTTGCTTTGAAGACGGTGGAAATGGCTGTTTATGGATATTGAGTATTTTTAATATAAGCCTTCTATTTGGGAAAAACACAGGCTTTGACTATCTTCGGGTGCAGTTGCCCAAACGATATCTGGCCCATTATTAATTTACAACTGTCATGTCAACCCTGGCGTCGTGACACATGTGAGCTTGTAGGTCGGCTATTTTCAATATAGGGCATAATTATAAGTTCAAATAGCGAAAATACCCTATATTGACAAGCTCACAACGGTCGCATAGTGACCTTAGGCTTGTGTAGATAATCTATTTTGATATTAGAATTAGTCCACTTGCCAGAATGTGAACCCATACATATTGAGTACACAAAGTTGTGCTAACTTGCATATGTTGAGCAATTTTCATAATTGGCATAATATGTGACCATACCATTAACAACCTATAGAACAACATCTAAATTTCATCATGCTTTAAGGGTTTTCATGATGCTGAATCCATTCCAAGCATTAAGTTTGCACACAATACACACCTTGGGCTAAAAACGTACAAGTTAGTTGCTCTACTTATCTACCGGTATTTATTTATTTTATGTTATGTATAACTTGTTGTATTGGTATGAAAGTGATGTATTGGTATAAAAATGTGTTTACATAAAGATTACCAGAATAGTAATAATTTAGCTACTGATGATTTTATTATTTCATTTGAATATAGAGTAACATGTTATATAGGCTAACATTCATCCTAGTTTTCAATTTGTCTCTTTTAGGTTATGACGGACTACAGAAGTTGGACTCCGGTTGATCAAAAATTCATTTATCTCATTGATTAAAAAGGGAACATTCCCTGACGGTGACGCGACGCGACGCTGACGCGCCCGGTGGAGCCCCGGTGTTAGGCAGAGTTCTCTCTCTTGTTATCTCTTTTGTTATTGTCTTTTCTCCTGCTACTCACTCCCACTACATTACTTCTGTACTGGTACCACAACTCAAGTTCTGAACTAAGTGATTTTTTTTTAATGCTTTCTCTTTTCCAGAGCATGAAATAGATGGAGCCACTCTCGGTGTGATCACGGAGAGAATGTCAGAGAGGCTCATTCCACAGATTCGGAAGCAGAGTATATTTATGTTTCAACTGGAGAAACTTAAAAGCACAGAAACAAACGGGTAATGCAAACTTAATGTCTCAAATCACAGCACTGTGATTCTACATTGTAGTTCACCATTTATGCTGGTCATCTTTCTGTTGAGTTATCTTTTCTTCCTCTCATTATTCCTCTGCAGAGAGCCCGCTACAAGAACATGTGATCACGCCAGCCAACCAAGTTCTCATCCAGATACCTCTTTGGTGATTCCACCAGTGCTGAGGATGGCCATAGACAGTCGAGACCTTGATCTGAAGAGTGCAAGTAAAACAAAACTACGAAGTCTTTTGATCCAGACTCTTTTTAACCACCTCAGTAAGACAACAATGTAAGTTTCTACTACGTATGCCATTCTAACTTGATTAATTGTCATGGCACTGCACTGTATCGGTATGTAAAGATTCATCATAGAAGTATCCATGTCAGATGGACCATTCCACCTCACACAGGATGTTGCAAATAGTGAGGAGAGATTATTTTCTCTTGAGAGAGAAAAGGTTACATCATCATAACTGACCAGTCATTGTAGGGGTCCATTCATGTACTCCGTATACTGTATACTTAACAACATAAAACAAGGTATATTTCAAGAGCAAGGGATCGCAGTAAACATCCACCCTAAATCTTCTTCTTCCACACTGGGAGAAAAACAGCATCTGAAAGTTTGATGGGATGCATTTTTACACGTCAGTGCTGTGACCACTTTCTTAATAGTGTGACGTTGTCTGGAAATGTGTCAATTGTCAGTGTCTAATTATTATGGCTAATATCAACACTACTACTGTTTACTACCTTTTTAGGCTCCCAACTCGTTTTCAGTATGTGGAACTTCTGTCAACCCTAAACCTGGACTACCCATTCCTCAGGGAAAGCATTGGGTCTGGCTATGTAAGTTTTTATTTGTTCATGTTACCTGCATCGGTACAATTCTATGTGTCACTGTTAACCACTGAAACTGAGCGCTATACTTGGTAAACTAATACTCGGTAGACTGGGGTCAGCTCTATGCCTGATTTGCTCTTTTTCCACCTTCTACACCAATTCTCTCGACCAACAATATCCAATCAAAATGATAAACTCACAATGTGTTGCAGTGTGACACGTTGTGAGCTTGTAGATCTGCTATTTTCAGTGAGTGTCAGAATAGGGACACTTTTTCCCCATACTTTTTAGTAAGGGGTTTCTAGTAAGAGATGCATTCTAGTGTTTCTATTCATCTTTAACAACTTGAAAAACTTTGTTTCACAGGATGCCATGCTTGATTCACTGCATAATAAATTTAAAAAAGAAAGGAAGCTACTTGTGTCTAACAATGAAATGGCACGAATAACAGAAAAATGGACTGGAAGGAAGCGACCTCGTCAGACAGAGACAGCTGAGGTTAATCCAAGCACCATGGTAAAAACTGTCAATCTGTTTTAGCAGAAAACTAGTCTGAGTCTGAGCGCAGAATGAACGTTGGGACCTTTATGCTGATACGTTTAAAGGTCCAATGTGTTGTATTTTTCAACAATTTTATGCAATTTACTTGAATCTGTAGAACTTGTTTGATTTATAGATTGATGCAGGAGAAGATGACCGAAGCATTAAAGAACATTTGAGAGTCATGAAAGAGGAAACAGAGAAGTTCCGTCCAGACCTAGAGCTCCTCAAAGAAAGGTTGACACGAATCAAATTGTACCGCAGAAACTTTGTGTCCAACCACAGCACAGAAGAGACGCTCTCTGAGTTCCCATGTCTCAGACTATCCAAAATAGTAAGTACAATAATGTGTCAATTGTCTCCTTATTTAATTGCATGAGTTATGACTATATTTTATACACGTTTCTTTTACTTTGCCTTCTAAAGCTCGCTTGGGATCTGAGAGATATCGCCAATGTTGATGTGGACCAACAAATCCTCAATAAGCTCGCTGTGATGGCACCTCGAATCATTCGGGTTTCACGAAGTCCCCTGAAGAATAAGTTAATGTGCATGATTGATGACTGTGCAGAAGACAAACTGAAAACAGGTAATTGCATGAATCTATGGTAATTTGAACTGGTTAGATTTTCAAGTTACAATAACTGACTGATGGCAGTAGCACCCTGAATCACTAACTCACTCACTCACTCACTACTTGACTGACATTTGTTCTTGTGATTTTAAAGGATTATGAAAATAACATTATTATAATAAATTATTGTATTTTTTTTCATTAAGGCCTCCTAACGGAAGCAGCAATTCTGCTCTTGCCTGCACTATTCAAGGAGAAACCAGAGTTGCTGTTTGAAGTTGAGGTGAGCCATGAACCGTTCACTAGTGTGAGAAGCACTATGTAATTGAAGCACATTTTATTATTGCATTAGTTTTTATATTATCATATGGTTGTTTCTGTTTTTGACACGGTGGCTCTGCAGGAGACTAGCCAAAGGGTATGTGTTTGTCTGATGGTTAATGGTATTCCCTCTCCCCAGGGCCAAGCTCAGACCAGCACTGACATGTCGACACCAAAGATGATGCTGAAAGGCTGCAGGGAGGGTCACCCCATGAAATATGACCACATCATGCTGTCGATGGATGACCAGGTAATCACAGAGGAGAGTGTGGACATCTCAATGGCACTGGGACTCCTACTGTGCATATATTTTGTGTTCAGAATCCAGTACCCTAAAGGACTGAAAAAGACACTGACCTTTTTGGAGTGTGTTGTTCTGAAATTGAAGGATGCAGGCAAACTTCCTGTCACAGTAAAACGAGTGTACAACTCCATCTATGACTAGCATGTATGTAGGAGTCAGTGTTCTCTCTCTATGTCTGGATGGCCACTTGAAGAGAGTCAGTTAAAAAGCAAGGACTTTGCCACTGGACTGGGCCTCTTCTAATTCTAATTCTGGAGTGTACATTTTGTTTTAGAAATCCTGATCCTGTCAAAAACAGTCAAGTGTGTTGTTGACTATTATATATGTTGTTTCACAGAGAAGAACTTTAAAGGGATAGTTCAGATTTGATTGCCCGATTGAGTCTCGTGGTGGGAGTTCTGCTCTGGTTTTTGTGAAATAGTAAGTAGTTCCGGTCATTTTGTGGGGGGCACAGGGGGCCATGCATTAAAAGTAAATTAATCCACAAAACTAACGTCATTTCTATTGTTGACCTATTTCTAAAATATTAGTGCATTTTATTTATTTATTTATTTATTTGTATTTTATATTTATTTATATATTATATGTCAAGTATTTCATACAGCTTAAGTTAAAAAAAATCAGAACTATCCCTTTTAAGGAGATCTGCTTTCAGTTTTATAGTAAAAGGTTATGGGTTCAATATATTTGTAAAGCAGGACAACCTCAAACTTATGGTGTTTTAAAATTAAATAAAACACTACTGGAGCAAAGCCTGTGTGCGGACTACTTTCTTCACTGTATATACTGTATTGTGATCTGTATATGTATTGTAATGATACAGAGGATATTTGTACTATAGTTTTATTTATTAATACATTATTATTCAAATTCAATAATTGATGAAATAACTGAGCTCAATGCATCACAATTCATTTTGAGCTTGTAGATCAGCTATTTTTTAATTTGAATCCTTTGGAAAAAAAAAAGGTTTCTGACAGCAATGAATTGTATTGTGATCTATTTATTGTAATGATACAGAGGACATTTGTATTATACTTAATTTATTTGCTGAAATGAATACATTTGATTTTTTTTAAAGTTATGTATTGTGTTTCTCAATGTGCTTTTAGTACAGGATTCTAAGCCCCATTTAGAATGTTTTGAGTAGAAGTGTGATTTAGAAGCATATTAAGTCATCTATGGTATCTGGCATGACTAACGTGTAAACAATATAGTGCTATTTGGCACCTCTGGTGCTATATAGCGACCTTTTGTTCCATTTAGCACCATTTGTCTTAAAGGTGCTATATAGCACCCTTTAAGACAAATGGTGCTATTTAGCCCCTATCATTAAAGGTGCTATACCCTTTGGCAAAGGTGCTATATAGCACCTTTAAATATTGGTGCTATATAGCACCTTTAACAGGTGTTAAATAGCACCCTGCAAAGGGTGCTATTTAGCCCCTATCATTAAAGGTGCTATACCCTTTGGCAAAGGTGCTATATAGCACCTTTAAATATTGGTGCTATATAGCACCTTTAACAGGTGTTAAATAGCACCCTGCAAAGGGTGCTATGTAGCCCCTATCATTAAAGGTGCTATACCCTTTGGCAAAGGTGCTATATAGCACCTTTAAATATTGGTGCTATATAGCACCTTTAACAGGTGTTAAATAGCACCCTGCAAAGGGTGCTATTTAGCCCCTATCATTAAAGGTGCTATACCCTTTGGCAAAGGTGCTATATAGCACCTTTAAATATTGGTGCTATATAGCACCTTTAACAATCAGTACTATATAGCACCATTTGACAAAGGTGCTATATAGCACCTTTAACAATCAGTACTATATAGCACCATTTGACAAAGGTGCTATATAGCACCTTTAAAATTTGGTGCTATATAGCATCAAAAATGGTTCCCCTATGATTACGAGCCAAAAAACCACTTTTGGTTCTAAATAGAACCGTTTTTTTCTTGTGTGTAGGCTTGGCTGCACTGTTCTGTAAATTGATCCTGCAGGAGTATAGTATAACTTGTTGTTCGACCATACACGTCTTTGTTTTGATTGTCAGAAAGTGTGTGTGTGTGTGTGTGTGTGTGTGTGTGTGTGTGTGTGTGTGTGTGTGTGTGTGTGTGTGTGTGTGTGAGTGTGAGTGTGAGTGTGAGTGTGAGTGTGCGTGTGAGTGTGTGTGTGCGTATGCGCGTGCACATGCATATGCGTGCATGTTTGTAAGTCTGAATAAAGACCTTATCAATCCACCTGCTGAAACAGTTCAAGCCCCAGTCTGTGTACACTACTCCAGTTCCCAGGGTTTTTCCGCCATATGAGGGAATGAAAAGCCATTGTGTATACTAAATACTGAATAAAAGATTATGATAATAACTGTGGTAGTAATGGTGACTGGTGATGCTCACAGCACCACTCAAGCAGTGCTCGTCTGAATACGAATAAGAATGTCGGAATATTATTTTCTTTTGCTTTTTGCTGCTGCCGCCGATGTCTACAATGCATGGCAACGTGATGATGAATACCAAGCAGTGTACACAAAGCCGCCGCTAGTTTCTATGCGGCTGAATGACAAATGTGATGATGAGAACGGTGGCCATGGTGAGGATAAGTATAATAGCATAATAAATATTATAAATTACCATGGCAAAAGATAAGGATCATCAAAAGAAATGTGCTTATGAGAATGATGTTGACAAGAAAGGTGATGATGATTATTGTCATGTCAGGGTTGGAGACTACATAGGGTTGGAGACTACATCGATACAGTATTATGTTGATGTCGTGATGGGATTTTGAATATCGAAATATTGTGATATGACGTGCTATCTTTTCCTGGTTTTAATCACCTACGATGCCCTTTTTTATACTTTTTTTGTTTTGAAAACGTTTGGAAAATATACTGTGTTATCCTCACAATACGATATCATCGACACAATGTCAAAATCAAAGTATTTGGTCTATAACACCCAGCGCTACAACTGATATTTTCTGCAGCATGGCTTTCCTTGCACATATATGCCTCAGCCTCACTTCCCCGGCACGTATAAGTACGTGTAGACTCCTAATGAGTTAAGCACATATGTTATGGCAGCACGGTAACTGCAACCGGGGAGCGTTGGGGGCAGTAGAGACAGAGGGACCGAGGGCAACCGGGGAGCATTGGGGGCAGTAGAGACAGAGGGACCGAGGGCAACCGGGGAGCGTTGGGGGCAGTAGAGACAGAGGGACCGAGGGCAACCGGGGAGCATTGGGGGCAGTAGAGACAGAGGGACCGAGGGCAACCGGGGAGCATTGGGGGCAGTAGAGACAGAGGGACCGAGGGCAACCGGGGAGCATTGGGGGCAGTAGAGACAGAGGGACCGAGGGCAACCGGGGAGCGTTGGGGGCAGTAGAGACGGAGGGACCGGGGGCAACCGGGGAGCGTTGGGGGCAGTAGAGACAGAGGGACCGGGGGCAACCGGGGAGAGTTGGGGGCAGTAGAGACAGGGGGCAACCGGGGAGCGTTGGGGGCAGCAGAGACAGAGGGACAGGGGCAACCGGGGAGCGTTGGGGGCAGCAGAGACAGAGGGACAGGGGCAACCGGGGAGCGTTCGGGGCAGCAGAGACAGAGGGACAGGGGCAACCGGGGAGCGTTGGGGGCAGCAGAGACAGAGGGACCGGGGCAACCGGGGAGCGTTGGGGGCAGTAGAGACAGAGGGACCGGGGCAACCGGGGAGCAGCAGAGACAGAGGGACCGGGGGCAACCGGGGAGCGTTGGAGGCAGCAGAGACAGAGGGACCGAGGGCAACTGGGGAGCGTTGGGGGGCAGCAGAGACAGAGGGACCGGGGGCAACCGGGGAGCGTTGGGGGGCAGCAGAGACAGAGGGACCGGGGGCAACCGGGGAGCGTTGGGGGCAGTAGAGACAGAGGGACCAGGGCAACCGGGGAGCGTTGGGGGCAGCAGAGACAGAGGGACAGGGGCAACCAGGGAGTGTTGGGGGCAGTAGAGACAGAGGGACCAGGGCAACCGGGGAGCGTTGGGGTGAGCAGAGACAGAGGGACCGAGGGCAACGGGGGAGCATAGACGAGCGGCCCGGAAGACAATTTCCCATACATTTTTCTATTCAGAAAGTATTTATTTAAAGACCTGTAAGCCTCGGACAAAGCCAACTCGGATGTTGACAAATCATGACAATAAACAAAAGAAAACAACAAATAATTAGAAAGAAGAAAAAACAACTAAAAAGGTGTTGTACTATGCCCTATTTTTCTTCGAATTATTTGTTCGCCCCAAAAAAATTATATTGTCATGAGTTGCAACTTGCAGGCAGGCACACACACACCTGCATCCCCACTGGGAGGCTAGAAGGGTCAACACATTTGTTCGGTGACTGATTCACTTTTCCACACTGCTCTAACAAGGATTTAGGTGCGTGCGTGCGTCTGTGTGTGTGTGTGTGTGTGTGTGTGTGTGTGTGTGTTTGTGACTGTGTGTGTGTGAGTCTGTGTCTGTGAGTCTGTGTGTCTGTGTGTGTGTGTGTGTATGTGTGTGTGTGACTGTGTGTGTGTGTGTGTGAGTCTGTGTCTGTTAGTCTGTGTGTGTGTGTGTGTGTGTGTGTGCGTGAGTCTGTGTCTGTTAGTCTGTGTGTGTGTGTGTGTGTGTGTGTGTGTGTGTGTCTGTGTCTGTTAGTCTGTGTGTGTGTGTGTGTGTGTGTGTGTGTGTGTGTGTGTGTGTGTGTGTGTGTGTGTGTGTGTGTGTGTGTGTGTGTGTGTGTGTGTGTGTGTGTGTTACCGCTTATACAGATAAATTGCCCCCTAGTCAATGGAAGCAGAGTGTGCTGGGGGCGGGGCCATGGGAACCCAGTTTGACTCGGCTGAAAGTGATTAAGGTAATAAAACAGTGGCGGACTAGATGGAATTAAATTAAATAGCTATCTGTGTCATCAGCATAGTAAATCAAACCCTGGAATAATTATCGGCATGGTTAAATACACTACAGCACATTGCCTCTCTGCGTCGCATATGCATATTTGGAATGACTGCGTGTGTGTGTGTGTGTGTGTGCGTGTACGATGGAACATACCAGTGGAGAATACACGGGTCTCATAACACACATTCTGTGGTGACGGTCGGCAGTGACACGGAATTGTGATCTGTCCTCCCTGTGTGAAGCGCATAAATGAAAATACGACAGAGACGCCTTCCTCGTTGACATATAGCACGACAAGAGGCCCGATATTGGAAAAAGAGAGAACGAGAGAACTTTGCCTGTAGTCAGTGTCTCCCGGCACGACGTGAATGACATTCTAATATACTGCCAAGGTGCTGAACAACATGTGCGAGGGAGATGAGACTGTCAATTATTGGACAGCACTCTTCAAGGAAGACGTGTCCTATGAGCACTGCATGTGTCTGTGGAAAACCCAGACAAAGCTATAATTAGAGGTCTATAAGCCTAACATTTAAAACCAAATATTTGTTTTAATGGCAAATTAGATTTCAGTCATCAGCTGTAATGAAATAATTTAGGCTATTTGGTAGTTTACACATAGGGACAATGCTTTTTTTTCCTTTTCTTTTGCTCTTGCATTTTTCAAAATGTAATTTTTACATTAGCCAGGAGGCAAAATCGCATCTGCAGTCCCCTAGGAATTACGATAAAACCCCCTAGTTGATTATCTCACGCACTCACAATCCACAGCAACAATGAAGTGGGGATAGTGGTGGCGATGTTGTGACATTTCTTCATTAGCGCGGTCTCCATGGGTACATGACGGGGTGAGAGGGGAGGCGCACACACACACACACACACACACACACACACACACACACACACACACACACACACACACACACACACACACACACACACACACACACACACACACACACACACACACACACACACACACACACACACACACACACACACACACACACACACACACACACACACACAGCGCCGTGTCATTGTTCCGACGGCGTGTTGGTCTAACTCGAGGAATTACTAGCCCTATCGCTAACCGCACGCGAAGCCACGTAGTGGGAGTAATAGGATGTCAGAGTTATTCCCCCCCCCTACACGCACACACCAGTGTCCTTGTCCTCCGATCGAGCTCCATGTTAAATGCAAGCACATTACCGTAGCCCCTTTCCCTCCATGACACCATATTAACCTGTCACCACCCGTTGCATCTCTCTCTCTTACATACAGTACAACCACCTCCTCCTCCTCCCCTGCATGGGCCCTTATTCTCTCACGTCTCTCCTCACCCTTCTCCGTCTCCTCCTCCTCCCCTGCATGGGCCCAATTCTCTCACGTCTTTCCTCACCCTTCTCCGTCTCCTTCTCCTCCCCTGCGGTGCCCTGGGAGCTTGTTGCGAGCCCCGGTTCAGTTCAGGTGTCTTTAGAGATGTATCTTATTTCCAGCCCGCTCCCACCTTTTAAAGTCAGAGCTATTGACCCGGATCGGTGATTCGTTGCGGGTTGTAGGCAGTAAAAATCACCGTTCCCTTCTTAACGGTATGCCCCACCACCGACCCCCACCTCAGCCACACACGCATGGCAAACGCATGCACAAACGCGTGCACGCAGATGCACACGCACACGCACGCACACGCACGCACGCACGCACGCACGCACGCACGCACACACGCACGCACGCACGCACGCACGCACGCACGCACGCACGCACATCGGCTCTGTGCTTTGAGAGTGTCCATTGAAGTGGAGGATGGCTGGGTGGTGTGCTGGGGTGTGGGCCTGCATGGTGGTGGGGGGGGGGGGGGATGGATGGCACTCTGGAGGCCTGGCAGAGAGGCCATTCGTCTAAGGACTGCCTCTGTCCTTGCGGTCGTATCTGATCTCGGGAGACAGAGTGTATTAGAGCTGAATAACGGCCGCCCCATGCATGCACGCCGCTGCATGTTGCTGCTCCGTGGCAGCAGCAGCAGCAACGCCTCCCGGGCTCTGCGTGCTCCTCCTCCTCCTCCACACTGCCATACATTCATTTAGTCTCTGGGGGGAATAATGTGGACGGAGGGAGCATGGGTGGTGGTGGTGGGGGCAGCCGTCACGGGAAGGGGGGAGCAGGGGTGGTGGTGGTGGGGGTGGGGGCAGCCGCCACGGGAAGGGGGGGAGTCCCTCAAGTCAACTCCATCCCCGGGCAGAGAATCGCCCCGGTGGGACGCCCTGATGAAGCCCAAGTGCACAGACCACCACCATCCACCATCCAACACCACGCACGCACGCACGCACGCACGCACGCACGCACGCACGCACGCACGCACGCACGCACGCACGCACACACCAGCCCCCAGTCTCCTGTCTCTCCATGGTCTAGATTTCCAATGATGCATGGGATTGCGGCGCGGAAAGCGCCGCCCACATAAATCTCACAGATAAATCTGAATTGAAGAATATGAAAGTGGAAAATTGGTACAGGCTGCTATAGTCTCACAGTATGGATACCCCGCGGTATCAGAAGTCATTATTTACCAGAATCTGGTCAAGATTATATAGGGAGCGGGTTGAGGTTTTTTCATACTACAGTGGTCCTCCCTGCAGTCTCAGGGCGGACACTCAAACCACAAGGGCCACTGAGCTGATGCTTCTGATGTACACTACATAATACATTATTACATATACAGTCCAATCCATATTATCACTGCTACTATACCCCCCACCCCACCCTACTGCCCCCCAGTGCCCCCACCCCCTCAAATAGGGCAGAATATAGTAATCTAGTAAATGCTACAGCTTTGTTTTAGCCACCTGTGAGAGAGTGTTGTACATCCATTTCATTCCACCACGATGCAGTCGCGAGACTCAGACCTGGGCAATTTCCTTCACTATCGATTCTGTTCCACTTACTCTTCGCTCTCGTTTTAAAGCCTCCCGCACAGAAAGCCGTGCCTTGACAAATCACTTCGGTGCCTTCACTTCACAAAAGACCAGAGCGAAGTTTTCCACAATAAGTATAGTCTCATTTTGGCTTTCATCACAAGAAGCCAGTGAAGGAGACCTTGTAAATTCTAGCAGATCTGTCCGTTTTCTGTGCACGCCTCTGATAGTGTGCTGTTGTCGTTGAGTCACTGTTCTTCGCTAGGTCAAATAATAATAATAATAATCTATCTATAAATTCACCACGTCTCTGTACGTCTGTCTGTACGTCTGTACGTCTGTAATGCACATAACTCGAGAACCGTTCACCCTACTGACTTCAAATTCCACACACGTTCCACACCCCCGCAGGGAGTGCAGTGTCCGCTTTCGAGTCGGTCGGACCCACAGTTGTCCAGAACCGCCAGTTCTGACATCACAACACTCCATATTTGGGCATGCCTGACAGAACTCCATATATAGGAATAAAGGGACATCTAGGGATGTTGTCTTTTTTACAGGCCATGCAGTCTGGACACCAGGGAGTATCCTAGTGTATGGTAAATATTAGGGGTGTGCTGAAATATCGACATGGCGATATATATAGATACGTCCTCCCGCGATAAATAATCGATATTGATTATTAAAATATCGATATCGATTTCTTTTTTTTAAAAATTTGAAATGTTGTTCAAAAAAGGAGGAAATGACAGCTAAAATAAAGCAAATCCCACTCAGATTCCACAGCAACCAGAAGTACTGAATTACTGGATGGTGATTTGTCCAAAGTCTCCAAACAGCTTTGTGGGAATACAAAATGCTGCATTTTTTCAGTTCCAAGTATTTTGTAGTTGCAGATATCGTGATATATCGTTGATGAAATTACATGCAATATATCGATATATCGCAAATATCGCAATATATCGAATATCGTGATATTATCGTTATCGAGGGCCTAATATCGCGATATATATCGTATCGTGAGGAACCCATATCGTCCCACCCCTAGTAAATATGACATAGGAAAGCATCACTGCGTGAAAAGAGGAGTTAACGGGCAATTATGGGCACTGTATAAAAAAAAAGTTTTCTAAATCATGACAATTTTCGGAAAGATTTGAGGCACATTTTAACGATTTTTTAAAAATAGCAGACCTACAAGTTCATAGCGCGCCACTCGGTGGCGCGCTATGAGCTTGTAGATCTGCTATTTTTCAATAGCTAAATTATAACAATGTTTAAAACACCAAAAGGGGTTCCCGCCCAAAATGGGTTAATGGTTAATGTGGTTAAACGCTAACGTGACATGGATGCGTTCCAGGTCTCAATGGGTTAATATACGGGAATATACAGGTGTGATGGTACAATTCGGGAGTATACCGGAGTTTGTTGTAAAGTTTACCGGGAGTTTCCTGTTATATACACATCCGTATTCCATGCTTTTTGTGCAGTGCATGGGATGTAGTTTATAACATTCCCCATGTGGCATGCAGGATATATATTCCTGCGTAGTGATGGAGGTTTGTACACTAACACTGTGCAGACCGGTGTGGTGGTAGTACTAGGCCGGACAGATGGCCGGCGCGCCTTCGTCAATTAGTGTGGCAGGATGTTTTCATCAAAGATCTGTAGGAATAGATAGGGCTGGCAGTGGTGGTGGATGAGCATCAGCAAAGTTTTCTAAGGAACCACGGCTGGATTGGAACATCACTTCTGAGTTATTATATATGAAAAGATATAGACATGCGGTCCCTGGACAGATGATTCAGTAAAGAATTCACGTTGCGTGCTTAGAGTATATATGAATAGAGACGGCACCCAGATGAAACCCTGAGGCGAAATGGACATAGTGGCCGAATTTGATATTGCAGCGTGGGCCCAAACACATGAACGAGCTGGTCCGTTGACTATAATTGTGCACGTTCACGATGACACGTGAACGCTGAATGCCTGCAATGATAGTCAGTGGCAGCGTGTTCATGTGTTTGGGCCCAATCCATCCCAGAATGCACTCTGTTCCTACCCAGAATGCACAGTGAAATCGCCTCATGCGCTTTTGAGCAACTTAATGCAAGTGGATGGGAGGAGAACTCGGGTGCCGTCTCTATTCATATATACTCTAAGGTTGAGTGCTATACAGCCTTGCATGTGTGGACTGTATGGAAGTCATGGTTAGAAGAACTAGCGTGCTACTTGCATTTTACTTCTTTCCATTAGCAAACACTTCTACCAGTATTCTTGTTCTCATACTCCACCCTCTTTCACAAGGCGGCACACGCCTGGATTCCAAAGACAGATGTCTTTTACAAGCAAAGCACAGAAAGGAGTGTGGCATGATCTGATCAGAGGCATGGCAAGCAGCAGACATACCTGACATACTGGGGATGGTACCAAGAGACGTGCTAAGATGAGAAATATTTGCGGTTCGAGGCCATTTAACCCATTTTGGGCCGGAAGTGGAACACCAAAAGGGAACACCTTTTGGTGTTATAATTTAGCTATTGAAAAATAGCAGACCTACAAGCTCGTAGCGCGCCACCGAGTGGCGCGCTACGAGCTTGTAGGTCTGCTATTTTTGAAAAATCGTGAAAATATTTTATTTCAGAAAACTGGAGGATTTAGAAGATTTTTTTTTAATTTTGAGGTCAGGCCTAAATGGGTTAAAAAAAGAAAACCCTGTGCTTTTTTGTGTGTCTGCTTATTGGTGTCCACACGGCGGACAATGCAACACTCCAGTGAGCTGCCGGAGAGAACCTGCTCCGTGGTACAGCCGGGGCAGAATTACAGTACTTCCCCCACGCCGCCGTAACCTTGACAACCTCCTCCAGACACTCAAACACATGCCATATTTTCAGCTAACCCTCCCACACAAGGATGCATTCTTTTAACT